>NC_090403.1:59003749-59316249 GCF_036365525.1 Heterodontus francisci
GTGTGTAGGACTGTGTGTGTGAGTGTGTGTGTGGAAGTGTGGGACTGTGTGCGTGAGTATGTGTGTGTGAGTGTGTGTGTGGGAGTGTGTGAGCGAGTGTGGGACTGTGTGTGTGAGTGTGTTTGTGAGTGTGGGACTGTGTATAGGACTGTGTGTGTGTGTGAGTGTATGTGTGGGAGTGTGTGAGTGTGTGTGTGAGGGTGTCTGTGTGTGTGAGTGTGTGTGTGGGACTGTGTGTGTGAGTGTGGGACTCTGTGTGTGAGTGTGTGTGTGAGTGTGTGTGTGGAAGTGTGGGACTGTGTGTGTGAGTGAGAGTGTGGGAGTGTGTGTGTGTGTGAGTGTGTGTGTGTGAGTGTGTGTGTGTGAGTGTGGGACTGTGTGTGTGAGTGTGGGACTGTGTGTGTGAATGTGTATGTGGAAGTGTGGGACTGTGGGACTGTGTGTGTGTGTGTGTGTGTGACTGTGTGTGTGAGTGTGTGTGTGGGACTGTGTGTGTGAGTGTGGGACTCTGTGTGTGAGTGTGTGTGTGAGTGTGTGTGTGGAAGTGTGGGACTGTGTGTGTGAGTGTGTATGTGGAAGTGTGGGACTGTGGGACTGTGTGTGTGAGTGTGTGTGTGTGAGTGTGGGAGTGTGGGACTGTGTGTGTGAGTGTGTATGTGGAAGTGTGGGACTGTGGGACTGTGTGTGTGTGTGTGTGTGTGTGAGTGTGTGTGTGGGAGTGCGGGGCTGTGTGTGGGACTGTGTGTGAGTGTGTGTGTGGGAGTGTGGGACTGTGTGTGGGACTGTGTGTGTGAGTGTGTGTGTGAGTGTGTTTGTGAGTGTGGGACTGTGTGTGTGTGTGTGAGTGTGTGAGTGTGTGTGTGAGTGTGTGTGTGTGAGTGTGGGACTGTGTGTGTGTGTGTGTGTGTGTGTGTGTGAGTGTGTGTGTGGGAGTACGGGACTGTGTACGGGACTGTGTGTGGGACTGTGTGTGAGTGTGTGTGTGGGAGTGTGGGACTGTGAGTGTGTGTGAGTGTGTGGGAGTGCGGGACTGTGTGTGGGACTGTGTGTGAGTGTGTGTGTGGGAGTGTGGGACTGTGTGTGTGAGTGTGTGTGTGAGTGTGTGTGTGAGTGTGTGCGTGAGTGTGTGTGTGAGAGTGTGGGACTGTGTGTGTGAGTGTGGGACTGTGTGAGTGAGTGTGGGAGTGTGGGACTGTGTGTGTGTGTGGGATGGTTTGTGAGTGTGGGAGTGTGGGACTGTGTGTGGGACTGTGTGTGTGAGTGTGTGTGTGAGTGTGTTTGTGAGTGTGGGACTGTGTGTGTGTGTGTGAGTGTGTGAGTGTGTGTGTGAGTGTGTGTGTGTGAGTGTGGGACTGTGTGTGTGTGTGTGTGTGTGTGTGTGAGTGTGTGTGTGGGAGTACGGGACTGTGTACGGGACTGTGTGTGGGACTGTGTGTGAGTGTGTGTGTGGGAGTGTGGGACTGTGAGTGTGTGTGAGTGTGTGGGAGTGCGGGACTGTGTGTGGGACTGTGTGTGAGTGTGTGTGTGGGAGTGTGGGACTGTGTGTGTGAGTGTGTGTGTGAGTGTGTGTGTGAGTGTGTGCGTGAGTGTGTGTGTGAGAGTGTGGGACTGTGTGTGTGAGTGTGGGACTGTGTGAGTGAGTGTGGGAGTGTGGGACTGTGTGTGTGTGTGGGATGGTTTGTGAGTGTGGGAGTGTGGGACTGTGTGTGTGAGTGTGTGAGTGTGGGACTGTGTGTGTGAGTGTGTGTGTGGGAGTGTGGGATTGTGTGTGGGACTGTGTGTGGGACTGTGTGTGGGACTGTGTGTGGGACTGTGTGTGTGGGAGTGTGGGACTGTGTGTGGGACTGTGTGTAGGACTGTGTGTAGGACTGTGTGTAGGACTGTGTGTGTGAGTGTGTGTGTGAGTGTGGGACTGTGTGTGGGACTGTGTATGGGACTGTGTGTGGGACTGTGTGTGTGGGAGTGTGGGACTGTGTGTGTGAGTGTGTGTGTGAGTGTGTGTGTGAGTGTGGGACTGTGTGTGGGACTGTGTGTGGGACTGTGTGTGTGGGAGTGTGGGACTGTGTGTAGGACTGTGTGTGTGAGTGTGTGTGAGTGTGTGTGGGAGTGTGGGACTGTGTGTGTGAGTGTGTGTGGGAGTGTGTGTGTGGAAGTTTGGCCTGTGTGTGTGAGTGTGTGTGTGTGAGTGTGTGTGTGAGTGTGTGTGTGGAAGTGTGGGACTGTGTGTAGGACTGTGTGTGTGAGTGTGTGTGTGGGACTGTGTGTAGGACTGTGTGTGTGAGTGTGTGTGTGTGTGGAAGTGTGGGACTGTGTGTGTGAGTGTGTGTGTGGGAGTGTGTGAGTGAGTGTGGGACTGTGTGTGTGAGTGTGTGTGTGGAAGTGTGGGACTGTGTGTGGGAGTGTGTGTGTGGGACTGTGTGTAGGACTGTGTGTGTGAGTGTGTGTGTGTGTGTGGAAGTGTGGGACTGTGTGTGTGAGTGTGTGTGTGGGAGTGTGTGAGTGAGTGTGGGACTGTGTGTGTGAGTGTGTGTGTGTGTGAGTGTGTGTGTGAGTGTGTGTGTGAGTGTGTGTGTGGAAGTGTGGGACTGTGTGTGGGACTGTGTGTAGGACTGTGTGTGTGAGTGTGTGTGTGAGTGTGTGTGTGGAAGTGTGGGACTGTGTGCGTGAGTATGTGTGTGTGAGTGTGTGTGTGGGAGTGTGTGAGCGAGTGTGGGACTGTGTGTGTGAGTGTGTGTGTGAGTGTGGGACTGTGTGTAGGACTGTGTGTGTGAGTGTGTGTGTGGGAGTGTGTGAGTGTGTGTGTGAGTGTGACTGTGTGTGTGAGTGTGTGTGTGGTACTGTGTGTGTGAGTGTGGGACTCTGTGTGTGAGTGTGTGTGTGGAAGTGTGGGACTGTGTGTGTGAGTGAGTGTGTGTGAGTGTGTGTGTGTGAGTGTGTGTGAGTGAGTGTGTGTGAGTGAGTGTGTGTGAGTGAGTGTGTGTGAGTGAGGGAGTGTGTGTGTGAGTGTGTGTGTGAGTGTGTGTGTGTGAGTGTGGGACTGCGTGTGTGAGTGTGGGACTGTGTGTGTGAGTGTGTATGTGGAAGTGTGGGACTGTGGGACTGTGTGTGTGAGTGTGTGTGTGTGAGTGTAGGAGTGTGGGACTGTGTGTGTGAGTGTGTATGTGGAAGTGTGGGACTGTGGGACTGTGTGTGTGAGTGTGTGTGTGTGAGTGTGCGAGTGTGGGACTGTGTGTGTGTGGGAGTGTGGGACTGTGTGTGGGACTGTGTGTGTGAGTGTGTGTGTGGGAGTGTGGGACTGTGTGTGGGACTGTGTGTGTGGTACTGTGTGTGTGAGTGTGTGTGTGGGAGTGTGGGACTGTGTGTGTGGGACTGTGTGTGTGGGACTGTGTGTGGGACTGTGTGTGTGAGTGTGTGTGTGGGACTGTGTGTGTGAATGTGTGTGTGGGAGTGTGTGTGTGAGTGTGTGTGTGGGAGTGTGGGACTGTGTGTGGGACTGTGTGTGTGGGACTGTGTGTGTGGGACTGTGTGTGGGACTGTGTGTGTGAGTGTGTGTGTGGGACTGTGTGTGGGACTGTGTGTGTGAGTGTGTGTGTGGGAGTGTGTGCGTGAGTGTGTGTGTGGGAGTGTGTGAGTGTGGGTGTGGGGGGTTGTGGGGGCATGTGAGGGTGAGTTTGTGGCTGGGTGTGTGGATGTGCGTGGCTGGGTGGGGGACTCTGTGAAGGTTGTGTTTAACTCTGAGTTGAGTGGAATGATTTGGGCGGATCAGACAGTGCCTCAGTGGGTGTGTTCATTCTGTCACAGCTAAGGCTGCCGTTTTGGTACAGGGGCAGAGTGGGTGTTTCAAGGTTCCTCAGAGCAGTTGGGTTGGTGAAGAGAGAGATTTAAATACTTCAGACATTTTGCAGTCAGCAGTCGTGTGAGAGGAGCTCCAAGTCCTGGGCATTGATTGAAAATGAGCAATTTTACACTGAGAATACAGTCTACGACATGGAGGGAAATGGTCAGTGAAGGTTTGGAATTTCAGAATCTGCATTTGCCACAGTGCTGACTGTGGAAACTGTATTGGGGGGACTAGAGGCTAAAACCTGAATCCGACTACATCTGACTACATGTGTTGGGTTCAGGTCAAAATTCCGAGTCCAGCATTCGGGCTCGGGTCAGGTTGGGCACAAAAAAAAATTAAAGGGCTCAGGCTCAGGTCGGGTCGGATTCAAGTCAGGTTTTAATTTTAAACCCGTGCCAGGCTTTACTAGAGGCTGTATATCTCAATGTGGAGCTGGGCTCAGCGACAGAGAAAGAGTGACAGAGACAGTGACAGAGAGTCAGTGACAGAGAGTCAGTGGCAGTGACAGAGACAGTGACAGAGACAGAGTGTGAGTGACAGTGGCAGAGAGACAGTGACAGTGACAGTGACAGAGAGTCAGTGACAGAGACAGTGACAGAGAGTCAGTGACAGTGACAGAGACAGTGACAGAGACAGAGACAGAGTGTCAGTGACAGTGGCAGAGAGTCAGTGACAGTGACAGTGACAGAGAGTCAGTGACAGTGACAGAGTCAGTGACAGAGACAGAGACAGAGTGTCAGTGACAGTGACAGAGAGTCAGTGTCAGTGACAGTGACAGAGAGTCAGTGACAGTGACAGTGACAGAGAGTCAGTGGCAGTGACAGAGACAGTGACAGAGAGTCAGTGACAGAGAGTCAGTGGCAGTGACAGAGACAGTGACAGAGACAGAGTGTGAGTGACAGTGGCAGAGAGTCAGTGACAGTGACAGTGACAGAGAGTCAGTGACAGAGACAGTGACAGAGAGTCAGTGACAGAGACAGTGACAGAGACAGAGACAGAGTGTCAGTGACAGTGGCAGAGAGTCAGTGACAGTGACAGTGACAGAGAATCAGTGACAGTGACAGAGACAGTGACAGAGACAGTGACAGAGTGTCAGTGACAGTGACAGAGAGTCAGTGACAGTGACAGTGACAGAGAGTCAGTGACAGAGAAAGTGACAGAGAGTCAGTGACAGAGACAGTGACAGAGACAGAGACAGAGTGTCAGTGACAGTGGCAGAGAGTCAGTGACAGTGACAGTGACAGAGAGTCAGTGACAGTGACAGAGACAGTGACAGAGACAGTGACAGAGTGTCAGTGACAGTGACAGAGAGTCAGTGACAGTGACAGTGACAGAGAGTCAGTGGCAGTGACAGAGACAGTGACAGAGAGTCAGTGACAGTGACAGAGACAGTGACAGAGACAGAGACAGAGTGTCAGTGACAGAGACAGTGACAGTGACAGTGAAAGAGACAGAGTGTCAGTGGCAGTGACAGAGACAGTGAAAGAGAGTCAGTGACAGTGACAGCGACAGTGACAGAGACAGAGACAGAGTGTCAGTGACAGAGAGTCAGTGACAGTGACAGTGACAGAGAGTCAGTGACAGTGACAGAGACAGTGACAGAGACAGAGACAGAGTGTCAGTGACAGTGACAGAGAGTCAGTGGCAGTGACAGAGACAGTGACAGAGAGTCAGTGGCAGTGACAGAGACAGTGACAGAGACAGAGTGTGAGTGACAATGGCAGAGAGTCAGTGACAGTGACAGTGACAGAGAGTCAGTGACAGAGACAGTGACAGAGAGTCAGTGACAGTGACAGAGACAGTGACAGAGACAGAGACAGAGTGTGAGTGACAGTGGCAGAGAGTCAGTGACAGTGACAGTGACAGAGAGTCAGTGGCAGTGACAGAGACAGTGACAGAGAGTCAGTGACAGAGAGTCAGTGGCAGTGACAGAGACAGTGACAGAGACAGAGTGTGAGTGACAGTGGCAGAGAGTCAGTGACATTGACAGTGACAGAGAATCAGTGACAGAGACAGTGACAGAGAGTCAGTGACAGTGACAGAGACAGTGACAGAGACAGAGAGAGAGTGTCAGTGACAGTGACAGAGAGTCAGTGACAGTGACAGAGAGTCAGTGGCAGTGACAGAGACAGTGACAGAGAGTCAGTGACAGTGACAGAGTCAGTGACAGTGACAGAGACAGTGACAGAGACAGAGACAGAGTGTCAGTGGCTGTGACAGAGACAGTGACAGTGACAGTGAAAGAGACAGAGTGTCAGTGGCAGTGACAGAGACAGTGAAAGAGAGTCAGTGACAGTGACAGAGACAGTGACAGAGACAGAGACAGAGTGTCAGTGGCAGTCACAGAGAGTCAGTGTCAGTGACAGTGACAGAGAGTCAGTGACAGTGACAGAGACAGTGACAGAGACAGAGACAGAGTGTCAGTGACAGTGACAGAGTGTCAGTGACAGTGACAGAGAGTCAGTGACAGTGACAGAGACAGAGACAGAGTGTCAGTGACAGTGACAGAGACAGTAACAGAGAGTCAGTGACAGTGACAGAGAGTCCGTGACAGAGACAGAGACAGTGACAGAGACAGTGACAAAGTTTCAGTGACAGTGACAGAGAGTCAGTGACAGTGACAGAGACAGAGACAGAGACAGTGACAGAGACAGTGACAGAGACAGTGACAGTGACAGTGACAGTGAAAGAGACAGAGACAGAGACAGTGACAGTGACAGTGACAGAGACAGAAACAGAGACAGAGACAGTGACAGAGAGACAGAGACAGTGACTGTGTCAGAGACAGAGACAGAGTGTCAGTGACAGAGACAGAGAGTCAGTGACAGTGACAGAGAGTCAGAGTGTCAGTGACAGAGACAGAGACAGAGACAGAGACAGAGTGACAGAGACAGAGTGACAGAGACAGAGTGTCAGTGACAGAGTGTCAGTGACAGTGACAGAGACAGAGAGTCAGTGACAGAGAGACAGTGACAGAGTCAGTGGCAGTGACAGAGACAGTGACAGAGACAGAGTGTGAGTGACAATGGCAGAGAGTCAGTGACAGTGACAGTGACAGAGAGTCAGTGACAGAGACAGTGACAGAGAGTCAGTGACAGTGACAGAGACAGTGACAGAGACAGAGACAGAGTGACAGTGACAGTGGCAGAGAGTCAGTGACAGTGACAGTGACAGAGAGTCAGTGGCAGTGACAGAGACAGTGACAGAGAGTCAGTGACAGAGAGTCAGTGGCAGTGACAGAGACAGTGACAGAGACAGAGTGTGAGTGACAGTGGCAGAGAGTCAGTGACATTGACAGTGACAGAGAATCAGTGACAGAGACAGTGACAGAGAGTCAGTGACAGTGACAGAGACAGTGACAGAGACAGAGACAGAGTGTCAGTGACAGTGACAGAGAGTCAGTGACAGTGACAGAGAGTCAGTGGCAGTGACAGAGACAGTGACAGAGAGTCAGTGACAGTGACAGAGTCAGTGACAGTGACAGAGACAGTGACAGAGACAGAGACAGAGTGTCAGTGGCTGTGACAGAGACAGTGACAGTGACAGTGAAAGAGACAGAGTGTCAGTGGCAGTGACAGAGACAGTGAAAGAGAGTCAGTGACAGTGACAGAGACAGTGACAGAGACAGAGACAGAGTGTCAGTGACAGTGACAGAGAGTCAGTGTCAGTGACAGTGACAGAGAGTCAGTGACAGTGACAGAGACAGTGACAGAGACAGAGACAGAGTGTCAGTGACAGTGACAGAGTGTCAGTGACAGTGACAGAGAGTCAGTGACAGTGACAGAGACAGAGACAGAGTGTCAGTGACAGTGACAGAGACAGTAACAGAGAGTCAGTGACAGTGACAGAGAGTCCGTGACAGAGACAGAGACAGTGACAGAGACAGTGACAAAGTGTCAGTGACAGTGACAGAGAGTCAGTGACAGTGACAGAGACAGAGACAGAGACAGTGACAGAGACAGTGACAGAGACAGTGACAGTGACAGTGACAGTGAAAGAGACAGAGACAGAGACAGTGACAGTGACAGAGACAGAAACAGAGACAGAGACAGTGACAGAGAGACAGAGACAGTGACTGTGTCAGAGACAGAGACAGAGTGTCAGTGACAGAGACAGAGAGTCAGTGACAGTGACAGAGAGTCAGAGTGTCAGTGACAGAGACAGAGACAGAGACAGAGACAGAGTGACAGAGACAGAGTGACAGAGACAGAGTGTCAGTGACAGAGAGTCAGTGACAGAGACAGTGACAGAGAGTCAGTGACAGTGACAGAGACAGTGACAGAGACAGAGACAGAGTGTGAGTGACAGTGGCAGAGAGTCAGTGACAGTGACAGTGACAGAGAGTCAGTGGCAGTGACAGAGACAGTGACAGAGAGTCAGTGACAGAGAGTCAGTGGCAGTGACAGAGACAGTGACAGAGACAGAGTGTGAGTGACAGTGGCAGAGAGTCAGTGACATTGACAGTGACAGAGAATCAGTGACAGAGACAGTGACAGAGAGTCAGTGACAGTGACAGAGAGTCAGTGACAGTGACAGAGAGTCAGTGGCAGTGACAGAGACAGTGACAGAGAGTCAGTGACAGTGACAGAGTCAGTGACAGTGACAGAGACAGTGACAGAGACAGAGACAGAGTGTCAGTGGCTGTGACAGAGACAGTGACAGTGACAGTGAAAGAGACAGAGTGTCAGTGGCAGTGACAGAGACAGTGAAAGAGAGTCAGTGACAGTGACAGAGACAGTGACAGAGACAGAGACAGAGTGTCAGTGGCAGTCACAGAGAGTCAGTGTCAGTGACAGTGACAGAGAGTCAGTGACAGTGACAGAGACAGTGACAGAGACAGAGACAGAGTGTCAGTGACAGTGACAGAGTGTCAGTGACAGTGACAGAGAGTCAGTGACAGTGACAGAGACAGAGACAGAGTGTCAGTGACAGTGACAGAGACAGTAACAGAGAGTCAGTGACAGTGACAGAGAGTCCGTGACAGAGACAGAGACAGTGACAGAGACAGTGACAAAGTTTCAGTGACAGTGACAGAGAGTCAGTGACAGTGACAGAGACAGAGACAGAGACAGTGACAGAGACAGTGACAGAGACAGTGACAGTGACAGTGACAGTGAAAGAGACAGAGACAGAGACAGTGACAGTGACAGTGACAGAGACAGAAACAGAGACAGAGACAGTGACAGAGAGACAGAGACAGTGACTGTGTCAGAGACAGAGACAGAGTGTCAGTGACAGAGACAGAGAGTCAGTGACAGTGACAGAGAGTCAGAGTGTCAGTGACAGAGACAGAGACAGAGACAGAGACAGAGTGACAGAGACAGAGTGACAGAGACAGAGTGTCAGTGACAGAGTGTCAGTGACAGTGACAGAGACAGAGAGTCAGTGACAGAGAGACAGTGACAGAGTCAGTGGCAGTGACAGAGACAGTGACAGAGACAGAGTGTGAGTGACAATGGCAGAGAGTCAGTGACAGTGACAGTGACAGAGAGTCAGTGACAGAGACAGTGACAGAGAGTCAGTGACAGTGACAGAGACAGTGACAGAGACAGAGACAGAGTGACAGTGACAGTGGCAGAGAGTCAGTGACAGTGACAGTGACAGAGAGTCAGTGGCAGTGACAGAGACAGTGACAGAGAGTCAGTGACAGAGAGTCAGTGGCAGTGACAGAGACAGTGACAGAGACAGAGTGTGAGTGACAGTGGCAGAGAGTCAGTGACATTGACAGTGACAGAGAATCAGTGACAGAGACAGTGACAGAGAGTCAGTGACAGTGACAGAGACAGTGACAGAGACAGAGACAGAGTGTCAGTGACAGTGACAGAGAGTCAGTGACAGTGACAGAGAGTCAGTGGCAGTGACAGAGACAGTGACAGAGAGTCAGTGACAGTGACAGAGTCAGTGACAGTGACAGAGACAGTGACAGAGACAGAGACAGAGTGTCAGTGGCTGTGACAGAGACAGTGACAGTGACAGTGAAAGAGACAGAGTGTCAGTGGCAGTGACAGAGACAGTGAAAGAGAGTCAGTGACAGTGACAGAGACAGTGACAGAGACAGAGACAGAGTGTCAGTGACAGTGACAGAGAGTCAGTGTCAGTGACAGTGACAGAGAGTCAGTGACAGTGACAGAGACAGTGACAGAGACAGAGACAGAGTGTCAGTGACAGTGACAGAGTGTCAGTGACAGTGACAGAGAGTCAGTGACAGTGACAGAGACAGAGACAGAGTGTCAGTGACAGTGACAGAGACAGTAACAGAGAGTCAGTGACAGTGACAGAGAGTCCGTGACAGAGACAGAGACAGTGACAGAGACAGTGACAAAGTGTCAGTGACAGTGACAGAGAGTCAGTGACAGTGACAGAGACAGAGACAGAGACAGTGACAGAGACAGTGACAGAGACAGTGACAGTGACAGTGACAGTGAAAGAGACAGAGACAGAGACAGTGACAGTGACAGAGACAGAAACAGAGACAGAGACAGTGACAGAGAGACAGAGACAGTGACTGTGTCAGAGACAGAGACAGAGTGTCAGTGACAGAGACAGAGAGTCAGTGACAGTGACAGAGAGTCAGAGTGTCAGTGACAGAGACAGAGACAGAGACAGAGACAGAGTGACAGAGACAGAGTGACAGAGACAGAGTGTCAGTGACAGAGTGTCAGTGACAGTGACAGAGACAGAGAGTCAGTGACAGAGAGACAGTGACAGAGACAGAGACAGTGACAGTGACAGAGAGTCAGTGGCAGTGACAGAGACAGTGACAGAGAGTCAGTGACAGAGAGTCAGTGGCAGTGACAGAGAGTCAGTGACAGTGACAGAGAGTCAGTGGCAGTGACAGAGACAGTGACAGAGAGTCAGTGACAGTGACAGAGACAGTGACAGAGACAGAGACAGAGTGTCAGTGGCAGTGGCAGTGACAGAGACAGTGACAGTGACAGTGAAAGAGTGTCAGTGGCAGTGACAGAGACAGTGACAGTGAAAGAGACAGAGTGTCAGTGGCAGTGACAGAGACAGTGAAAGAGAGTCAGTGACAGTGACAGAGTCAGTGACAGTGACAGAGACAGTGACAGAGACAGAGACAGAGTGTCAGTGACAGTGACAGAGAGTCAGTGGCAGTGACAGAGACAGTGACAGAGAGTCAGTGACAGTGACAGAGAGTCCGTGACAGAGACAGAGACAGTGACAGAGACAGAGACAGAGTGTCAGTGGCAGTGACAGTGACAGTGAAAGAGACAGAGTGTCAGTGGCAGTGACAGAGACAGTGAAAGAGAGTCAGTGACAGTGACAGCGACAGTGACAGAGACAGAGACAGAGTGTCAGTGACAGAGAGTCAGTGACAGTGACAGTGACAGAGAGTCAGTGACAGTGACAGAGACAGTGACAGAGACAGTGACAGAGTGTCAGTGACAGTGACAGAGAGTCAGTGACAGTGACAGTGACAGAGAGTCAGTGGCAGTGACAGAGACAGTGACAGAGAGTCAGTGACAGCGACAGAGACAGTGACAGAGACAGAGACAGAGTGTCAGTGGCAGTGACAGAGACAGTGACAGTGACAGTGAAAGAGACAGAGTGTCAGTGGCAGTGACAGAGACAGTGAAAGAGAGTCAGTGACAGTGACAGCGACAGTGACAGAGACAGAGACAGAGTGTCAGTGACAGAGAGTCAGTGACAGTGACAGTGACAGAGAGTCAGTGACAGTGACAGAGACAGTGACAGAGACAGAGACAGAGTGTCAGTGACAGTGACAGAGAGTCAGTGACAGTGACAGAGACAGTGACAGAGACAGAGACAGAGTGTCAGTGACAGTGACAGAGAGTCAGTGACAGTGACAGGGACAGTGACAGAGACAGAGACAGAGTGTGAGTGACAATGGCAGAGAGTCAGTGACAGTGACAGTGACAGAGAGTCAGTGACAGAGACAGTGACAGAGAGTCAGTGACAGTAACAGAGACAGTTACAGAGACAGAGACAGAGTGTGAGTGACAGTGGCAGAGAGTCAGTGACAGTGACAGTGACAGAGAGTCAGTGGCAGTGACAGAGACAGTGACAGAGAGTCAGTGACAGAGAGTCAGTGGCAGTGACAGAGACAGTGACAGAGACAGAGTGTGAGTGACAGTGGCAGAGAGTCAGTGACATTGACAGTGAAAGAGAGTCAGTGACAGAGACAGTGACAGAGAGTCAGTGACAGTGACAGAGACAGTGACAGAGACAGAGACAGAGTGTCAGTGACAGTGACAGAGAGTCAGTGACAGTGACAGAGAGTCAGTGGCAGTGACAGAGACAGTGACAGAGAGTCAGTGACAGTGACAGAGTCAGTGACAGTGACAGAGACAGTGACAGAGACAGAGACAGAGTGTCAGTGGCTGTGACAGAGACAGTGACAGTGACAGTGAAAGAGACAGAGTGTCAGTGGCAGTGACAGAGACAGTGAAAGAGAGTCAGTGACAGTGACAGAGACAGTGACAGAGACAGAGACAGAGTGTCAGTGACAGTGACAGAGAGTCAGTGTCAGTGACAGTGACAGAGAGTCAGTGACAGTGACAGAGACAGTGACAGAGACAGAGACAGAGTGTCAGTGACAGTGACAGAGTGTCAGTGACAGTGACAGAGAGTCAGTGACAGTGACAGAGACAGAGACAGAGTGTCAGTGACAGTGACAGAGACAGTAACAGAGAGTCAGTGACAGTGACAGAGAGTCCGTGACAGAGACAGAGACAGTGACAGAGACAGTGACAAAGTGTCAGTGTCAGTGACAGAGAGTCAGTGACAGTGACAGAGACAGAGACAGAGACAGTGACAGAGACAGTGACAGAGACAGTGACAGTGACAGTGAAAGAGACAGAGACAGAGACAGAGACAGTGACAGAGACAGAAACAGAGACAGAGACAGTGACAGAGAGACAGAGACAGTGACTGTGTCAGAGACAGAGACAGAGTGTCAGTGACAGAGACAGAGAGTCAGTGACAGTGACAGAGAGTCAGAGTGTCAGTGACAGAGACAGAGACAGAGACAGAGACAGAGACAGAGACAGAGTGACAGAGACAGAGTGACAGAGACAGAGTGTCAGTGACAGAGTGTCAGTGACAGTGACAGAGACAGAGAGTCAGTGACAGAGAGACAGTGACAGAGACAGAGACAGTGACACTGACAGAGAGTCAGTGGCAGTGACAGAGACAGTGACAGAGAGTCAGTGACAGAGAGTCAGTGGCAGTGACAGAGAGTCAGTGACAGTGACAGAGACAGAGAGTCAGTGACAGAGAGACAGTGACAGAGACAGAGACAGTGACACTGACAGAGAGTCAGTGGCAGTGACAGAGACAGTGACAGAGAGTCAGTGACAGAGAGTCAGTGGCAGTGACAGAGAGTCAGTGACAGTGACAGAGACAGTGACAGAGAGTCAGTGACAGTGACAGAGTCAGTGACAGTGACAGAGACAGTGACAGAGACAGAGACAGAGTGTCAGTGGCTGTGACAGAGACAGTGACAGTGACAGTGAAAGAGACAGAGTGTCAGTGGCAGTGACAGAGACAGTGAAAGAGAGTCAGTGACAGTGACAGAGACAGTGACAGAGACAGAGACAGAGTGTCAGTGACAGTGACAGAGAGTCAGTGTCAGTGACAGTGACAAAGTGTCAGTGACAGTGACAGTGACAGAGAGTCAGTGACAGTGACAGAGACAGTGACAGAGACAGAGACAGAGTGTCAGTGACAGAGACAGAGTGTCAGTGACAATGACAGAGAGTCAGTGACAGTGACAGAGACAGAGACAGAGTGTCAGTGACAGTGACAGAGACAGAGACAGAGACAGAGTGACAGAGACAGAGTGACAGAGACAGAGTGTCAGTGACAGAGTGTCAGTGACAGTGACAGAGACAGAGAGTCAGTGACAGAGAGTCAGTGGCAGTGACAGAGAGTCAGTGACAGTGACAGAGAGTCAGTGGCAGTGACAGAGACAGTGACAGAGAGTCAGTGACAGTGACAGAGTCAGTGACAGTGACAGAGACAGTGACAGAGACAGAGACAGAGTGTCAGTGGCTGTGACAGAGACAGTGACAGTGACAGTGAAAGAGACAGAGTGTCAGTGGCAGTGACAGAGACAGTGAAAGAGAGTCAGTGACAGTGACAGAGACAGTGACAGAGACAGAGACAGAGTGTCAGTGACAGTGACAGAGAGTCAGTGTCAGTGACAGTGACAGAGAGTCAGTGACAGTGACAGAGACAGTGACAGAGACAGAGACAGAGTGTCAGTGACAGTGACAGAGTGTCAGTGACAGTGACAGAGAGTCAGTGACAGTGACAGAGACAGAGACAGAGTGTCAGTGACAGTGACAGAGACAGTAACATAGAGTCAGTGACAGTGACAGAGAGTCCGTGACAGAGACAGAGACAGTGACAGAGACAGTGACAAAGTGTCAGTGACAGTGACAGAGAGTCAGTGACAGTGACAGAGACAGAGACAGAGACAGTGACAGAGACGGTGACAGAGACAGTGACAGTGACAGTGAAAGAGACAGATACAGAGACAGTGACAGTGACAGAGACAGAAACAGAGACAGAGACAGTGACAGAGAGACAGAGACAGTGACTGTGTCAGAGACAGAGACAGAGTGTCAGTGACAGAGACAGAGAGGCAGTGACAGTGACAGAGAGTCAGAGTGTCAGTGACAGAGACAGAGACAGAGACAGAGACAGAGTGACAGAGACAGAGTGACAGAGACAGAGTGTCAGTGACAGAGTGTCAGTTACAGTGACAGAGACAGAGAGTCAGTGATAGAGAGACAGTGACAGATACAGAGACAGTGACACTGACAGAGAGTCAGTGGCAGTGACAGAGACAGTGACAGAGAGTCAGTGACAGAGAGTCAGTGGCAGTGACAGAGAGTCAGTGACAGTGACAGAGAGTCAGTGGCAGTGACAGAGACAGTGACAGAGAGACAGAGACAGTGACTGTGTCAGAGACAGAGACAGAGTGTCAGTGACAGAGACAGAGAGTCAGTGACAGTGACAGAGAGTCAGAGTGTCAGTGACAGAGACAGAGACAGAGACAGAGACAGAGACAGAGACAGAGTGACAGAGACAGAGTGACAGAGACAGAGTGTCAGTGACAGAGTGTCAGTGACAGTGACAGAGACAGAGAGTCAGTGACAGAGAGACAGTGACAGAGACAGAGACAGTGACACTGACAGAGAGTCAGTGGCAGTGACAGAGACAGTGACAGAGAGTCAGTGACAGAGAGTCAGTGGCAGTGACAGAGAGTCAGTGACAGTGACAGAGACAGAGAGTCAGTGACAGAGAGACAGTGACAGAGACAGAGACAGTGACACTGACAGAGAGTCAGTGGCAGTGACAGAGACAGTGACAGAGAGTCAGTGACAGAGAGTCAGTGGCAGTGACAGAGAGTCAGTGACAGTGACAGAGACAGTGACAGAGAGTCAGTGACAGTGACAGAGTCAGTGACAGTGACAGAGACAGTGACAGAGACAGAGACAGAGTGTCAGTGGCTGTGACAGAGACAGTGACAGTGACAGTGAAAGAGACAGAGTGTCAGTGGCAGTGACAGAGACAGTGAAAGAGAGTCAGTGACAGTGACAGAGACAGTGACAGAGACAGAGACAGAGTGTCAGTGACAGTGACAGAGAGTCAGTGTCAGTGACAGTGACAAAGTGTCAGTGACAGTGACAGTGACAGAGAGTCAGTGACAGTGACAGAGACAGTGACAGAGACAGAGACAGAGTGTCAGTGACAGTGACAGAGTGTCAGTGACAATGACAGAGAGTCAGTGACAGTGACAGAGACAGAGACAGAGTGTCAGTGACAGTGACAGAGACAGAGACAGAGACAGAGTGACAGAGACAGAGTGACAGAGACAGAGTGTCAGTGACAGAGTGTCAGTGACAGTGACAGAGACAGAGAGTCAGTGACAGAGAGTCAGTGGCAGTGACAGAGAGTCAGTGACAGTGACAGAGAGTCAGTGGCAGTGACAGAGACAGTGACAGAGAGTCAGTGACAGTGACAGAGTCAGTGACAGTGACAGAGACAGTGACAGAGACAGAGACAGAGTGTCAGTGGCTGTGACAGAGACAGTGACAGTGACAGTGAAAGAGACAGAGTGTCAGTGGCAGTGACAGAGACAGTGAAAGAGAGTCAGTGACAGTGACAGAGACAGTGACAGAGACAGAGACAGAGTGTCAGTGACAGTGACAGAGAGTCAGTGTCAGTGACAGTGACAGAGAGTCAGTGACAGTGACAGAGACAGTGACAGAGACAGAGACAGAGTGTCAGTGACAGTGACAGAGTGTCAGTGACAGTGACAGAGAGTCAGTGACAGTGACAGAGACAGAGACAGAGTGTCAGTGACAGTGACAGAGACAGTAACAGAGAGTCAGTGACAGTGACAGAGAGTCCGTGACAGAGACAGAGACAGTGACAGAGACAGTGACAAAGTGTCAGTGACAGTGACAGAGAGTCAGTGACAGTGACAGAGACAGAGACAGAGACAGTGACAGAGACGGTGACAGAGACAGTGACAGTGACAGTGAAAGAGACAGATACAGAGACAGTGACAGTGACAGAGACAGAAACAGAGACAGAGACTGTGACAGAGAGACAGAGACAGTGACTGTGTCAGAGACAGAGACAGAGTGTCAGTGACAGAGACAGAGAGGCAGTGACAGTGACAGAGAGTCAGAGTGTCAGTGACAGAGACAGAGACAGAGACAGAGACAGAGTGACAGAGACAGAGTGACAGAGACAGAGTGTCAGTGACAGAGTGTCAGTTACAGTGACAGAGACAGAGAGTCAGTGATAGAGAGACAGTGACAGATACAGAGACAGTGACACTGACAGAGAGTCAGTGGCAGTGACAGAGACAGTGACAGAGAGTCAGTGACAGAGAGTCAGTGGCAGTGACAGAGAGTCAGTGACAGTGACAGAGAGTCAGTGGCAGTGACAGAGACAGTGACAGAGAGTCAGTGACAGTGACAGAGACAGAGTGTCAGTGACAGTGACAGAGAGTCAGTGGCAATGACAGAGACAGTGACAGCGAGTCAGTGACAGTGACAGAGAGTCCGTGACAGAGACAGAGACAGTGACAGTGACAGAGACAGAGTGTCAGTGGCAGTGACAGAGACAGTGACAGTGACAGTGAAAGAGACAGAGTGTCAGTGGCAGTGACAGAGACAGTGAAAGAGAGTCAGTGACAGTGACAGCGACATTGACAGAGACAGAGTGTCAGTGACAGTGACAGAGAGTCAGTGACAGTGACAGTGACAGAGAGTCAGTGACAGTGACAGAGACAGTGACAGAGACAGTGACAGAGTGTGAGTGACAGTGGCAGAGAGTCAGTGACAGTGACAGTGACAGAGAGTCAGTGGCAGTGACAGAGACAGTGACAGAGAGTCAGTGACAGAGAGTCAGTGACAGTGTCAGAGACAGAGACAGAGTGTCAGTGACAGTGACAGAGACAGTAACAGAGAGTCAGTGACAGTGACAGAGAGTCAGTGACAGTGACAGAGACAGAGACAGAGACAGTGACAGAGACAGTGACAGTGACAGAGACAGTGACAGTGACAGTGACAGTGAAAGAGACAGAGACAGAGACAGTGACAGTGACAGAGACAGAAACAGAGACAGAGACAGTGACAGAGAGACAGAGACAGTGACTGTGTCAGAGACAGAGACAGAGTGTCAGTGACAGAGACAGAGAGTCAGTGACAGAGAGACAGTGACAGAGACAGAGACAGTGACAGTGACAGAGAGTCAGTGGCAGTGACAGAGACAGTGACAGAGAGTCAGTGACAGAGAGTCAGTGGCAGTGACAGAGAGTCAGTGGCAGTGACAGAGACAGTGACAGAGAGTCAGTGACAGTGACAGAGACAGTGACAGAGACAGAGACAGAGTGTCAGTGGCAGTGACAGAGACAGTGACAGTGACAGTGAAAGAGTGTCAGTGGCAGTGACAGAGACAGTGACAGTGAAAGAGACAGAGTGTCAGTGGCAGTGACAGTGACAGTGAAAGAGAGTCAGTGACAGTGACAGAGTCAGTGACAGTGACAGAGACAGTGACAGAGACAGAGACAGAGTGTCAGTGACAGTGACAGACAGTCAGTGACAGTGACAGTGACAGAGAGTCAGTGACAGTGACAGAGACAGAGTGTCAGTGACAGTGACAGAGAGTCAGTGGCAGTGACAGAGACAGTGACAGAGAGTCAGTGACAGTGACAGAGAGTCCGTGACAGAGACAGAGACAGTGACAGAGACAGAGACAGAGTGTCAGTGGCAGTGACAGAGACAGTGACAGTGACAGTGAAAGAGACAGAGTGTCAGTGGCAGTGACAGAGACAGTGAAAGAGAGTCAGGGACAGTGACAGAGACAGTGACAGAGACAGAGTGTCAGTGACAGTGACAGAGACAGTGACAGAGAGTCAGTGACAGAGAGTCAGTGGCAGTGACAGAGAGTCAGTGACAGTGACAGAGAGTCAGTGGCAGTGACAGAGACAGTGACAGAGAGTCAGTGACAGTGACAGAGACAGAGTGTCAGTGACAGTGACAGAGAGTCAGTGGCAGTGACAGAGACAGTGACAGAGAGTCAGTGACAGTGACAGAGAGTCCGTGACAGAGACAGAGACAGTGACAGAGACAGAGACAGAGTGTCAGTGGCAGTGACAGAGACAGTGACAGTGACAGTGAAAGAGACAGAGTGTCAGTGGCAGTGACAGAGACAGTGAAAGAGAGTCAGGGACAGTGACAGAGACAGTGACAGAGACAGAGTGTCAGTGACAGTGACAGAGTGTCAGTAACAGTGACAGTGTCAGAGAGTCAGTGACAGTGACAGAGACAGTGACAGAGACAGTGACAGAGTGTCAGTGACAGTGACAGAGAGTCAGTGACAGTGACAGTGACAGAGAGTCAGTGGCAGTGACAGAGACAGTGACAGAGAGTCAGTGACAGTGACAGAGACAGTGACAGAGACAGAGACAGAGTGTCAGTGGCAGTGACAGAGACAGTGACAGTGACAGTGAAAGAGACAGAGTGTCAGTGGCAGTGACAGAGACAGTGAAAGAGAGTCAGTGACAGTGACAGCGACAGTGACAGAGACAGAGACAGAGTGTCAGTGACAGAGAGTCAGTGACAGTGACAGTGACAGAGAGTCAGTGACAGTGACAGAGACAGTGACAGAGACAGTGACAGAGTGTCAGTGACAGTGACAGAGAGTCAGTGACAGTGACAGTGACAGAGAGTCAGTGGCAGTGACAGAGACAGTGACAGAGAGTCAGTGACAGTGACAGAGACAGTGACAGAGACAGAGACAGAGTGTCAGTGGCAGTGACAGAGACAGTGACAGTGACAGTGAAAGAGAGTCAGTGACAGTGACAGCGACAGTGAAAGAGAGTCAGTGACAGTGACAGCGACAGTGACAGAGACAGAGACAGAGTGTCAGTGACAGAGAGTCAGTGACAGTGACAGTGACAGAGAGTCAGTGACAGTGACAGAGACAGTGACAGAGACAGAGACAGAGTGTCAGTGACAGTGACAGAGAGTCAGTGACAGTGACAGAGACAGTGACAGAGACAGAGACAGAGTGTCAGTGACAGTGACAGAGAGTCAGTGACAGTGACAGGGACAGTGACAGAGACAGAGACAGAGTGTGAGTGACAATGGCAGAGAGTCAGTGACAGTGACAGTGACAGAGAGTCAGTGACAGAGACAGTGACAGAGAGTCAGTGACAGTAACAGAGACAGTTACAGAGACAGAGACAGAGTGTGAGTGACAGTGGCAGAGAGTCAGTGACAGTGACAGTGACAGAGAGTCAGTGGCAGTGACAGAGACAGTGACAGAGAGTCAGTGACAGAGAGTCAGTGGCAGTGACAGAGACAGTGACAGAGACAGAGTGTGAGTGACAGTGGCAGAGAGTCAGTGACATTGACAGTGACAGAGAATCAGTGACAGAGACAGTGACAGAGAGTCAGTGACAGTGACAGAGACAGTGACAGAGACAGAGACAGAGTGTCAGTGACAGTGACAGAGAGTCAGTGACAGTGACAGAGAGTCAGTGACAGTGACAGAGACAGTGACAGAGACAGAGTGTGAGTGACAGTGACAGAGACAGTAACAGAGAGTCAGTGACAGTGACAGAGAGTCCGTGACAGAGACAGAGACAGTGACAGAGACAGTGACAAAGTGTCAGTGTCAGTGACAGAGAGTCAGTGACAGTGACAGAGACAGAGACAGAGACAGTGACAGAGACAGTGACAGAGACAGTGACAGTGACAGTGAAAGAGACAGAGACAGAGACAGTGACAGTGACAGAGACAGAAACAGAGACAGAGACAGTGACAGAGAGACAGAGACAGTGACTGTGTCAGAGACAGAGACAGAGTGTCAGTGACAGAGACAGAGAGTCAGTGACAGTGACAGAGAGTCAGAGTGTCAGTGACAGAGACAGAGACAGAGACAGAGACAGAGACAGAGTGACAGAGACAGAGTGACAGAGACAGAGTGTCAGTGACAGAGTGTCAGTGACAGTGACAGAGACAGAGAGTCAGTGACAGAGAGACAGTGACAGAGACAGAGACAGTGACACTGACAGAGAGTCAGTGGCAGTGACAGAGACAGTGACAGAGAGTCAGTGACAGAGAGTCAGTGGCAGTGACAGAGAGTCAGTGACAGTGACAGAGACAGAGAGTCGGTGACAGAGAGACAGTGACAGAGACAGAGACAGAGACACTGACAGAGAGTCAGTGGCAGTGACAGAGACAGTGACAGAGAGTCAGTGACAGAGAGTCAGTGGCAGTGACAGAGAGTCAGTGACAGTGACAGAGACAGTGACAGAGAGTCAGTGACAGTGACAGAGTCAGTGACAGTGACAGAGACAGTGACAGAGACAGAGACAGAGTGTCAGTGGCTGTGACAGAGACAGTGACAGTGACAGTGAAAGAGACAGAGTGTCAGTGGCAGTGACAGAGACAGTGAAAGAGAGTCAGTGACAGTGACAGAGACAGTGACAGAGACAGAGACAGAGTGTCAGTGACAGTGACAGAGAGTCAGTGTCAGTGACAGTGACAGAGAGTCAGTGACAGTGACAGAGACAGTGACAGAGACAGAGACAGAGTGTCAGTGACAGTGACAGAGTGTCAGTGACAGTGACAGAGAGTCAGTGACAGTGACAGAGACAGAGACAGAGTGTCAGTGACAGTGACAGAGACAGTAACAGAGAGTCAGTGACAGTGACAGAGAGTCCGTGACAGAGACAGAGACAGTGACAGAGACAGTGACAAAGTGTCAGTGACAGTGACAGAGAGTCAGTGACAGTGACAGAGACAGAGACAGAGACAGTGACAGAGACGGTGACAGAGACAGTGACAGTGACAGTGAAAGAGACAGATACAGAGACAGTGACAGTGACAGAGACAGAAACAGAGACAGAGACAGTGACAGAGAGACAGAGACAGTGACTGTGTCAGAGACAGAGACAGAGTGTCAGTGACAGAGACAGAGAGGCAGTGACAGTGACAGAGAGTCAGAGTGTCAGTGACAGAGACAGAGACAGAGACAGAGACAGAGTGACAGAGACAGAGTGACAGAGACAGAGTGTCAGTGACAGAGTGTCAGTTACAGTGACAGAGACAGAGAGTCAGTGATAGAGAGACAGTGACAGATACAGAGACAGTGACACTGACAGAGAGTCAGTGGCAGTGACAGAGACAGTGACAGAGAGTCAGTGACAGAGAGTCAGTGGCAGTGACAGAGAGTCAGTGACAGTGACAGAGAGTCAGTGGCAGTGACAGAGACAGTGACAGAGAGTCAGTGACAGTGACAGAGACAGAGTGTCAGTGACAGTGACAGAGAGTCAGTGGCAGTGACAGAGACAGTGACAGCGAGTCAGTGACAGTGACAGAGAGTCCGTGACAGAGACAGAGACAGTGACAGTGACAGAGACAGAGTGTCAGTGGCAGTGACAGAGACAGTGACAGTGACAGTGAAAGAGACAGAGTGTCAGTGGCAGTGACAGAGACAGTGAAAGAGAGTCAGTGACAGTGACAGCGACATTGACAGAGACAGAGTGTCAGTGACAGTGACAGAGAGTCAGTGACAGTGACAGTGACAGTGACAGAGAGTCAGTGACAGTGACAGAGACAGTGACAGAGACAGTGACAGAGTGTGAGTGACAGTGGCAGAGAGTCAGTGACAGTGACAGTGACAGAGAGTCAGTGGCAGTGACAGAGACAGTGACAGAGAGTCAGTGACAGAGAGTCAGTGACAGTGACAGAGACAGAGACAGAGTGTCAGTGACAGTGACAGAGACAGTAACAGAGAGTCAGTGACAGTGACAGAGAGTCAGTGACAGTGACAGAGACAGAGACAGAGACAGTGACAGAGACAGTGACAGTGACAGAGACAGTGACAGTGACAGTGACAGTGAAAGAGACAGAGACAGAGACAGTGACAGTGACAGAGACAGAAACAGAGACAGAGACAGTGACAGAGAGACAGAGACAGTGACTGTGTCAGAGACAGAGACAGAGTGTCAGTGACAGAGACAGAGAGTCAATGACAGAGAGACAGTGACAGAGACAGAGACAGTGACAGTGACAGAGAGTCAGTGGCAGTGACAGAGACAGTGACAGAGAGTCAGTGACAGAGAGTCAGTGGCAGTGACAGAGAGTCAGTGGCACTGACAGAGACAGTGACAGAGAGTCCGTGACAGTGACAGAGACAGTGACAGTGACAGTGAAAGAGTGTCAGTGGCAGTGACAGAGACAGTGACAGTGAAAGAGACAGAGTGTCAGTGGCAGTGACAGTGACAGTGAAAGAGAGTCAGTGACAGTGACAGAGTCAGTGACAGTGACAGAGACAGTGACAGAGACAGAGACAGAGTGTCAGTGACAGTGACAGACAGTCAGTGACAGTGACAGTGACAGAGAGTCAGTGACAGTGACAGAGACAGAGTGTCAGTGACAGTGACAGAGAGTCAGTGGCAGTGACAGAGACAGTGACAGAGAGTCAGTGACAGTGACAGAGAGTCCGTGACAGAGACAGAGACAGTGACAGAGACAGAGACAGAGTGTCAGTGGCAGTGACAGAGACAGTGACAGTGACAGTGAAAGAGACAGAGTGTCAGTGGCAGTGACAGAGACAGTGAAAGAGAGTCAGGGACAGTGACAGAGACAGTGACAGAGACAGAGTGTCAGTGACAGTGACAGAGAGTCAGTAACAGTGACAGTGTCAGAGAGTCAGTGACAGTGACAGAGACAGTGACAGAGACAGTGACAGAGTGTCAGTGACAGTGACAGAGAGTCAGTGACAGTGACAGTGACAGAGAGTCAGTGGCAGTGACAGAGACAGTGACAGAGAGTCAGTGACAGTGACAGAGACAGTGACAGAGACAGAGACAGAGTGTCAGTGGCAGTGACAGAGACAGTGACAGTGACAGTGAAAGAGACAGAGTGTCAGTGGCAGTGACAGAGACAGTGAAAGAGAGTCAGTGACAGTGACAGCGACAGTGACAGAGACAGAGACAGAGTGTCAGTGACAGAGAGTCAGTGACAGTGACAGTGACAGAGAGTCAGTGACAGTGACAGAGACAGTGACAGAGACAGTGACAGAGTGTCAGTGACAGTGACAGAGAGTCAGTGACAGTGACAGTGACAGAGAGTCAGTGGCAGTGACAGAGACAGTGACAGAGAGTCAGTGACAGTGACAGAGACAGTGACAGAGACAGAGACAGAGTGTCAGTGGCAGTGACAGAGACAGTGACAGTGACAGTGAAAGAGACAGAGTGTCAGTGGCAGTGACAGAGACAGTGAAAGAGAGTCAGTGACAGTGACAGCGACAGTGACAGAGACAGAGACAGAGTGTCAGTGACAGAGAGTCAGTGACAGTGACAGTGACAGAGAGTCAGTGACAGTGACAGAGACAGTGACAGAGACAGAGACAGAGTGTCAGTGACAGTGACAGAGAGTCAGTGACAGTGACAGAGACAGTGACAGAGACAGAGACAGAGTGTCAGTGACAGTGACAGAGAGTCAGTGACAGTGACAGGGACAGTGACAGAGACAGAGACAGAGTGTGAGTGACAATGGCAGAGAGTCAGTGACAGTGACAGTGACAGAGAGTCAGTGACAGAGACAGTGACAGAGAGTCAGTGACAGTAACAGAGACAGTTACAGAGACAGAGACAGAGTGTGAGTGACAGTGGCAGAGAGTCAGTGACAGTGACAGTGACAGAGAGTCAGTGGCAGTGACAGAGACAGTGACAGAGAGTCAGTGACAGAGAGTCAGTGGCAGTGACAGAGACAGTGACAGAGACAGAGTGTGAGTGACAGTGGCAGAGAGTCAGTGACATTGACAGTGAAAGAGAGTCAGTGACAGAGACAGTGACAGAGAGTCAGTGACAGTGACAGAGACAGTGACAGAGACAGAGACAGAGTGTCAGTGACAGTGACAGAGAGTCAGTGACAGTGACAGAGAGTCAGTGGCAGTGACAGAGACAGTGACAGAGAGTCAGTGACAGTGACAGAGTCAGTGACAGTGACAGAGACAGTGACAGAGACAGAGACAGAGTGTCAGTGGCTGTGACAGAGAAAGTGACAGTGACAGTGAAAGAGACAGAGTGTCAGTGGCAGTGACAGAGACAGTGAAAGAGAGTCAGTGACAGTGACAGAGACAGTGACAGAGACAGAGACAGAGTGTCAGTGACAGTGACAGAGAGTCAGTGTCAGTGACAGTGACAGAGAGTCAGTGACAGTGACAGTGACAGAGAGTCAGTGACAGTGACAGAGACAGTGACAGAGACAGAGACAGAGTGTCAGTGACAGTGACAGAGTGTCAGTGACAGTGACAGAGAGTCAGTGACAGTGACAGAGACAGAGACAGAGTGTCAGTGACAGTGACAGAGACAGTAACAGAGAGTCAGTGACAGTGACAGAGAGTCCGTGACAGAGACAGAGACAGTGACAGAGACAGAGACAGAGTGTCAGTGACAGTGACAGAGAGTCAGTGACAGTGACAGTGACAGAGAGTCAGTGACAGTGACAGAGACAGTGACAGAGACAGAGACAGAGTGTCAGTGACAGTGACAGAGTGACAGTGACAGAGAGTCAGTGACAGTGACAGAGACAGTGACAGAGACAGAGACAGAGTGTCAGTGACAGTGACAGAGAGTCAGTGACAGTGACAGTGACAGAGAGTCAGTGACAGTGACAGAGACAGTGACAGAGACAGAGACAGAGTGTCAGTGACAGTGACAGAGTGTCAGTGACAGTGACAGAGAGTCAGTGACAGTGACAGAGACAGAGACAGAGTGTCAGTGACAGTGACAGAGACAGTAACAGAGAGTCAGTGACAGTGACAGAGAGTCCGTGACAGAGACAGAGACAGTGACAGAGACAGTGACAAAGTGTCAGTGTCAGTGACAGAGAGTCAGTGACAGTGACAGAGACAGAGACAGAGACAGTGACAGAGACAGTGACAGAGACAGTGACAGTGACAGTGAAAGAGACAGAGACAGAGACAGTGACAGTGACAGAGACAGAAACAGAGACAGAGACAGTGACAGAGAGACAGAGACAGTGACTGTGTCAGAGACAGAGACAGAGTGTCAGTGACAGAGACAGAGAGTCAGTGACAGTGACAGAGAGTCAGAGTGTCAGTGACAGAGACAGAGACAGAGACAGAGACAGAGACAAAGTGACAGAGACAGAGTGACAGAGACAGAGTGTCAGTGACAGAGTGTCAGTGACAGTGACAGAGACAGAGAGTCAGTGACAGAGAGACAGTGACAGAGACAGAGACAGTGACACTGACAGAGAGTCAGTGGCAGTGACAGAGACAGTGACAGAGAGTCAGTGACAGAGAGTCAGTGGCAGTGACAGAGAGTCAGTGACAGTGACAGAGACAGAGAGTCAGTGACAGAGAGACAGTGACAGAGACAGAGAGTCAGTGACAGTGACAGAGACAGTGACAGAGACAGAGACAGAGTGTCAGTGGCAGTGACAGAGACAGTGACAGTGACAGTGAAAGAGACAGAGTGTCAGTGGCAGTGACAGAGACAGTGAAAGAGAGTCAGTGACAGTGACAGCGACAGTGACAGAGACAGAGACAGAGTGTCAGTGACAGAGAGTCAGTGACAGTGACAGTGACAGAGAGTCAGTGACAGTGACAGAGACAGTGACAGAGACAGAGACAGAGTGTCAGTGACAGTGACAGAGAGTCAGTGACAGTGACAGAGACAGTGACAGAGACAGAGACAGAGTGTCAGTGACAGTGACAGAGAGTCAGTGACAGTGACAGGGACAGTGACAGAGACAGAGACAGAGTGTGAGTGACAATGGCAGAGAGTCAGTGACAGTGACAGTGACAGAGAGTCAGTGACAGAGACAGTGACAGAGAGTCAGTGACAGTAACAGAGACAGTTACAGAGACAGAGACAGAGTGTGAGTGACAGTGGCAGAGAGTCAGTGACAGTGACAGTGACAGAGAGTCAGTGGCAGTGACAGAGACAGTGACAGAGAGTCAGTGACAGAGAGTCAGTGGCAGTGACAGAGACAGTGACAGAGACAGAGTGTGAGTGACAGTGGCAGAGAGTCAGTGACATTGACAGTGAAAGAGAGTCAGTGACAGAGACAGTGACAGAGAGTCAGTGACAGTGACAGAGACAGTGACAGAGACAGAGACAGAGTGTCAGTGACAGTGACAGAGAGTCAGTGACAGTGACAGAGAGTCAGTGGCAGTGACAGAGACAGTGACAGAGAGTCAGTGACAGTGACAGAGTCAGTGACAGTGACAGAGACAGTGACAGAGACAGAGACAGAGTGTCAGTGGCTGTGACAGAGACAGTGACAGTGACAGTGAAAGAGACAGAGTGTCAGTGGCAGTGACAGAGACAGTGAAAGAGAGTCAGTGACAGTGACAGAGACAGTGACAGAGACAGAGACAGAGTGTCAGTGACAGTGACAGAGAGTCAGTGTCAGTGACAGTGACAGAGAGTCAGTGACAGTGACAGTGACAGAGAGTCAGTGACAGTGACAGAGACAGAGTGTCAGTGACAGTGACAGAGTGTCAGTGACAGTGACAGAGAGTCAGTGACAGTGACAGAGACAGAGACAGAGTGTCAGTGACAGTGACAGAGACAGTAACAGAGAGTCAGTGACAGTGACAGAGAGTCCGTGACAGAGACAGAGACAGTGACAGAGACAGAGACAGAGTGTCAGTGACAGTGACAGAGAGTCAGTGACAGTGACAGTGACAGAGAGTCAGTGACAGTGACAGAGACAGTGACAGAGACAGAGACAGAGTGTCAGTGACAGTGACAGAGAGTCAGTGACAGTGACAGTGACAGAGAGTCAGTGACAGTGACAGAGACAGTGACAGAGACAGAGACAGAGTGTCAGTGACAGTGACAGAGTGACAGTGACAGAGAGTCAGTGACAGTGACAGAGACAGTGACAGAGACAGAGACAGAGTGTCAGTGACAGTGACAGAGAGTCAGTGACAGTGACAGTGACAGAGAGTCAGTGACAGTGACAGAGACAGTGACAGAGACAGAGACAGAGTGTCAGTGACAGTGACAGAGTGTCAGTGACAGTGACAGAGAGTCAGTGACAGTGACAGAGACAGAGACAGAGTGTCAGTGACAGTGACAGAGACAGAAACAGAGACAGAGACAGTGACAGAGAGACAGAGACAGTGACTGTGTCAGAGACAGAGACAGAGTGTCAGTGACAGAGACAGAGAGTCAGTGACAGTGACAGAGAGTCAGAGTGTCAGTGACAGAGACAGAGACAGAGACAGAGACAGAGTGACAGAGACAGAGTGACAGAGACAGAGTGTCAGTGACAGAGTGTCAGTGACAGTGACAGAGACAGAGAGTCAGTGACAGAGAGACAGTGACAGAGACAGAGACAGTGACACTGACAGAGAGTCAGTGGCAGTGACAGAGACAGTGACAGAGAGTCAGTGACAGAGAGTCAGTGGCAGTGACAGAGAGTCAGTGACAGTGACAGAGACAGAGAGTCAGTGACAGAGAGACAGTGACAGAGACAGAGAGTCAGTGACAGTGACAGAGACAGTGACAGAGACAGAGACAGAGTGTCAGTGGCAGTGACAGAGACAGTGACAGTGACAGTGAAAGAGACAGAGTGTCAGTGGCAGTGACAGAGACAGTGAAAGAGAGTCAGTGACAGTGACAGCGACAGTGACAGAGACAGAGACAGAGTGTCAGTGACAGAGAGTCAGTGACAGTGACAGTGACAGAGAGTCAGTGACAGTGACAGAGACAGTGACAGAGACAGAGACAGAGTGTCAGTGACAGTGACAGAGAGTCAGTGACAGTGACAGAGACAGTGACAGAGACAGAGACAGAGTGTCAGTGACAGTGACAGAGAGTCAGTGACAGTGACAGGGACAGTGACAGAGACAGAGACAGAGTGTGAGTGACAATGGCAGATTTTCAGTGACAGTGACAGTGACAGAGAGTCAGTGACAGAGACAGTGACAGAGAGTCAGTGACAGTAACAGAGACAGTTACAGAGACAGAGACAGAGTGTGAGTGACAGTGGCAGAGAGTCAGTGACAGTGACAGTGACAGAGAGTCAGTGGCAGTGACAGAGACAGTGACAGAGAGTCAGTGACAGAGAGTCAGTGGCAGTGACAGAGACAGTGACAGAGACAGAGTGTGAGTGACAGTGGCAGAGAGTCAGTGACATTGACAGTGAAAGAGAGTCAGTGACAGAGACAGTGACAGAGAGTCAGTGACAGTGACAGAGACAGTGACAGAGACAGAGACAGAGTGTCAGTGACAGTGACAGAGAGTCAGTGACAGTGACAGAGAGTCAGTGGCAGTGACAGAGACAGTGACAGAGAGTCAGTGACAGTGACAGAGACAGTGACAGAGACAGAGACAGAGTGTCAGTGGCAGTGACAGAGACAGTGAAAGAGAGTCAGTGACAGTGACAGCGACAGTGACAGAGACAGAGACAGACTGTCAGTGACAGAGAGTCAGTGACAGTGACAGTGACAGAGAGTCAGTGACAGTGACAGAGACAGTGACAGAGACAGAGACAGTGTGTCAGTGACAGTGACAGAGAGTCAGTGACAGTGACAGGGACAGTGACAGAGACAGAGACAGAGTGTCAGTGACAGTGACAGAGAGTCAGCGGCAGTGACAGTGACAGTGACAGAGAGTCAGTGGCAGTGACAGAGACAGTGACAGAGACAGAGTGTGAGTGACAATGGCAGAGAGTCAGTGACAGTGACAGTGACAGAGAGTCAGTGACAGAGACAGTGACAGAGAGTCAGTGACAGTGACAGAGACAGTGACAGAGACAGAGACAGAGTGTGAGTGACAGTGGCAGAGAGTCAGTGACAGTGACAGTGACAGAGAGTCAGTGGCAGTTACAGAGACAGTGACAGAGAGTCAGTGACAGAGAGTCAGTGGCAGTGACAGAGACAGTGACAGAGACTCAGTGACAGTGACAGAGACAGTGACAGAGACAGAGACAGAGTGTCAGTGACAGTGGCAGAGAGTCAGTGACAGTGACAGAGAGTCAGTGACAGTGACAGAGACAGTGACAGAGACAGAGACAGAGTGTCAGTGACAGTGACAGAGAGTCAGTGACAGTGACAGAGAGTCAGTGGCAGTGACAGTGACAGTGACAGAGAGTCAGTGACAGTGACAGAGACAGTAACAGAGACAGAGACAGAGTGTCAGTGGCAGTGACAGAGACAGTGACAGTGACAGTGAAAGAGTGTCAGTGGCAGTGACAGAGACAGTGACAGTGACAGTGAAAGAGACAGAGTGTCAGTGGCAGTGACAGAGACAGTGAAAGAGAGTCAGTGACAGTGACAGAGTCAGTGACAGTGACAGAGACAGTGACAGAGACAGAGACAGAGTGTCAGTGACAGTGACAGACAGTCAGTGACAGTGACAGTGACAGAGAGTCAGTGACAGTGACAGAGACAGAGTATCAGTGACAGTGACAGACAGTCAGTGGCAGTGACAGCGACAGAGAGTCAGTGACAGTGACAGAGTCAGTGACAGTGACAGAGACAGTGACAGAGACAGAGACAGAGTGTCAGTGGCTGTGACAGAGTCAGTGACAGTGACAGTGAAAGAGACAGAGTGTCAGTGGCAGTGACAGAGACAGTGAAAGAGAGTCAGTGACAGTGACAGAGACAGTGACAGAGACAGAGACAGAGTGTCAGTGACAGTGACAGAGAGTCAGTGTCAGTGACAGTGACAGAGAGTCAGTGACAGTGACAGTGACAGAGAGTCAGTGACAGTGACAGAGACAGAGACAGAGACAGAGACAGAGTGACAGAGACAGAGTGACAGAGACAGAGTGTCAGTGACATTGACAGAGACAGAGATTCAGTGACAGAGAGACAGTGACAGAGACAGAGACAGTGACAGTGACAGACAGTCAGTGGCAGTGACAGAGACAGTGACAGAGAGTCAGTGACAGAGAGTCTGTGACAGAGAGTCAGTGGCAGTGACAGAGACAGTGACAGAGACAGAGTGTGAGTGACAGTGGCAGAGAGTCAGTGACATTGACAATGACAGAGAGTCAGTGACAGAGACAGTGACAGAGAGTCAGTGACAGTGACAGAGACAGTGACAGAGACAGAGACAGAGTGTCAGTGACAGTGACAGAGAGTCAGTGACAGTGACAGAGAGTCAGTGGCAGTGACAGAGACAGCGACAGAGAGTCAGTGACAGAGACAGTGACAGAGACAGAGACAGAGTGTCAGTGGCAGTGACAGTGACAGTGAAAGAGTGTCAGTGGCAGTGACAGAGACAGTGACAGTGACAGTGAAAGAGACAGAGTGTCAGTGGCAGTGACAGAGACAGTGAAAGAGAGTCAGTGACAGTGACAGCGACAGTGACAGAGACAGAGACAGAGTGTCAGTGACAGAGAGTCAGTGACAGTGACAGTGACAGAGAGTCAGTGACAGTGACAGAGACAGTGACAGAGACAGAGACAGAGTGTCAGTGACAGTGACAGACAGTCAGTGTCAGTGACAGTGACAGAGAGTCAGTGGCAGTGACAGAGACAGTGACAGAGAGTCAGTGACAGTGACAGAGAGTCCGTGACAGAGACAGAGACAGTGACAGAGACAGAGACAAAGTGTCAGTGACAGTGACAGAGACAGTGACAGAGACAGAGACAGAGACAGAGACAGTGACAGTGACAGAGACAGTGACAGAGACAGAGTGTCAGTGGCAGTGATAGAGACAGTGACAGAGAGTCAGTGACAGAGAGTCAGTGGCAGTGACAGAGACAGTGACAGAGACAGTGACAGGGAGTCAGTGACAGAGAGACAGTGGCAGTGACAGAGACAGTGACAGAGAGACAGTGACAGTGACAGAGACAGTGACAGAGACAGAGACAGAGTGTCAGTGACAGTGACAGAGAGTCAGTGACAGTGACAGAGAGTCAGTGGCAGTGACAGAGACAGTGACAGTGACAGTGAAAGAGACAGAGTGTCAGTGGCAGTGACAGAGACAGTGAAAGAGAGTCAGTGACAGTGACAGAGTCAGTGACAGTGACAGAGACAGTGACAGAGACAGAGACAGAGTGTCAGTGACAGTGACAGACAGTCAGTGACAGTGACAGTGACAGAGAGTCAGTGACAGTGACAGAGACAGAGTGTCAGTGACAGTGACAGAGAGTCAGTGGCAGTGACAGAGACAGTGACAGAGAGTCAGTGACAGTGACAGAGAGTCCGTGACAGAGACAGAGACAGTGGCAGTGACAGAGACAGTGACAGTGACAGTGAAAGAGACAGAGTGTCAGTGGCAGTGACAGAGACAGTGAAAGAGAGTCAGTGACAGTGACAGAGACAGTGACAGAGACAGAGTGTCAGTGACAGTGACAGACAGTCAGTGACAGTGACAGTGAGAGAGAGTCAGTGACAGTGACAGAGACAGTGACAGAGACAGTGACAGAGAGTCAGTGACAGTGACAGAGAGTCAGTGACAGTGACAGAGACAGTGACAGAGACAGTGACAGAGACAGAGACAGAGTGTCAGTGACAGTGACAGACAGTCAGTGTCAGTGACAGTGACAGAGAGTCAGTGGCAGTGACAGAGACAGTGACAGAGAGTCAGTGACAGTGACAGAGAGTCCGTGACAGAGACAGAGACAGTGACAGAGACAGAGACAAAGTGTCAGTGACAGTGACAGAGACAGTGACAGAGACAGAGACAGAGACAGTGACAGTGACAGAGACAGTGACAGAGACAGAGTGTCAGTGGCAGTGATAGAGACAGTGACAGAGAGTCAGTGACAGAGAGTCAGTGGCAGTGACAGAGACAGTGACAGAGACAGTGACAGGGAGTCAGTGACAGAGAGACAGTGGCAGTGACAGAGACAGTGACAGAGAGACAGTGACAGTGACAGAGACAGTGACAGAGACAGAGACAGAGTGTCAGTGACAGTGACAGAGAGTCAGTGACAGTGACAGAGAGTCAGTGGCAGTGACAGAGACAGTGACAGTGACAGTGAAAGAGACAGAGTGTCAGTGGCAGTGACAGAGACAGTGAAAGAGAGTCAGTGACAGTGACAGAGTCAGTGACAGTGACAGAGACAGTGACAGAGACAGAGACAGAGTGTCAGTGACAGTGACAGAGAGTCAGTGACAGTGACAGTGACAGAGAGTCAGTGACAGTGACAGAGACAGAGTGTCAGTGACAGTGACAGAGAATCAGTGGCAGTGACAGAGACAGTGACAGAGAGTCAGTGACAGTAACAGAGAGTCCGTGACAGAGACAGAGACTGTGACAGAGACAGAGACAAAGTGTCAGTGACAGTGACAGAGACAGTGACAGAGACAGAGACAGAGACAGAGACAGTGACAGAGACAGTGACAGTGACAGAGACAGTGACAGAGACAGAGTGTCAGTGGCAGTGATAGAGACAGTGACAGAGAGTCAGTGACAGAGAGTCAGTGGCAGTGACAGAGACAGTGACAGAGAGTCAGTGACAGTGACAGAGAGTCAGTGACAGTGACAGAGACAGTGACAGAGACAGTGACAGAGAGTCAGTGACAGAGAGACAGTGGCAGTGACAGAGACAGTGACAGAGAGACAGTGACAGTGACAGAGACAGTGACAGAGACAGAGACAGAGTGTCAGTGACAGTGACAGAGAGTCAGTGACAGTGACAGTGACAGAGAGTCAGTGGCAGTGACAGAGGCAGTGACAGAGACAGAGTGTCAGTGACAGTGACAGAGAGTCATTGACAGAGACAGAGACAGTGACAGAGACAGTGACAGAGACAGTGACAGAGAGCCAGTGACAGAGAGTCAGTGGCAGTGACAGAGACAGTGACAGAGAGACAGTGACAGTGACAGAGACAGTGATAGAGACAGAGACAGAGTGTCAGTGACAGAGAGTCAGTGACAGTGACAGAGACAGTGACAGAGACAGAGTGTCAGTGACAGTGACAGAGAGTCATTGACAGAGACAGAGACAGTGACAGAGACAGAGACAGAGTGTCAGTGACAGTGACAGAGAGTTAGTGACAGTGACAGAGACAGTGACAGAGAAAGAGTCAGAGAGTCAGTGGCAGTAACCGAGACAGTGACAGAGAGTCAGTGACAGTGACAGAGACAGAGAGTCAGTGACAGAGAAGAGACAGAGTGTCAGTGACAGTGACAGAGAGTCAGTGACAGAGACAGTGACAGAGAGTCAGTGACAGAGACAGAGACAGTGACAGATACAGAGACAGAGTGTCAGTGGCAGTGACAGAGACAGTGACAGAGAGTCAGTGACAGAGAGGCAGTGGCAGTGACAGAGACAGTGACAGACAGTCAGTGACAGTGATAGTGACAGTGACAGTGACAGAGTTAGAGACAGTGACAGAGACAGAGGCAGTGACTGTGTCAGAGACAGAGACAGAGTGTCAGTGACAGTGACAGACAGTCAGTGACAGTGACAGAGAGTCAGTGACAGTGAAAGAGACAGAGTGTCAGTGACAGTGACAGAGAGTCAGTGGCAGTGACAGAGACAGTGACAGAGAGTCAGTGACAGTGACAGAGAGTCCGTGACAGAGACAGAGACAGTGACAGAGACAGAGACAGAGTGTCAGTGGCAGTGGCAGAGACAGTGACAGTGACAGTGAAAGAGCCAGAGTGTCAGTGGCAGTGACAGAGACAGTGAAAGAGAGTCAGTGACAGTGACAGAGACAGTGACAGAGACAGAGTGTCAGTGACAGTGACAGACAGTCAGTGACAGTGACAGTGAGAGAGAGTCAGTGACAGTGACAGAGACAGTGACAGAGACAGTGACAGAGAGTCAGTGACAGTGACAGAGAGTCAGTGACAGTGACAGTGACAGAGAGTCAGTGGCCGTGACAGAGACAGTGACAGAGAGTCAGTGACAGTGACAGAGACAGTGACAGAGACAGAGACAGAGTGTCAGTGGCAGTGACAGAGACAGTGACAGTGACAGTGAAAGAGACAGAGTGTCAGTGGCAGTGACAGAGACAGTGAAAGAGAGTCAGTGACAGTGACAGCGACAGTGACAGAGACAGAGACAGAGTGTCAGTGACAGAGAGTCAGTGACAGTGACAGTGACAGAGAGTCAGTGACAGTGACAGAGACAGTGACAGAGACAGAGACAGTGACAGAGACAGAGACAGAGTGTCAGTGACAGTGACAGAGAGTCAGTGACAGTGACAGGGACAGTGACAGAGACAGAGACAGAGTGTCAGTGACAGTGACAGAGAGTCAGTGGCAGTGACAGAGACAGTGACAGAGAGTCAGTGACAGTGACAGGGACAGTGACAGAGACAGAGACAGAGTGTCAGTGACAGTGACAGAGAGTCAGTGGCAGTGTCAGTGACAGTGACAGAGAGTCAGTGACAGTGACAGGGACAGTGACATAGACAGAGACAGAGTGTCAGTGACAGTGACAGAGAGTCAGTGACAGTGACAGGGACAGTGACAGAGACAGAGACAGAGTGTCAGTGACAGTGACAGAGAGTCAGTGGCAGTGACAGAGACAGTGACAGAGAGTCAGTGGCAGTGACAGAGACAGTGACAGAGACAGAGTGTGAGTGACAATGGCAGAGAGTCAGTGACAGTGACAGAGAGTCAGTGACAGAGACAGTGACAGAGTCAGTGACAGTGACAGAGACAGTGACAGAGACAGAGACAGAGTGTGAGTGACAGTGGCAGAGAGTCAGTGACAGTGACAGTGACAGAGAGTCAGTGGCAGTGACAGAGACAGTGACAGAGAGTCAGTGACAGAGAGTCAGTGACAGTGACAGAGACAGTGACAGAGACAGAGTGAGAGTGACAGTGGCAGAGAGTCAGTGACATTGACAGTGACAGAGAGTCAGTGACAGAGACAGTGACAGAGACAGAGTGTCAGTGACAGTGGCAGAGAGTCAGTGACAGTGCCAGTGACAGAGAGTCAGTGACAGTGACAGAGACAGTGACAGAGACAGAGACAGAGTGTCAGTGACAGTGACAGAGAGTCAGTGACAGTGACAGAGAGTCAGTGGCAGTGACAGAGACAGTGACAGAGAGTCAGTGGCAGTGACAGAGACAGTGACAGAGACAGAGTGTGAGTGACAGTGGCAGAGAGTCAGTGACATTGACAGTGAAAGAGAGTCAGTGACAGAGACAGTGACAGAGAGTCAGTGACAGTGACAGAGACAGTGACAGAGACAGAGACAGAGTGTCAGTGACAGTGACAGAGAGTCAGTGACAGTGACAGAGAGTCAGTGACAGTGACAGTGACAGAGAGTCAGTGGCAGTGACAGAGACAGTGACAGAGAGTCAGTGACAGTGACAGAGTCAGTGACAGTGACAGAGACAGTGACAGAGACAGAGACAGAGTGTCAGTGGCTGTGACAGAGACAGTGACAGTGACAGTGAAAGAGACAGAGTGTCAGTGGCAGTGACAGAGACAGTGAAAGAGAGTCAGTGACAGTGACAGAGACAGTGACAGAGACAGAGACAGAGTGTCAGTGACAGTGACAGAGAGTCAGTGTCAGTGACAGTGACAGAGAGTCAGTGACAGTGACAGTGACAGAGAGTCAGTGACAGTGACAGAGACAGTGACAGAGACAGAGACAGAGTGTCAGTGACAGTGACAGAGTGTCAGTGACAGTGACAGAGAGTCAGTGACAGTGACAGAGACAGAGACAGAGTGTCAGTGACAGTGACAGAGACAGTAACAGAGAGTCAGTGACAGTGACAGAGAGTCCGTGACAGAGACAGAGACAGTGACAGAGACAGTGACAAAGTGTCAGTGTCAGTGACAGAGAGTCAGTGACAGTGACAGAGACAGAGACAGAGACAGTGACAGAGACAGTGACAGAGACAGTGACAGTGACAGTGAAAGAGACAGAGACAGAGACAGTGACAGTGACAGAGACAGAAACAGAGACAGAGACAGTGACAGAGAGACAGAGACAGTGACTGTGTCAGAGACAGAGACAGAGTGTCAGTGACAGAGACAGAGAGTCAGTGACAGTGACAGAGAGTCAGATTGTCAGTGACAGAGACAGAGACAGAGACAGAGACAGAGACAGAGTGACAGAGACAGAGTGACAGAGACAGAGTGTCAGTGACAGAGAGACAGTGACAGAGACAGAGACAGTGACACTGACAGAGAGTCAGTGGCAGTGACAGAGACAGTGACAGAGAGTCAGTGACAGAGAGTCAGTGGCAGTGACAGAGAGTCAGTGACAGTGACAGAGAGTCAGTGGCAGTGACAGAGACAGTGACAGAGAGTCAGTGTCAGTGACAGTGACAGAGAGTCAGTGACAGTGACAGTGACAGAGTCAGTGACAGTGACAGAGACAGTGACAGAGATAGAGACAGAGTGTCAGTGACAGTGACAGAGTGTCAGTGACAGTGACAGAGAGTCAGTGACAGTGACAGAGACAGAGACAGAGTGTCAGTGACAGTGACAGAGACAGTAACAGAGAGTCAGTGACAGTGACAGAGAGTCCATGACAGAGACAGAGACAGTGACAGAGACAGTGACAAAGTGTCAGTGACAGTGACAGAGAGTCAGTGACAGTGACAGAGACAGAGACAGAGACAGTGACAGAGACAGTGACAGAGACAGTGACAGTGACAGCGACAGTGAAAGAGACAGAGACAGAGACAGTGACAGAGACAGAAACAGAGACAGGGACAGTGACAGAGAGACAGAGACAGTGACTGTGTCAGAGACAGAGACAGAGTGTCAGTGACAGAGACAGAGAGTCAGTGACAGTGACAGAGAGTCAGAGTGTCAGTGACAGAGACAGAGACAGAGACAGAGACAGAGTGACAGAGACAGAGTGACAGAGACAGAGTGTCAGTGACAGAGTGTCAGTGACAGTGACAGAGACAGAGAGTCAGTGACAGAGAGACAGTGACAGAGACAGAGACAGTGACAGTGACAGAGAGTCAGTGGCAGTGACAGAGACAGTGACAGAGATTCAGTGACAGAGAGTCAGTGACAGAGTGTCAGTGGCAGTGACAGAGACAGTGACAGAGACAGAGTGTGAGTGACAGTGGCAGAGAGTCAGTGACAGTGACAGAGACAGAGACAGAGTGTCAGTGACAGTGACAGAGACAGTAACAGAGAGTCAGTGACAGTGACAGAGAGTCCGTGACAGAGACAGAGACAGTGACAGAGACAGTGACAAAGTGTCAGTGACAGTGACAGAGAGTCAGTGACAGTGACAGAGACAGAGACAGAGACAGTGACAGAGACAGTGACAGAGACAGTGACAGTGACAGTGACAGTGAAAGAGACAGAGACAGAGACAGTGACAGTGACAGAGACAGAAACAGAGACAGAGACAGTGACAGAGAGACAGAGACAGTGACTGTGTCAGAGACAGAGACAGAGTGTCAGTGACAGAGACAGAGAGTCAGTGACAGTGACAGAGAGTCAGAGTGTCAGTGACAGAGACAGAGACAGAGACAGAGGCAGAGACAGAGTGACAGAGACAGAGTGACAGAGACAGAGTGTCAGTGACAGAGTGTCAGTGACAGTGACAGAGACAGAGAGTCAGTGACAGAGAGACAGTGACAGAGACAGAGACAGTGACACTGACAGAGAGTCAGTGGCAGTGACAGAGACAGTGACAGAGAGTCAGTGACAGAGAGTCAGTGGCAGTGACAGAGAGTCAGTGACAGTGACAGAGAGTCAGTGGCAGTGACAGAGACAGTGACAGAGAGTCAGTGTCAGTGACAGTGACAGAGAGTCAGTGACAGTGACAGTGACAGAGTCAGTGACAGTGACAGAGACAGTGACAGAGATAGAGACAGAGTGTCAGTGACAGTGACAGAGTGTCAGTGACAGTGACAGAGAGTCAGTGACAGTGACAGAGACAGAGACAGAGTGTCAGTGACAGTGACAGAGACAGTAACAGAGAGTCAGTGACAGTGACAGAGAGTCCATGACAGAGACAGAGACAGTGACAGAGACAGTGACAAAGTGTCAGTGACAGTGACAGAGAGTCAGTGACAGTGACAGAGACAGAGACAGAGACAGTGACAGAGACAGTGACAGAGACAGTGACAGTGACAGTGACAGTGAAAGAGACAGAGACAGAGACAGTGACAGTGACAGAGACAGAAACAGAGACAGAGACAGTGACAGAGAGACAGAGACAGTGACTGTGTCAGAGACAGAGACAGAGTGTCAGTGACAGAGACAGAGAGTCAGTGACAGTGACAGAGAGTCAGAGTGTCAGTGACAGAGACAGAGACAGAGACAGAGACAGAGTGACAGAGACAGAGTGACAGAGACAGAGTGTCAGTGACAGTGTGTCAGTGACAGAGACAGAGAGTCAGTGACAGAGAGACAGTGACAGAGACAGAGACAGTGACAGTGACAGAGAGTCAGTGGCAGTGACAGAGACAGTGACAGAGAGTCAGTGACAGAGAGTCAGTGACAGAGTGTCAGTGGCAGTGACAGAGACAGTGACAGAGACAGAGTGTGAGTGACAGTGGCAGAGAGTCAGTGACAGTGACAGAGACAGAGACAGAGTGTCAGTGACAGTGACAGAGACAGTAACAGAGAGTCAGTGACAGTGACAGAGAGTCCGTGACAGAGACAGAGACAGTGACAGAGACAGTGACAAAGTGTCAGTGACAGTGACAGAGAGTCAGTGACAGTGACAGAGACAGAGACAGAGACAGTGACAGAGACAGTGACAGAGACAGTGACAGTGACAGTGACAGTGAAAGAGACAGAGACAGAGACAGTGACAGTGACAGAGACAGAAACAGAGACAGAGACAGTGACAGAGAGACAGAGACAGTGACTGTGTCAGAGACAGAGACAGAGTGTCAGTGACAGAGACAGAGAGTCAGTGACAGTGACAGAGAGTCAGAGTGTCAGTGACAGAGACAGAGACAGAGACAGAGACAGAGTGACAGAGATAGAGTGACAGAGACAGAGTGTCAGTGACAGAGTGTCAGTGACAGTGACAGAGACAGAGAGTCAGTGACAGAGAGACAGTGACAGAGACAGAGACAGTGACACTGACAGAGAGTCAGTGGCAGTGACAGAGACAGTGACAGAGAGTCAGTGACAGAGAGTCAGTGGCAGTGACAGAGAGTCAGTGACAGTGACAGAGAGTCAGTGGCAGTGACAGAGACAGTGACAGAGAGTCAGTGTCAGTGACAGTGACAGAGAGTCAGTGACAGTGACAGTGACAGAGTCAGTGACAGTGACAGAGACAGTGACAGAGATAGAGACAGAGTGTCAGTGACAGTGACAGAGTGTCAGTGACAGTGACAGAGAGTCAGTGACAGTGACAGAGACAGAGACAGAGTGTCAGTGACAGTGACAGAGACAGTAACAGAGAGTCAGTGACAGTGACAGAGAGTCCATGACAGAGACAGAGACAGTGACAGAGACAGTGACAAAGTGTCAGTGACAGTGACAGAGAGTCAGTGACAGTGACAGAGACAGAGACAGTGACAGAGACAGTGACAGAGACAGTGACAGTGACAGTGAAAGAGACAGAGACAGAGACAGTGACAGTGACAGAGACTGAAACAGAGACAGGGACAGTGACAGAGAGACAGAGACAGTGACTGTGTCAGAGACAGAGACAGAGTGTCAGTGACAGAGACAGAGACAGAGACAGAGACAGAGTGACAGAGACAGAGTGACAGAGACAGAGTGTCAGTGACAGAGTGTCAGTGACAGCGACAGAGACAGAGAGTCAGTGACAGAGAGACAGTGACAGTGACAGAGAGTCAGTGGCAGTGACAGAGACAGTGACAGAGACAGAGTGTGAGTGACAGTGGCAGAGAGTCAGTGACATTGACAGTGACAGAGAGTCAGTGACAGAGACAGTGACAGAGAGTCAGTGACAGTGACAGAGACAGTGACAGAGACAGAGACAGAGTGTCAGTGACAGTGACAGAGAGTCAGTGGCAGTGACAGAGACAGCGACAGAGAGTCAGTGACAGTGACAGAGACAGTGACAGAGACAGAGACAGAGTGTCAGTGGCAGTGACAGAGACAGTGACAGTGACAGTGAAAGAGTGTCAGTGGCAGTGACAGAGACAGTGACAGTGACAGTGAAAGAGACAGAGTGTCAGTGGCAGTGACAGAGACAGTGAAAGAGAGTCAGTGACAGTGACAGAGACAGTGACAGAGACAGAGACAGAGTGTCAGTGACAGTGACAGACAGTCAGTGACAGTGACAGTGACAGAGAGTCAGTGACAGTGACAGAGACAGAGTGTCAGTGACAGTGACAGAGAGTCAGTGGCAGTGACAGAGACAGTGACAGAGAGTCAGTGACAGTGACAGAGAGTCTGTGACAGAGACAGAGACAGTGGCAGTGACAGAGACAGTGACAGTGACAGTGAAAGAGACAGAGTGTCAGTGGCAGTGACAGAGGCAGTGAAAGAGAGTCAGTGACAGTGACAGAGACAGTGACAGAGACAGAGTGTCAGTGACAGTGACAGACAGTCAGTGACAGTGACAGTGAGAGAGAGTCAGTGACAGTGACAGAGACAGTGACAGAGACAGTGACAGAGAGTCAGTGACAGTGACAGAGAGTCAGTGACAGTGACAGTGACAGAGAGTCAGTGGCCGTGACAGAGACAGTGACAGAGAGTCAGTGACAGTGACAGAGACAGTGACAGAGACAGAGACAGAGTGTCAGTGGCAGTGACAGAGACAGAGAGTCAGTGACAGAGAGACAGTGACAGAGACAGAGACAGTGACAGTGACAGAGAGTCAGTGGCAGTCGCAGAGACAGTTACAGAGAGTCAGTGACAGAGAGTCAGTGACAGAGTGTCAGTGGCAGTGACAGAGACAGTGACAGAGACAGAGTGTGAGTGACAGTGGCAGAGAGTCAGTGACATTGACAGTGACAGAGAGTCAGTGACAGAGACAGTGACAGAGAGTCAGTGACAGTGACAGAGACAGTGACAGAAACAGAGTGTCAGTGACAGTGACAGAGAGTCAGTGGCAGTGACAGAGACAGCGACAGAGAGTCAGTGACAGTGACAGAGACAGTGACAGAGACAGAGACAGAGTGTCAGTGGCAGTGACAGAGAGTCAGTGGCAGTGACAGAGCCAGCGACAGAGAGTCAGTGACAGTGACAGAGACAGTGACAGAGACAGAGACAGAGTGTCAGTGGCAGTGACAGAGACAGTGACAGTGACAGTGAAAGAGTGTCAGTGGCAGTGACAGAGACAGTGACAGTGACAGTGAAAGAGACAGAGTGTCGGTGGCAGTGACAGAGACAGTGAAAGAGAGTCAGTGACAGTGACAGAGTCAGTGACAGTGAAAGAGACAGTGACAGAGACAGAGACAGAGTGTCAGTGACAGTGACAGACAGTCAGTGACAGTGACAGTGACAGAGAGTCAGTGACAGTGACAGAGACAGAGTGTCAGTGACAGTGACAGAGAGTCAGTGGCAGTGACAGAGACAGTGACAGAGAGTCAGTGACAGTGACAGAGAGTCCGTGACAGAGACAGAGACTGTGACAGAGACAGAGACAAAGTGTCAGTGACAGTGACAGAGACAGTGACAGAGACAGAGACAGAGACAGAGACAATGACAGTGACAGTGACAGTGACAGAGACAATGACAGAGACAGAGTGTCAGTGGCAGTGATAGAGACAGTGACAGAGAGTCAGTGACAGAGAGTCAGTGGCAGTGACAGAGACAGTGACAGAGAGTCAGTGACAGTGACAGAGAGTCAGTGACAGTGACAGAGACAGTGACAGAGACAGTGACAGAGAGTCAGTGACAGAGAGACAGTGGCAGTGACAGAGACAGTGACAGAGAGACTGTGACAGTGACAGAGACAGTGACAGAGACAGAGACAGAGTGTCAGTGACAGTGACAGAGAGTCAGTGACAGTGACAGTGACAGAGAGACAGTGGCAGTGACAGAGGCAGTGACAGAGAGTCATTGACAGAGACAGAGACAGTGACAGAGACAGTGACAGAGACAGTGACAGAGAGTCAGTGACAGAGAGTCAGTGGCAGTGACAGAGACAGTGACAGAGAGACAGTGACAGTGACAGAGACAGTGATAGAGACAGAGACAGAGTGTCAGTGACAGAGAGTCAGTGACAGTGACAGAGACAGTGACAGAGACAGAGTGTCAGTGACAGTGACAGAGAGTCATTGACAGTGACAGAGACAGTGACAGAGACAGAGACAGAGACAGTGACAGAGACAGTGACAGAGACAGTGACAGAGAGTCAGTGACAGAGAGTCAGTGGCAGTGACAGAGACAGTGGCAGAGAGACAGTGACAGTGACAGAGACAGTGATAGAGACAGAGACAGAGTGTCAGTGACAGAGAGTCAGTGACAGTGACAGAGACAGTGACAGAGACAGAGTGTCAGTGACAGTGACAGAGAGTCATTGACAGTGACAGAGACAGAGACAGAGACAGTGACAGAGACAGTGACAGAGACAGTGACAGTGACAGTGACAGTGACAGTGAAAGAGACAGAGACAGAGACAGTGACAGTGACAGAGACAGAAACAGAGACAGAGACAGTGACAGAGAGACAGAGACAGTGACTGTGTCAGAGACAGAGACAGAGTGTCAGTGACAGAGACAGAGACAGAGACAGAGTGACAGAGACAGAGTGACAGAGACAGAGTGTCAGTGACAGAGTGTCAGTGACAGTGACAGAGACAGAGAGTCAGTGACAGAGAGACAGTGACAGAGACAGAGACAGTGACACTGACAGAGAGTCAGTGGCAGTGACAGAGACAGTGACAGAGAGTCAGTGACAGAGAGTCAGTGGCAGTGACAGAGAGTCAGTGACAGTGACAGAGAGTCAGTGGCAGTGACAGAGACAGTGACAGAGAGTCAGTGTCAGTGACAGTGACAGAGAGTCAGTGACAGTGACAGTGACAGAGTCAGTGACAGTGACAGAGACAGTGACAGAGATAGAGACAGAGTGTCAGTGACAGTGACAGAGTGTCAGTGACAGTGACAGAGAGTCAGTGACAGTGACAGAGACAGAGACAGAGTGTCAGTGACAGTGACAGAGACAGTAACAGAGAGTCAGTGACAGTGACAGAGAGTCCATGACAGAGACAGAGACAGTGACAGAGACAGTGACAAAGTGTCAGTGACAGTGACAGAGAGTCATTGACAGTGACAGAGACAGAGACAGAGACAGTGACAGAGACAGTGACAGTGACAGTGACAGTGAAAGAGACAGAGACAGAGACAGTGACAGTGACAGAGACAGAAGCAGAGACAGGGACAGTGACAGAGAGACAGAGACAGTGACTGTGTCAGAGACAGAGACAGAGTGTCAGTGACAGAGACAGAGAGTCAGTGACAGTGACAGAGAGTCAGAGTGTCAGTGACAGAGACAGAGACAGAGACAGAGACAGAGTGACAGAGACAGAGTGACAGAGACAGAGTGTCAGTGACAGAGTGTCAGTGACAGTGACAGAGACAGAGAGTCAGTGACAGAGAGACAGTGACAGAGACAGAGACAGTGACAGTGACAGAGAGTCAGTGGCAGTGACAGAGACAGTGACAGAGAGTCAATGACAGAGAGTCAGTGACAGAGTGTCAGTGGCAGTGACAGAGACAGTGACAGAGACAGAGTGTGAGTGACAGTGGCAGAGAGTCAGTGACAGTGACAGAGACAGAGACAGAGTGTCAGTGACAGTGACAGAGACAGTAACAGAGAGTCAGTGACAGTGACAGAGAGTCCGTGACAGAGACAGAGACAGTGACAGAGACAGTGACAAAGTGTCAGTGACAGTGACAGAGAGTCAGTGACAGTGACAGAGACAGAGACAGAGACAGTGACAGAGACAGTGACAGAGACAGTGACAGTGACAGTGACAGTGAAAGAGACAGAGACAGAGACAGTGACAGTGACAGAGACAGAAACAGAGACAGAGACAGTGACAGAGAGACAGAGACAGTGACTGTGTCAGAGACAGAGACAGAGTGTCAGTGACAGAGACAGAGAGTCAGTGACAGTGACAGAGAGTCAGAGTGTCAGTGACAGAGACAGAGACAGAGACAGAGTGACAGAGACAGAGTGACAGAGACAGAGTGTCAGTGACAGAGTGTCAGTGACAGTGACAGGGACAGAGAGTCAGTGACAGAGAGACAGTGACAGAGACAGAGACAGTGACACTGACAGAGAGTCAGTGGCAGTGACAGAGACAGTGACAGAGAGTCAGTGACAGAGAGTCAGTGTCAGTGACAGTGACAGCGAGTCAGTGACAGTGACAGTGACAGAGTCAGTGACAGTGACAGAGACAGTGACAGAGATAGAGACAGAGTGTCAGTGACAGTGACAGAGTGTCAGTGACAGTGACAGAGAGTCAGTGACAGTGACAGAGACAGAGACAGAGTGTCAGTGACAGTGACAGAGACAGTAACAGAGAGTCAGTGACAGTGACAGAGAGTCCATGACAGAGACAGTGACAGAGACAGTGACAAAGTGTCAGTGACAGTGACAGAGAGTCAGTGACAGTGACAGTGACAGAGACAGAGACAGTGACAGAGACAGTGACAGAGACAGTGACAGTGACAGTGACAGTGAAAGAGACAGAGACAGAGACAGTGACAGTGACAGAGACAGAAACAGAGACAGGGACAGTGACAGAGAGACAGAGACAGTGACTGTGTCAGAGACAGAGACAGAGTGTCAGTGACAGAGACAGAGAGTCAGTGACAGTGACAGAGAGTTAGAGTGTCAGTGACAGAGACAGAGACAGAGACAGAGACAGAGTGACAGAGACAGAGTGACAGAGACAGAGTGTCAGTGACAGAGTGTCAGTGACAGTGACTGAGACAGAGAGTCAGTGACAGAGAGACAGTGACAGAGACAGAGACAGTGACAGTGACAGAGAGTCAGTGGCAGTGACAGAGACAGTGACAGAGAGTCAGTGACAGAGAGTCAGTGACAGAGTGTCAGTGGCAGTGACAGAGACAGTGACAGAGACAGAGTGTGAGTGACAGTGGCAGAGAGTCAGTGACAGAGACAGAGACAGAGTGTCAGTGACAGTGACAGAGACTGTAACAGAGAGTCAGTGACAGTGACAGAGAGTCCGTGACAGAGACAGAGACAGTGACAGAGACAGTGACAAAGTGTCAGTGACAGTGACAGAGAGTCAGTGACAGTGACAGAGACAGAGACAGAGACAGAGACAGTGACAGAGACAGTGACAGAGACAGTGACAGTGACAGTGACAGTGAAAGAGACAGAGACAGAGACAGTGACAGTGACAGAGACAGAAACAGAGACAGAGACAGTGACAGAGAGACAGAGACAGTGACTGTGTCAGAGACAGAGACAGAGTGTCAGTGACAGAGACAGAGAGTCAGTGACAGTGACAGAGAGTTAGAGTGTCAGTGACAGAGACAGAGACAGAGACAGAGTGACAGAGACAGAGTGACAGAGACAGAGTGTCAGTGACAGAGTGTCAGTGACAGTGACAGAGACAGAGAGTCAGTGACAGAGAGTCAGTGGCAGTGACAGAGAGTCAGTGACAGTGACAGAGAGTCAGTGGCAGTGACAGAGACAGTGACAGAGAGTCAGTGTCAGTGACAGTGACAGAGAGTCAGTGACAGTGACAGTGACAGAGTCAGTGACAGTGACAGAGACAGTGACAGAGATAGAGACAGAGTGTCAGTGACAGTGACAGAGTGTCAGTGACAGTGACAGAGAGTCAGTGACAGTGACAGAGACAGAGACAGAGTGTCAGTGACAGTGACAGAGACAGTAACAGAGAGTCAGTGACAGTGACAGAGAGTCCATGACAGAGACAGAGACAGTGACAGAGACAGTGACAAAGTGTCAGTGACAGTGACAGAGAGTCAGTGACAGTGACAGAGACAGAGACAGAGACAGTGACAGAGACAGTGACAGAGACAGTGACAGTGACAGTGACAGTGAAAGAGACAGAGACAGAGACAGTGACAGTGACAGAGACAGAAACAGAGACAGGGACAGTGACAGAGAGACAGAGACAGTGACTGTGTCAGAGACAGAGACAGAGTGTCAGTGACAGAGACAGAGAGTCAGTGACAGTGACAGAGAGTCAGAGTGTCAGTGACAGAGACAGAGACAGAGACAGAGACAGAGTGACAGAGACAGAGTGACAGAGACAGAGTGACAGAGACAGAGTGTCAGTGACAGAGTGTCAGTGACAGTGACAGAGACAGAGAGTCAGTGACAGAGAGACAGTGACAGAGACAGAGACAGTGACACTGACAGAGAGTCAGTGGCAGTGACAGAGACAGTGACAGAGAGTCAGTGACAGAGAGTCAGTGGCAGTGACAGAGTGTCAGTGACAGTGACAGAGAGTCAGTGGCAGTGACAGAGACAGTGACAGAGAGTCAGTGTCAGTGACAGTGACAGAGAGTCAGTGACAGTGACAGTGACAGAGTCAGTGACAGTGACAGAGACAGTGACAGAGATAGAGACAGAGTGTCAGTGACAGTGACAGAGTGTCAGTGACAGTGACAGAGAGTCAGTGACAGTGACAGAGACAGAGACAGAGTGTCAGTGACAGTGACAGAGACAGTAACAGAGAGTCAGTGACAGTGACAGAGAGTCCATGACAGAGACAGAGACAGTGACAGAGACAGTGACAAAGTGTCAGTGACAGTGACAGAGAGTCATTGACAGTGACAGAGACAGAGACAGAGACAGTGACAGAGACAGTGACAGAGACAGTGACAGTGACAGTGACAGTGAAAGAGACAGAGACAGAGACAGTGACAGTGACAGAGACAGAAGCAGAGACAGGGACAGTGACAGAGAGACAGAGACAGTGACTGTGTCAGAGACAGAGACAGAGTGTCAGTGACAGAGACAGAGAGTCAGTGACAGTGACAGAGAGTCAGAGTGTCAGTGACAGAGACAGAGACAGAGACAGAGACAGAGTGACAGAGACAGAGTGACAGAGACAGAGTGTCAGTGACAGAGTGTCAGTGACAGTGACAGAGACAGAGAGTCAGTGACAGAGAGACAGTGACAGAGACAGAGACAGTGACAGTGACAGAGAGTCAGTGGCAGTGACAGAGACAGTGACAGAGAGTCAATGACAGAGAGTCAGTGACAGAGTGTCAGTGGCAGTGACAGAGACAGTGACAGAGACAGAGTGTGAGTGACAGTGGCAGAGAGTCAGTGACAGTGACAGAGACAGAGACAGAGTGTCAGTGACAGTGACAGAGACAGTAACAGAGAGTCAGTGACAGTGACAGAGAGTCCGTGACAGAGACAGAGACAGTGACAGAGACAGTGACAAAGTGTCAGTGACAGTGACAGAGAGTCAGTGACAGTGACAGAGACAGAGACAGAGACAGTGACAGAGACAGTGACAGAGACAGTGACAGTGACAGTGACAGTGAAAGAGACAGAGACAGAGACAGTGACAGTGACAGAGACAGAAACAGAGACAGAGACAGTGACAGAGAGACAGAGACAGTGACTGTGTCAGAGACAGAGACAGAGTGTCAGTGACAGAGACAGAGAGTCAGTGACAGTGACAGAGAGTCAGAGTGTCAGTGACAGAGACAGAGACAGAGACAGAGTGACAGAGACAGAGTGACAGAGACAGAGTGTCAGTGACAGAGTGTCAGTGACAGTGACAGAGACAGAGAGTCAGTGACAGAGAGACAGTGACAGAGACAGAGACAGTGACACTGACAGAGAGTCAGTGGCAGTGACAGAGACAGTGACAGAGAGTCAGTGACAGAGAGTCAGTGTCAGTGACAGTGACAGCGAGTCAGTGACAGTGACAGTGACAGAGTCAGTGACAGTGACAGAGACAGTGACAGAGATAGAGACAGAGTGTCAGTGACAGTGACAGAGTGTCAGTGACAGTGACAGAGAGTCAGTGACAGTGACAGAGACAGAGACAGAGTGTCAGTGACAGTGACAGAGACAGTAACAGAGAGTCAGTGACAGTGACAGAGAGTCCATGACAGAGACAGTGACAGAGACAGTGACAAAGTGTCAGTGACAGTGACAGAGAGTCAGTGACAGTGACAGTGACAGAGACAGAGACAGTGACAGAGACAGTGACAGAGACAGTGACAGTGACAGTGACAGTGAAAGAGACAGAGACAGAGACAGTGACAGTGACAGAGACAGAAACAGAGACAGGGACAGTGACAGAGAGACAGAGACAGTGACTGTGTCAGAGACAGAGACAGAGTGTCAGTGACAGAGACAGAGAGTCAGTGACAGTGACAGAGAGTTAGAGTGTCAGTGACAGAGACAGAGACAGAGACAGAGACAGAGTGACAGAGACAGAGTGACAGAGACAGAGTGTCAGTGACAGAGTGTCAGTGACAGTGACAGAGACAGAGAGTCAGTGACAGAGAGACAGTGACAGAGACAGAGACAGTGACAGTGACAGAGAGTCAGTGGCAGTGACAGAGACAGTGACAGAGAGTCAGTGACAGAGAGTCAGTGACAGAGTGTCTGTGGCAGTGACAGAGACAGTGACAGAGACAGAGTGTGAGTGACAGTGGCAGAGAGTCAGTGACAGAGACAGAGACAGAGTGTCAGTGACAGTGACAGAGACTGTAACAGAGAGTCAGTGACAGTGACAGAGAGTCCGTGACAGAGACAGAGACAGTGACAGAGACAGTGACAAAGTGTCAGTGACAGTGACAGAGAGTCAGTGACAGTGACAGAGACAGAGACAGAGACAGAGACAGTGACAGAGACAGTGACAGAGACAGTGACAGTGACAGTGACAGTGAAAGAGACAGAGACAGAGACAGTGACAGTTACAGAGACAGAAACAGAGACAGAGACAGTGACAGAGAGACAGAGACAGTGACTGTGTCAGAGACAGAGACAGAGTGTCAGTGACAGAGACAGAGAGTCAGTGACAGTGACAGAGAGTCAGAGTGTCAGTGACAGAGACAGAGACAGAGACAGAGTGACAGAGACAGAGTGACAGAGACAGAGTGTCAGTGACAGAGTGTCAGTGACAGTGACAGAGACAGAGAGTCAGTGACAGAGAGTCAGTGGCAGTGACAGAGAGTCAGTGACAGTGACAGAGAGTCAGTGGCAGTGACAGAGACAGTGACAGAGAGTCAGTGTCAGTGACAGTGACAGAGAGTCAGTGACAGTGACAGTGACAGAGTCAGTGACAGTGACAGAGACAGTGACAGAGATAGAGACAGAGTGTCAGTGACAGTGACAGAGTGTCAGTGACAGTGACAGAGAGTCAGTGACAGTGACAGAGACAGAGACAGAGTGTCAGTGACAGTGACAGAGACAGTAACAGAGAGTCAGTGACAGTGACAGAGAGTCCATGACAGAGACAGAGACAGTGACAGAGACAGTGACAAAGTGTCAGTGACAGTGACAGAGAGTCAGTGACAGTGACAGAGACAGAGACAGAGACAGTGACAGAGACAGTGACAGAGACAGTGACAGTGACAGTGACAGTGAAAGAGACAGAGACAGAGACAGTGACAGTGACAGAGACAGAAACAGAGACAGGGACAGTGACAGAGAGACAGAGACAGTGACTGTGTCAGAGACAGAGACAGAGTGTCAGTGACAGAGACAGAGAGTCAGTGACAGTGACAGAGAGTCAGAGTGTCAGTGACAGAGACAGAGACAGAGACAGAGACAGAGTGACAGAGACAGAGTGACAGAGACAGAGTGTCAGTGACAGAGTGTCAGTGACAGTGACAGAGACAGAGAGTCAGTGACAGAGAGACAGTGACAGAGACAGAGACAGTGACAGAGAGTCAGTGGCAGTGACAGAGACAGTGACAGAGAGTCAGTGACAGAGAGTCAGTGACAGAGTGTCAGTGGCAGTGACAGAGACAGTGACAGAGACAGAGTGTGAGTGACAGTGGCAGAGAGTCAGTGACAGTGACAGAGACAGAGACAGAGTGTCAGTGACAGTGACAGAGACAGTAACAGAGAGTCAGTGACAGTGACAGAGAGTCCGTGACAGAGACAGAGACAGTGACAGAGACAGTGACAAAGTGTCAGTGACAGTGACAGAGAGTCAGTGACAGTGACAGAGACAGAGACAGAGACAGTGACAGAGACAGTGACAGAGACAGAGACAGTGACAGTGACAGTGACAGTGAAAGAGACAGAGACAGAGACAGTGACAGTGACAGACACAGAAACAGAGACAGAGACAGTGACAGAGAGACAGAGACAGTGACTGTGTCAGAGACAGAGACAGAGTGTCAGTGACAGAGGCAGAGAGTCAGTGACAGTGACAGAGAGTCAGAGTGTCAGTGACAGAGACAGAGACAGAGACAGAGTGACAGAGACAGAGTGACAGAGACAGAGTGTCAGTGACAGAGTGTCAGTGACAGTGACAGAGACAGAGAGTCAGTGACAGAGAGACAGTGACAGAGACAGAGACAGTGACACTGACAGAGAGTCAGTGGCAGTGACAGAGACAGTGACAGAGAGTCAGTGACAGAGAGTCAGTGTCAGTGACAGTGACAGCGAGTCAGTGACAGTGACAGTGACAGAGTCAGTGACAGTGACAGAGACAGTGACAGAGATAGAGACAGAGTGTCAGTGACAGTGACAGAGTGTCAGTGACAGTGACAGAGAGTCAGTGACAGTGACAGAGACAGAGACAGAGTGTCAGTGACAGTGACAGAGACAGTAACAGAGAGTCAGTGACAGTGACAGAGAGTCCATGACAGAGACAGTGACTGAGACAGTGACAAAGTGTCAGTGACAGTGACAGAGAGTCAGTGACAGTGACAGAGACAGAGACAGTGACAGAGACAGTGACAGAGACAGTGACAGTGACAGTGACAGTGAAAGAGACAGAGGCAGAGACAGTGACAGTGACAGAGACAGAAACAGAGACAGGGACAGTGACAGAGAGACAGAGACAGTGACTGTGTCAGAGACAGAGACAGAGTGTCAGTGACAGAGACAGAGAGTCAGTGACAGTGACAGAGAGTTAGAGTGTCAGTGACAGAGACAGAGACAGAGACAGAGACAGAGTGACAGAGACAGAGTGACAGAGACAGAGTGTCAGTGACAGAGTGGCAGTGACAGAGACAGTGACAGAGAGTCAGTGACAGAGAGTCAGTGACAGAGTGTCAGTGGCAGTGACAGAGACAGTGACAGAGACAGAGTGTGAGTGACAGTGGCAGAGAGTCAGTGACAGAGACAGAGACAGAGTGTCAGTGACAGTGACAGAGACTGTAACAGAGAGTCAGTGACAGTGACAGAGAGTCCGTGACAGAGACAGAGACAGTGACAGAGACAGTGACAAAGTGTCAGTGACAGTGACAGAGAGTCAGTGACAGTGACAGAGACAGAGACAGAGACAGAGACAGTGACAGAGACAGTGACAGAGACAGTGACAGTGACAGTGAAAGAGACAGAGACAGAGACAGTGACAGTGACAGAGACAGAAACAGAGACAGAGACAGTGACAGAGAGACAGAGACAGTGACTGTGTCAGAGACAGAGACAGAGTGTCAGTGACAGAGACAGAGAGTCAGTGACAGTGACAGAGAGTCAGAGTGTCAGTGACAGAGACAGAGACAGAGACAGAGACAGAGTGACAGAGACAGAGTGACAGAGACAGAGTGTCAGTGACAGAGTGTCAGTGACAGTGACAGAGACAGAGAGTCAGTGACAGAGAGTCAGTGGCAGTGACAGAGAGTCAGTGACAGTGACAGAGAGTCAGTGGCAGTGACAGTGACAGAGAGTCAGTGACAGTGACAGTGACAGAGTCAGTGACAGTGACAGAGACAGTGACAGAGATAGAGACAGAGTGTCAGTGACAGTGACAGAGTGTCAGTGACAGTGACAGAGAGTCAGTGACAGTGACAGAGACAGAGACAGAGTGTCAGTGACAGTGACAGAGACAGTAACAGAGAGTCAGTGACAGTGACAGAGAGTCCATGACAGAGACAGAGACAGTGACAGAGACAGTGACAAAGTGTCAGTGACAGTGACAGAGAGTCAGTGACAGTGACAGAGACAGAGACAGAGACAGTGACAGAGACAGTGACAGAGACAGTGACAGTGACAGTGACAGTGAAAGAGACAGAGACAGAGACAGTGACAGTGACAGAGACAGAAACAGAGACAGGGACAGTGACAGAGAGACAGAGACAGTGACTGTGTCAGAGACAGAGACAGAGTGTCAGTGACAGAGACAGAGAGTCAGTGACAGTGACAGAGAGTCAGAGTGTCAGTGACAGAGACAGAGACAGAGACAGAGACAGAGTGACAGAGACAGAGTGACAGAGACAGAGTGTCAGTGACAGAGTGTCAGTGACAGTGACAGAGACAGAGAGTCAGTGACAGAGAGACAGTGACAGAGACAGAGACAGTGACAGAGAGTCAGTGGCAGTGACAGAGACAGTGACAGAGAGTCAGTGACAGAGAGTCAGTGACAGAGTGTCAGTGGCAGTGACAGAGACAGTGACAGAGACAGAGTGTGAGTGACAGTGGCAGAGAGTCAGTGACAGTGACAGAGACAGAGACAGAGTGTCAGTGACAGTGACAGAGAAAGTAACAGAGAGTCAGTGACAGTGACAGAGAGTCCGTGACAGAGACAGAGACAGTGACAGAGACAGTGACAAAGTGTCAGTGACAGTGACAGAGAGTCAGTGACAGTGACAGAGACAGAGACAGAGACAGTGACAGAGACAGTGACAGAGACAGAGACAGTGACAGTGACAGTGACAGTGAAAGAGACAGAGACAGAGACAGTGACAGTGACAGAGACAGAAACAGAGACAGAGACAGTGACAGAGAGACAGAGACAGTGACTGTGTCAGAGACAGAGACAGAGTGTCAGTGACAGAGACAGAGAGTCAGTGACAGTGACAGAGAGTCAGAGTGTCAGTGACAGAGACAGAGACAGAGACAGAGACAGAGACAGAGTGACAGAGACAGAGTGACAGAGACAGAGTGTCAGTGACAGAGTGTCAGTGACAGTGACAGAGACAGAGAGTCAGTGACAGAGAGACAGTGACAGAGACAGAGACAGTGACACTGACAGAGAGTCAGTGGCAGTGACAGAGACAGTGACAGAGAGTCAGTGACAGAGAGTCAGTGGCAGTGACAGAGAGTCAGTGACAGTGACAGAGAGTCAGTGGCAGTGACAGAGACAGTGACAGAGAGTCAGTGTCAGTGACAGTGACAGAGAGTCAGTGACAGTGACAGTGACAGAGTCAGTGACAGTGACAGAGACAGTGACAGAGATAGAGACAGAGTGTCAGTGACAGTGACAGAGAGTCAGTGACAGTGACAGAGACAGAGACAGAGTGTCAGTGACAGTGACAGAGACAGTAACAGAGAGTCAGTGACAGTGACAGAGAGTCCATGACAGAGACAGAGACAGTGACAGAGACAGTGACAAAGTGTCAGTGACAGTGACAGAGAGTCAGTGACAGTGACAGAGACAGAGACAGAGACAGTGACAGAGACAGTGACAGAGACAGTGACAGTGACAGTGACAGTGAAAGAGACAGAGACAGAGACAGTGACAGTGACAGAGACAGAAACAGAGACAGGGACAGTGACAGAGAGACAGAGACAGTGACTGTGTCAGAGACAGAGACAGAGTGTCAGTGACAGAGACAGAGAGTCAGTGACAGTGACAGAGAGTCAGAGTGTCAGTGACAGAGACAGAGACAGAGACAGAGACAGAGTGACAGAGACAGAGTGACAGAGACAGAGTGTCAGTGACAGAGTGTCAGTGACAGTGACAGAGACAGAGAGTCAGTGACAGAGAGACAGTGACAGAGACAGAGACAGTGACAGTGACAGAGAGTCAGTGGCAGTGACAGAGACAGTGACAGAGAGTCAGTGACAGAGAGTCAGTGACAGAGTGTCAGTGGCAGTGACAGAGACAGTGACAGAGACACAGTGTGAGTGACAGTGGCAGAGAGTCAGTGACATTGACAGTGACAGAGAGTCAGTGACAGAGACAGTGACAGAGAGTCAGTGACAGTGACAGAGACAGTGACAGAGACAGAGACAGAGTGTCAGTGACAGTGACAGAGAGTCAGTGGCAGTGACAGAGACAGCGACAGAGAGTCAGTGACAGTGACAGAGACAGTGACAGAGACAGAGACAGAGTGTCAGTGGCAGTGACAGAGACAGTGACAGTGACAGTGAAAGAGTGTCAGTGGCAGTGACAGAGACAGTGACATTGACAGTGAAAGAGACAGAGTGTCAGTGGCAGTGCCAGAGACAGTGAAAGAGAGTCAGTGACAGTGACAGAGTCAGTGACAGTGACAGAGACAGTGACAGAGACAGAGACAGAGTGTCAGTGACAGTGACAGACAGTCAGTGACAGTGACAGTGACAGAGAGTCAGTGACAGTGACAGAGACAGAGTGTCAGTGACAGTGACAGAGACAGAGACAGAGACAGTGACAGAGACAGTGACAGAGACAGAGACAGTGACAGTGACAGTGACAGTGAAAGAGACAGAGACAGAGACAGTGACAGTGACAGAGACAGAAACAGAGACAGAGACAGTGACAGAGAGACAGAGACAGTGACTGTGTCAGAGACAGAGACAGAGTGTCAGTGACAGAGACAGAGAGTCAGTGACAGTGACAGAGAGTCAGAGTGTCAGTGACAGAGACAGAGACAGAGACAGAGACAGAGACAGAGTGACAGAGACAGAGTGACAGAGACAGAGTGTCAGTGACAGAGTGTCAGTGACAGTGACAGAGACAGAGAGTCAGTGACAGAGAGACAGTGACAGAGACAGAGACAGTGACACTGACAGAGAGTCAGTGGCAGTGACAGAGACAGTGACAGAGAGTCAGTGACAGAGAGTCAGTGGCAGTGACAGAGAGTCAGTGACAGTGACAGAGAGTCAGTGGCAGTGACAGAGACAGTGACAGAGAGTCAGTGTCAGTGACAGTGACAGAGAGTCAGTGACAGTGACAGTGACAGAGTCAGTGACAGTGACAGAGACAGTGACAGAGATAGAGACAGAGTGTCAGTGACAGTGACAGAGAGTCAGTGACAGTGACAGAGAGTCAGTGACAGTGACAGAGACAGAGACAGAGTGTCAGTGACAGTGACAGAGACAGTAACAGAGAGTCAGTGACAGTGACAGAGAGTCCATGACAGAGACAGAGACAGTGACAGAGACAGTGACAAAGTGTCAGTGACAGTGACAGAGAGTCAGTGACAGTGACAGAGACAGAGACAGAGACAGTGACAGAGACAGTGACAGAGACAGTGACAGTGACAGTGACAGTGAAAGAGACAGAGACAGAGACAGTGACAGTGACAGAGACAGAAACAGAGACAGGGACAGTGACAGAGAGACAGAGACAGTGACTGTGTCAGAGACAGAGACAGAGTGTCAGTGACAGAGACAGAGAGTCAGTGACAGTGACAGAGAGTCAGAGTGTCAGTGACAGAGACAGAGACAGAGACAGAGACAGAGTGACAGAGACAGAGTGACAGAGACAGAGTGTCAGTGACAGAGTGTCAGTGACAGTGACAGAGACAGAGAGTCAGTGACAGAGAGACAGTGACAGAGACAGAGACAGTGACAGTGACAGAGAGTCAGTGGCAGTGACAGAGACAGTGACAGAGAGTCAGTGACAGAGAGTCAGTGACAGAGTGTCAGTGGCAGTGACAGAGACAGTGACAGAGACACAGTGTGAGTGACAGTGGCAGAGAGTCAGTGACATTGACAGTGACAGAGAGTCAGTGACAGAGACAGTGACAGAGAGTCAGTGACAGTGACAGAGACAGTGACAGAGACAGAGTGTCAGTGACAGTGACAGAGAGTCAGTGGCAGTGACAGAGACAGCGACAGAGAGTCAGTGACAGTGACAGAGACAGTGACAGAGACAGAGACAGAGTGTCAGTGGCAGTGACAGAGACAGTGACAGTGACAGTGAAAGAGTGTCAGTGGCAGTGACAGAGACAGTGACATTGACAGTGAAAGAGACAGAGTGTCAGTGGCAGTGCCAGAGACAGTGAAAGAGAGTCAGTGACAGTGACAGAGTCAGTGACAGTGACAGAGACAGTGACAGAGACAGAGACAGAGTGTCAGTGACAGTGACAGACAGTCAGTGACAGTGACAGTGACAGAGAGTCAGTGACAGTGACAGAGACAGAGTGTCAGTGACAGTGACAGAGAGTCAGTGGCAGTGACAGAGACAGTGACAGAGAGTCAGTGACAGTGACAGAGAGTCCGTGACAGAGACAGAGACAGTGGCAGTGACAGAGACAGTGACAGTGACAGTGAAAGAGACAGAGTGTCAGTGGCAGTGACAGAGACAGTGAAAGAGAGTCAGTGACAGTGACAGAGACAGTGACAGAGACAGAGTGTCAGTGACAGTGACAGACAGTCAGTGACAGTGACAGTGAGAGAGAGTCAGTGACAGTGACAGAGACCGTGACAGAGACAGTGACAGAGAGTCAGTGACAGTGACAGAGAGTCAGTGACAGTGACAGTGACAGAGAGTCAGTGGCCGTGACAGAGACAGTGACAGAGAGTCAGTGACAGTGACAGAGACAGTGACAGAGACAGAGACAGAGTGTCAGTGGCAGTGACAGAGACAGAGAGTCAGTGACAGAGAGACAGTGACAGAGACAGAGACAGTGACAGTGACAGAGAGTCAGTGGCAGTCGCAGAGACAGTTTCAGAGAGTCAGTGACAGAGAGTCAGTGACAGAGTGTCAGTGGCAGTGACAGAGACAGTGACAGAGACAGAGTGTGCGTGACAGTGGCAGAGAGTCAGTGACATTGACAGTGACAGAGAGTCAGTGACAGAGACAGTGACAGAGAGTCAGTGACAGTGACAGAGACAGTGACAGAAACAGAGTGTCAGTGACAGTGACAGAGAGTCAGTGGCAGTGACAGAGACAGCGACAGAGAGTCAGTGACAGTGACAGAGACAGTGACAGAGACAGAGACAGAGTGTCAGTGGCAGTGACAGAGAGTCAGTGGCAGTGACAGAGGCAGCGACAGAGAGTCAGTGACAGTGACAGAGACAGTGACAGAGACAGAGGCAGAGTGTCAGTGACAGTGACAGAGAGTCAGTGACAGTGACAGGGACAGTGACAGAGACAGAGACAGAGTGTCAGTGACAGTGACAGAGAGTCAGTGGCAGTGACAGAGACAGTGACAGAGAGTCAGTGGCAGTGACAGAGACAGTGACAGAGACAGAGACAGTGACAGAGACAGAGACAGAGTGTCAGTGACAGTGACAGACAGTCAGTGACAGTGACAGAGAGTCAGTGACAGTGAAAGAGACAGAGTGTCAGTGACAGTGACAGAGAGTCAGTGACAGTGACAGAGAGTCAGTGGCAGTGACAGAGACAGTGACAGAGAGTCAGTGACAGTGACAGAGTCAGTGACAGTGACAGAGACAGTGACAGAGACAGAGACAGAGTGTCAGTGACAGTGACAGACAGTCAGTGACAGTGACAGTGACAGAGAGTCAGTGACAGTGACAGAGACAGAGTGTCAGTGACAGTGACAGAGAGTCAGTGGCAGTGACAGAGACAGTGACAGAGAGTCAGTGACAGTGACAGAGAGTCCGTGACAGAGACAGAGACAGTGGCAGTGACAGAGACAGTGACAGTGACAGTGAAAGAGACAGAGTGTCAGTGGCAGTGACAGAGACAGTGAAAGAGAGTCAGTGACAGTGACAGAGACAGTGACAGAGACAGAGTGTCAGTGACAGTGACAGACAGTCAGTGACAGTGACAGTGAGAGAGAGTCAGTGACAGTGACAGAGACAGTGACAGAGACAGTGACAGAGAGTCAGTGACAGTGACAGAGAGTCAGTGACAGTGACAGTGACAGAGAGTCAGTGGCCGTGACAGAGACAGAGACAGTGACAGAGACAGTGACAAAGTGTCAGTGACAGTGACAGAGAGTCAGTGACAGTGACAGAGACAGAGACAGAGACAGTGACAGACACAGTGACAGAGACAGTGACAGTGACAGTGACAGTGAAAGAGACAGAGACAGAGACAGTGACAGTGACAGAGACAGAAACAGAGACAGAGACAGTGACAGAGAGACAGAGACAGTGACTGTGTCAGAGACAGAGACAGAGTGTCAGTGACAGAGACAGAGAGTCAGTGACAGTGACAGAGAGTCAGAGTGTCAGTGACAGAGACAGAGACAGAGTGACAGAGACAGAGTGACAGAGACAGAGTGTCAGTGACAGAGTGTCAGTGACAGTGACAGAGACAGAGAGTCAGTGACAGAGAGACAGTGACAGAGACAGAGACAGTGACAGTGACAGAGAGTCAGTGGCAGTGACAGAGACAGTGACAGAGAGTCAGTGACAGAGAGTCAGTGACAGAGTGTCAGTGGCAGTGACAGAGACAGTGACAGAGACAGAGTGTGAGTGACAGTGGCAGAGAGTCAGTGACATTGACAGTGACAGAGAGTCAGTGACAGAGACAGTGACAGAGAGTCAGTGACAGTGACAGAGACAGTGACAGAGACAGAGACAGAGTGTCAGTGACAGTGACAGAGAGTCAGTGGCAGTGACACAGACAGCGACAGAGATTCAGTGACAGTGACAGAGACAGTGACAGAGACAGAGACAGAGTGTCAGTGGCAGTGACAGAGACAGTGACAGTGACAGTGAAAGAGTGTCAGTGGCAGTGACAGAGACAGTGACAGTGACAGTGAAAGAGACAGAGTGTCAGTGGCAGTGACAGAGACAGTGAAAGAGAGTCAGTGACAGTGACAGAGTCAGTGACAGTGACAGAGACAGTGACAGAGACAGAGACAGAGAGTCAGTGACAGTGACAGACAGTCAGTGACAGTGACAGTGACAGAGAGTCAGTGACAGTGACAGAGACAGAGTGTCAGTGACAGTGACAGAGAGTCAGTGGCAGTGACAGAGACAGTGACAGAGAGTCAGTGACAGTGACAGAGAGTCCGTGACAGAGACAGAGACAGTGACAGAGACAGAGACAAAGTGTCAGTGACAGTGACAGAGACAGTGACAGAGACAGAGACAGAGACAGAGACAGTGACAGTGACAGTGACAGAGACAGTGACAGAAACAGAGACAGAGTGTCAGTGGCAGTGACAGAGACAGTGACAGAGACAGAGTGTCAGTGGCAGTGACAGAGACAGTGACAGAGAGTCAGTGACAGAGAGTCAGTGGCAGTGACAGAGACAGTGACAGAGAGTCAGTGACAGTGACAGAGAGTCAGTGACAGTGACAGAGACAGTGACAGAGACAGTGACAGAGAGTCAGTGACAGAGAGACAGTGGCAGTGACAGTGACAGTGACAGAGAGTCCGTGACAGAGACAGAGACAGTGACAGAGACAGTGACAAAGTGTCAGTGACAGTGACAGAGACAGAGACAGTGACAGAGACAGTGACAGAGACAGTGACAGTGACAGTGACAGTGACAGTGAAAGAGACAGAAACAGAGACAGAGACAGTGACAGAGAGACAGAGACAGTGACTGTTTCAGAGACAGAGACAGAGTGTCAGTGACAGAGACAGAGAGTCAGTGACAGTGACAGAGAGTCAGAGTGTCAGTGACAGAGACAGAGACAGAGTGACAGAGACAGAGTGACAGAGACAGAGTGTCAGTGACAGAGTGTCAGTGACAGTGACAGAGACAGAGACAGTGACAGTGACAGAGAGTCAGTGGCAGTGACAAAGACAGTGACAGAGAGTCAGTGACAGAGAGTCAGTGACAGAGAGTCAGTGGCAGTGACAGAGACAGTGACAGAGACAGAGTGTGAGTGACAGTGGCAGAGAGTCAGTGACATTGACAGTGACAGAGAGTCAGTGACAGAGACAGTGACAGAGAGTCAGTGACAGTGACAGAGACAGTGACAGAGACAGAGACAGAGTGTCAGTGACAGTGACAGAGAGTCAGTGGCAGTGACAGAGACAGTGACAGAGACAGAGTGTGAGTGACAATGGCAGAGAGTCAGTGACAGTGACAGTGACAGAGAGTCAGTGACAGAGACAGTGACAGAGTTAGTGACAGTGACAGAGACAGTGACAGAGACAGAGACAGATTGTGAGTGACAATGGCAGAGAGTCAGTGACAGTGACAGTGACAGAGAGTCAGTGACAGAGACAGTGACAGAGTCAGTGGCAGTGACACAGACAGCGACAGAGATTCAGTGACAGTGACAGAGACAGTGACAGAGACAGAGACAGAGTGTCAGTGGCAGTGACAGAGACAGTGACAGTGACAGTGAAAGAGTGTCAGTGGCAGTGACAGAGACAGTGACAGTGACAGTGAAAGAGACAGAGTGTCAGTGGCAGTGACAGAGACAGTGAAAGAGAGTCAGTGACAGTGACAGAGTCAGTGACAGTGACAGAGACAGTGACAGAGACAGAGACAGAGAGTCAGTGACAGTGACAGACAGTCAGTGACAGTGACAGTGACAGAGAGTCAGTGACAGTGACAGAGACAGAGTGTCAGTGACAGTGACAGAGAGTCAGTGGCAGTGACAGAGACAGTGACAGAGAGTCAGTGACAGTGACAGAGAGTCCGTGACAGAGACAGAGACAGTGACAGAGACAGAGACAAAGTGTCAGTGACAGTGACAGAGACAGTGACAGAGACAGAGACAGAGACAGAGACAGTGACAGTGACAGTGACAGAGACAGTGACAGAAACAGAGACAGAGTGTCAGTGGCAGTGACAGAGACAGTGACAGAGACAGAGTGTCAGTGGCAGTGACAGAGACAGTGACAGAGAGTCAGTGACAGAGAGTCAGTGGCAGTGACAGAGACAGAGACAGAGTGTCAGTGGCAGTGACAGAGACAGTGACAGTGACAGTGAAAGAGTGTCAGTGGCAGTGACAGAGACAGTGACAGTGACAGTGAAAGAGACAGAGTGTCAGTGGCAGTGACAGAGACAGTGAAAGAGAGTCAGTGACAGTGACAGAGTCAGTGACAGTGACAGAGACAGTGACAGAGACAGAGACAGAGAGTCAGTGACAGTGACAGACAGTCAGTGACAGTGACAGTGACAGAGAGTCAGTGACAGTGACAGAGACAGAGTGTCAGTGACAGTAACAGAGAGTCAGTGGCAGTGACAGAGACAGTGACAGAGAGTCAGTGACAGTGACAGAGAGTCCGTGACAGAGACAGAGACAGTGACAGAGACAGAGACAAAGTGTCAGTGACAGTGACAGAGACAGTGACAGAGACAGAGACAGAGACAGAGACGGTGACAGTGACAGTGACAGAGACAGTGACAGAAACAGAGACAGAGTGTCAGTGGCAGTGACAGAGACAGTGACAGAGACAGAGTGTCAGTGGCAGTGACAGAGACAGTGACAGAGAGTCAGTGACAGAGAGTCAGTGGCAGTGACAGAGACAGTGACAGAGAGTCAGTGACAGTGACAGAGAGTCAGTGACAGTGACAGAGACAGTGACAGAGACAGTGACAGAGAGTCAGTGACAGAGAGACAGTGGCAGTGACAGTGACAGTGACAAAGTGTCAGTGACAGTGACAGAGACAGTGACAGAGACAGTGACAAAGTGTCAGTGACAGTGACAGAGACAGAGACAGTGACAGAGACAGTGACAGAGACAGTGACAGTGACAGTGACAGTGAAAGAGACAGAAACAGAGACAGAGACAGTGACAGAGAGACAGAGACAGTGACTGTTTCAGAGACAGAGACAGAGTGTCAGTGACAGAGACAGAGAGTCAGTGACAGTGACAGAGAGTCAGAGTGTCAGTGACAGAGACAGAGACAGAGACAGAGTGACAGAGACAGAGTGACAGAGACAGAGTGTCAGTGACAGAGTGTCAGTGACAGTGACAGAGACAGAGACAGTGACAGTGACAGAGAGTCAGTGGCAGTGACAGAGACAGTGACAGAGAGTCAGTGACAGAGAGTCAGTGACAGAGAGTCAGTGGCAGTGACAGAGACAGTGACAGAGACAGAGTGTGAGTGACAGTGGCAGAGAGTCAGTGACATTGACAGTGACAGAGAGTCAGTGACAGAGACAGTGACAGAGAGTCAGTGACAGTGACAGAGACAGTGACAGAGACAGAGACAGAGTGTCAGTGACAGTGACAGAGAGTCAGTGGCAGTGACAGAGACAGTGACAGAGACAGAGTGTGAGTGACAGTGGCAGAGAGTCAGTGACATTGACAGTGACAGAGAGTCAGTGACAGAGACAGTGACAGAGAGTCAGTGACAGTGACAGAGACAGTGACAGAGACAGAGACAGAGTGTCAGTGGCAGTGACAGAGACAGTGACAGTGACAGTGAAAGAGACAGAGTGTCAGTGGCAGTGACAGAGACAGTGAAAGAGAGTCAGTGACAGTGACAGCGACAGTGACAGAGACAGAGACAGAGTGTCAGTGACAGAGAGTCAGTGACAGTGACAGTGACAGAGAGTCAGTGACAGTGACAGAGACAGTGACAGAGACAGAGACAGAGAGTCAGTGACAGTGACAGAGAGTCAGTGACAGTGACAGGGACAGTGACAGAGACAGAGACAGAGTGTCAGTGACAGTGACAGAGACAGTGACAGTGACAGAGAGTCAGTGTCAGTGACAGTGACAGAGAGTCAGTGACAGTGACAGTGACAGAGAGTCAGTGACAGTGACAGAGACAGTGACAGAGATAGAGACAGAGTGTCAGTGACAGTGACAGAGTGTCAGTGACAGTGACAGAGAGTCAGTGACAGTGACAGAGACAGAGACAGAGTGTCAGTGACAGTGACAGAGACAGTAACAGAGAGTCAGTGACAGTGACAGAGAGTCCGTGACAGAGACAGAGACAGTGACAGAGACAGTGACAAAGTGTCAGTGACAGTGACAGAGAGTCAGTGACAGTGACAGAGACAGAGACAGTGACAGAGACAGTGACAGAGACAGTGACAGTGACAGTGACAGTGAAAGAGACAGAGACAGTGACAGTGACAGAGACAGAAACAGAGACAGAGACAGTGACAGAGAGACAGAGACAGTGACTGTGTCAGAGACAGAGACAGAGTGTCAGTGACAGAGACAGAGAGTCAGTGACAGTGACAGAGAGTCAGAGTGTCAGTGACAGAGACAGAGACAGAGACAGAGTGACAGAGACAGAGTGACAGAGACAGAGTGTCAGTGACAGAGTGTCAGTGACAGTGACAGAGACAGAGAGTCAGTGACAGAGAGACAGTGACAGAGACAGAGACAGTGACAGTGACAGAGAGTCAGTGGCAGTGACAGAGACAGTGACAGAGAGTCAGTGACAGAGAGTCAGTGACAGAGTGTCAGTGGCAGTGACAGAGACAGTGACAGAGACAGAGTGTGAGTGACAGTGGCAGAGAGTCAGTGACATTGACAGTGACAGAGAGTCAGTGACAGAGACAGTGACAGAGAGTCAGTGACAGTGACAGAGACAGTGACAGAGACAGAGACAGAGTGTCAGTGACAGTGACAGAGAGTCAGTGGCAGTGACACAGACAGCGACAGAGATTCAGTGACAGTGACAGAGACAGTGACAGAGACAGAGACAGAGTGTCAGTGGCAGTGACAGAGACAGTGACAGTGACAGTGAAAGAGTGTCAGTGGCAGTGACAGAGACAGTGACAGTGACAGTGAAAGAGACAGAGTGTCAGTGGCAGTGACAGAGACAGTGAAAGAGAGTCAGTTACAGTGACAGAGTCAGTGACAGTGACAGAGACAGTGACAGAGACAGAGACAGAGAGTCAGTGACAGTGACAGACAGTCAGTGACAGTGACAGTGACAGAGAGTCAGTGACAGTGACAGAGACAGAGTGTCAGTGACAGTGACAGAGAGTCAGTGGCAGTGACAGAGACAGTGACAGAGAGTCAGTGACAGTGACAGAGAGTCCGTGACAGAGACAGAGACAGTGACAGAGACAGAGACAAAGTGTCAGTGACAGTGACAGAGACAGTGACAGAGACAGAGACAGAGACAGAGACAGTGACAGTGACAGTGACAGAGACAGTGACAGAAACAGAGACAGAGTGTCAGTGGCAGTGACAGAGACAGTGACAGAGACAGAGTGTCAGTGGCAGTGACAGAGACAGTGACAGAGAGTCAGTGACAGAGAGTCAGTGGCAGTGACAGAGACAGTGACAGAGAGTCAGTGACAGTGACAGAGAGTCAGTGACAGTGACAGAGACAGTGACAGAGACAGTGACAGAGAGTCAGTGACAGAGAGACAGTGGCAGTGACAGTGACAGTGACAGAGAGTCCGTGACAGAGACAGAGACAGTGACAGAGACAGTGACAAAGTGTCAGTGACAGTGACAGAGACAGAGACAGTGACAGAGACAGTGACAGAGACAGTGACAGTGACAGTGACAGTGACAGTGAAAGAGACAGAAACAGAGACAGAGACAGTGACAGAGAGACAGAGACAGTGACTGTTTCAGAGACAGAGACAGAGTGTCAGTGACAGAGACAGAGAGTCAGTGACAGTGACAGAGAGTCAGAGTGTCAGTGACAGAGACAGAGACAGAGACAGAGTGACAGAGACAGAGTGACAGAGACAGAGTGTCAGTGACAGAGTGTCAGTGACAGTGACAGAGACAGAGACAGTGACAGTGACAGAGAGTCAGTGGCAGTGACAGAGACAGTGACAGAGAGTCAGTGACAGAGAGTCAGTGACAGAGAGTCAGTGGCAGTGACAGAGACAGTGACAGAGACAGAGTGTGAGTGACAGTGGCAGAGAGTCAGTGACATTGACAGTGACAGAGAGTCAGTGACAGAGACAGTGACAGAGAGTCAGTGACAGTGACAGAGACAGTGACAGAGACAGAGACAGAGTGTCAGTGACAGTGACAGAGAGTCAGTGGCAGTGACAGAGACAGTGACAGAGACAGAGTGTGAGTGACAGTGGCAGAGAGTCAGTGACATTGACAGTGACAGAGAGTCAGTGACAGAGACAGTGACAGAGAGTCAGTGACAGTGACAGAGACAGTGACAGAGACAGAGACAGAGTGTCAGTGGCAGTGACAGAGACAGTGACAGTGACAGTGAAAGAGACAGAGTGTCAGTGGCAGTGACAGAGACAGTGAAAGAGAGTCAGTGACAGTGACAGCGACAGTGACAGAGACAGAGACAGAGTGTCAGTGACAGAGAGTCAGTGACAGTGACAGTGACAGAGAGTCAGTGACAGTGACAGAGACAGTGACAGAGACAGAGACAGAGTGTCAGTGACAGTGACAGAGAGTCAGTGACAGTGACAGGGACAGTGACAGAGACAGAGACAGAGTGTCAGTGACAGTGACAGAGAGTCAGTGGCAGTGACAGAGACAGTGACAGAGAGTCAGTGGCAGTGACAGAGACAGTGACAGAGACAGAGTGTGAGTGACAATGGCAGAGAGTCAGTGACAGTGACAGAGAGTCAGTGACAGAGACAGTGACAGAGAGTCAGTGACAGTGACAGAGACAGTGACAGAGACAGTGACAGAGTGTGAGTGACAGTGGCAGAGAGTCAGTGACAGTGACAGTGACAGAGAGTCAGTGACAGAGAGTCAGTGGCAGTGACAGAGACAGTGACAGAGACAGAGTGTGAGTGACAGTGGCAGAGAGTCAGTGACATTGACAGTGACAGAGATTCAGTGACAGAGACAGTGACAGAGAGTCAGTGACAGTGACAGAGACAGTGACAGAGACAGAGTGTCAGTGACAGTGGCAGAGAGTCAGTGACAGTGACAGTGACAGAGAGTCAGTGACAGTGACAGAGACAGAGACAGAGACAGAGACAGTGACAGTGACAGTGACAGTGACAGTGAAAGAGACAGAAACAGAGACAGAGACAGTGACAGAGAGACAGAGTGTCAGTGACAGAGACAGAGACAGAGACAGAGACAGAGTGACAGAGACAGAGTGACAGAGACAGAGTGTCAGTGACAGAGACAGAGAGTCAGTGACAGTGACAGAGAGTCAGAGTGTCAGTGACAGAGACAGAGACAGAGACAGAGACAGAGTGACAGAGACAGAGTGACAGAGACAGAGTGTCAGTGACAGAGTGTCAGTGACAGTGACAGAGACAGAGAGTCCGTGACAGAGAGACAGTGACAGTGACAGAGACAGAGACAGTGACAGTGACAGAGAGTCAGTGGCAGTGACAGAGACAGTGACAGAGAGTCAGTGACAGAGAGTCAGTGACAGAGAGTCAGTGGCAGTGACACAGACAGTGACAGAGACAGAGTGTGAGTGACAGTGGCAGAGAGTCAGTGACATTGACTGTGACAGAGAGTCAGTGACAGAGACAGTGACAGAGAGTCAGTGACAGTGACAGAGACAGTGACAGAGACAGAGACAGAGTGTCAGTGACAGTGACAGAGAGTCAGTGGCAGTGACAGAGACAGTGACAGAGACAGAGTGTGAGTGACAGTGGCAGAGAGTCAGTGACATTGACAGTGACAGAGAGTCAGTGACAGAGACAGTGACAGAGAGTCAGTGACAGTGACAGAGACAGTGACAGAGAAGAGACAGAGTGTCAGTGGCAGTGACAGAGACAGTGACAGTGACAGTGAAAGAGACAGAGTGTCAGTGGCAGTGACAGAGACAGTGAAAGAGAGTCAGTGACAGTGACAGCGACAGTGACAGAGGCAGAGACAGAGTGTCAATGACAGAGAGTCAGTGACAGTGACAGTGACAGAGAGTCAGTGACAGTGACAGAGACAGTGACAGAGACAGAGACAGAGTGTCAGTGACAGTGACAGAGAGTCAGTGACAGTGACAGGGACAGTGACAGAGACAGAGACAGAGTGTCAGTGACAGTGACAGAGAGTCAGTGGCAGTGACAGAGACAGTGACAGAGAGTCAGTGGCAGTGACAGAGACAGTGACAGAGACAGAGTGTGAGTGACAATGGCAGAGAGTCAGTGACAGTGACAGTGACAGAGAGTCAGTGACAGAGACAGTGACAGAGTCAGTGACAGTGACAGAGACAGTGACAGAGACAGAGACAGATTGTGAGTGACAATGGCAGAGAGTCAGTGACAGTGACAGTGACAGAGAGTCAGTGACAGAGACAGTGACAGAGTCAGTGGCAGTGACACAGACAGCGACAGAGATTCAGTGACAGTGACAGAGACAGTGACAGAGACAGAGACAGAGTGTCAGTGGCAGTGACAGAGACAGTGACAGTGACAGTGAAAGAGTGTCAGTGGCAGTGACAGAGACAGTGACAGTGACAGTGAAAGAGACAGAGTGTCAGTGGCAGTGACAGAGACAGTGAAAGAGAGTCAGTGACAGTGACAGAGTCAGTGACAGTGACAGAGACAGTGACAGAGACAGAGACAGAGAGTCAGTGACAGTGACAGACAGTCAGTGACAGTGACAGTGACAGAGAGTCAGTGACAGTGACAGAGACAGAGTGTCAGTGACAGTGACAGAGAGTCAGTGGCAGTGACAGAGACAGTGACAGAGAGTCAGTGACAGTGACAGAGAGTCCGTGACAGAGCCAGAGACAGTGACAGAGACAGAGACAAAGTGTCAGTGACAGTGACAGAGACAGTGACAGAGACAGAGACAGAGACAGTGACAGTGACAGTGACAGAGACAGTGACAGAAACAGAGACAGAGTGTCAGTGGCAGTGACAGAGACAGTGACAGAGACAGAGTGTCAGTGGCAGTGACAGAGACAGTGACAGAGAGTCAGTGACAGAGAGTCAGTGGCAGTGACAGAGACAGAGACAGAGTGTCAGTGGCAGTGACAGAGACAGTGACAGTGACAGTGAAAGAGTGTCAGTGGCAGTGACAGAGACAGTGACAGTGACAGTGAAAGAGACAGAGTGTCAGTGGCAGTGACAGAGACAGTGAAAGAGAGTCAGTGACAGTGACAGAGTCAGTGACAGTGACAGAGACAGTGACAGAGACAGAGACAGAGAGTCAGTGACAGTGACAGACAGTCAGTGACAGTGACAGTGACAGAGAGTCAGTGACAGTGACAGAGACAGAGTGTCAGTGACAGTAACAGAGAGTCAGTGGCAGTGACAGAGACAGTGACAGAGAGTCAGTGACAGTGACAGAGAGTCCGTGACAGAGACAGAGACAGTGACAGAGACAGAGACAAAGTGTCAGTGACAGTGACAGAGACAGTGACAGAGACAGAGACAGAGACAGAGACAGTGACAGTGACAGTGACAGAGACAGTGACAGAAACAGAGACAGAGTGTCAGTGGCAGTGACAGAGACAGTGACAGAGACAGAGTGTCAGTGGCAGTGACAGAGACAGTGACAGAGAGTCAGTGACAGAGAGTCAGTGGCAGTGACAGAGACAGTGACAGAGAGTCAGTGACAGTGACAGAGAGTCAGTGACAGTGACAGAGACAGTGACAGAGACAGTGACAGAGAGTCAGTGACAGAGAGACAGTGGCAGTGACAGTGACAGTGACAGAGAGTCCGTGACAGAGACAGAGACAGTGACAGAGACAGTGACAAAGTGTCAGTGACAGTGACAGAGACAGAGACAGTGACAGAGACAGTGACAGAGACAGTGACAGTGACAGTGACAGTGACAGTGAAAGAGACAGAAACAGAGACAGAGACAGTGACAGAGAGACAGAGACAGTGACTGTTTCAGAGACAGAGACAGAGTGTCAGTGACAGAGACAGAGAGTCAGTGACAGTGACAGAGAGTCAGAGTGTCAGTGACAGAGACAGAGACAGAGACAGAGTGACAGAGACAGAGTGACAGAGACAGAGTGTCAGTGACAGAGTGTCAGTGACAGTGACAGAGACAGAGACAGTGACAGTGACAGAGAGTCAGTGGCAGTGACAGAGACAGTGACAGAGAGTCAGTGACAGAGAGTCAGTGACAGAGAGTCAGTGGCAGTGACAGAGACAGTGACAGAGACAGAGTGTGAGTGACAGTGGCAGAGAGTCAGTGACATTGACAGTGACAGAGAGTCAGTGACAGAGACAGTGACAGAGAGTCAGTGACAGTGACAGAGACAGTGACAGAGACAGAGACAGAGTGTCAGTGACAGTGACAGAGAGTCAGTGGCAGTGACAGAGACAGTGACAGAGACAGAGTGTGAGTGACAGTGGCAGAGAGTCAGTGACATTGACAGTGACAGAGAGTCAGAGACAGTGACAGAGAGTCAGTGACAGTGACAGAGACAGTGACAGAGACAGAGACAGAGTGTCAGTGGCAGTGACAGAGACAGTGACAGTGACAGTGAAAGAGACAGAGTGTCAGTGGCAGTGACAGAGACAGTGAAAGAGAGTCAGTGACAGTGACAGCGACAGTGACAGAGACAGAGACAGAGTGTCAGTGACAGAGAGTCAGTGACAGTGACAGTGACAGAGAGTCAGTGACAGTGACAGAGACAGTGACAGAGACAGAGACAGAGTGTCAGTGACAGTGACAGAGAGTCAGTGACAGTGACAGAGACAGTGACAGAGACAGAGACAGAGTGTCAGTGACAGTGACAGAGAGTCAGTGGCAGTGACAGAGACAGTGACAGAGAGTCAGTGGCAGTGACAGAGACAGTGACAGAGACAGAGTGTGAGTGACAATGGCAGCGAGTCAGTGACAGTGACAGTGACAGAGAGTCAGTGACGGAGACAGTGACAGAGAGTCAGTGACAGTGACAGAGACAGTGACAGAGACAGTGACAGAGTGTGAGTGACAGTGGCAGAGAGTCAGTGACAGTGACAGTGACAGAGAGTCAGTGACAGAGAGTCAGTGGCAGTGACAGAGACAGTGACAGAGACAGAGTGTGAGTGACAGTGGCAGAGAGTCAGTGACATTGACAGTGACAGAGAGTCAGTGACAGAGACAGTGACAGAGAGTCAGTGACAGTGACAGAGACAGTGACAGAGACAGAGACAGAGTGTCAGTGACAGAGTGTCAGTGACAGAGACAGAGTGACAGAGACAGTGACAGAGACACAGACAGTGACAGAGACAGTGACAGTGACAGAGATAGTGACACAGACAGAGACAGAGTGTCAGTGACAATGAGAGAGACAGTGACAGAAACAGAGACAGAGTGTCAGTGGCAGTGACAGAGACAGTGACAGAGACAGAGTGTCAGTGGCAGTGACAGAGACAGTGACAGTGAAAGAGACAGAGTGTCAGTGGCAGTGACAGAGACAGTGAAAGAGAGTCAGTGACAGTGACAGCGACAGTGACAGAGACAGAGACAGAGTGTCAGTGACAGAGAGTCAGTGACAGTGACAGTGACAGAGAGTCAGTGACAGTGACAGAGACAGTGACAGAGACAGTGACAGAGTGTGAGTGACAGTGGCAGAGAGTCAGTGACATTGACAGTGACAGAGAGTCAGTGACAGAGACAGTGACAGAGAGTCAGTGACAGTGACAGAGACAGTGACAGAGACAGAGTGTCAGTGACAGTGGCAGAGAGTCAGTGACAGTGACAGAGAGTCAGTGACAGTGACAGAGACAGTGACAGAGACAGAGAGAGAGTGTCAGTGACAGTGACAGAGAGTCAGTGACAGTGACAGAGAGTCAGTGGCAGTGACAGAGACAGTGACAGAGAGTCAGTGACAGTGACAGAGTCAGTGACAGTGACAGAGACAGTGACAGAGACAGAGACAGAGTATCAGTGGCTGTGACAGAGACAGTGACAGTGACAGTGAAAGAGACAGAGTGTCAGTGGCAGTGACAGAGACAGTGAAAGAGAGTCAGTGACAGTGACAGAGACAGTGACAGAGACAGAGACAGAGTGTCAGTGACAGTGACAGAGAGTCAGTGACAGAGACAGTGACAGAGAGTCAGTGACAGTGACAGAGACAGTGACAGAGATAGAGACAGAGTGTCAGTGACAGTGACAGAGTGTCAGTGACAGTGACAGAGAGTCAGTGACAGTGACAGAGACAGAGACAGAGTGTCAGTGACAGTGACAGAGACAGTAACAGAGAGTCAGTGACAGTGACAGAGAGTCCGTGACAGAGACAGAGACAGTGACAGAGACAGTGACAAAGTGTCAGTGACAGTGACAGAGAGTCGGTGACAGTGACAGAGACAGAGACAGTGACAGAGACAGTGACAGAGACAGTGACAGTGACAGTGACAGTGAAAGAGACAGAGACAGAGACAGTGACAGTGACAGAAACAGAAACAGAGACAGAGACAGTGACAGAGAGACAGAGACAGTGACAGAGACAGAGACAGAGTGTCAGTGACAGTGACAGAGACAGTAACAGAGAGTCAGTGACAGTGACAGAGAGTCCGTGACAGAGACAGAGACAGTGACAGAGAGAGTGACAAAGTGTCAGTGACAGTGACAAAGATTCAGTGACAGTGACAGAGACAGAGACAGAGACAGTGACAGAGACAGTGACAGAGACAGTGACAGTGACAGTGACAGTGAAAGAGACAGAGACAGAGACAGAGACAGTGACAGTGACAGAAACAGAAACAGAGACAGAGACAGTGACAGAGAGACAGAGACAGTGACTGTGTCAGAGACAGAGACAGAGTGTCAGTGACAGAGACAGAGAGTCAGTGACAGTGACAGAGAGTCAGAGTGTCAGTGACAGAGACAGAGACAGAGACAGAGACAGAGTGACAGAAACAGAGTGACAGAGACAGAGTGTCAGTGACAGAGTGTCAGTGACAGTGACAGAGACAGAGAGTCAGTGACAGAGAGACAGTGACAGAGACAGAGACAGTGACAGTGACAGAGAGTCAGTGGCAGTGACAGAGACAGTGACAGAGAGTCAGTGACAGAGAGTCAGTGACAGAGAGTCAGTGGCAGTGACAGAGACAGTGACAGAGACAGAGTGTGAGTGACAGTGGCAGAGAGTCAGTGACATTGACAGTGACAGAGAGTCAGTGACAGAGACAGTGACAGAGAGTCAGTGACAGTGACAGAGACAGTGACAGAGACAGAGACAGAGTGTCAGTGACAGTGACAGAGAGTCAGTGGCAGTGACAGAGACAGCGACAGAGAGTCAGTGACAGTGACAGAGACAGTGACAGAGACAGAGACAGAGTGTCAGTGGCAGTGACAGAGACAGTGACAGTGACAGTGAAAGAGTGTCAGTGGCAGTGACAGGGACAGTGACAGTGAAAGAGACAGAGTGTCAGTGGCAGTGACAGAGACAGTGAAAGAGAGTCAGTGACAGTGACAGAGTCAGTGACAGTGACAGAGACAGTGACAGAGACAGAGACAGAGTGTCAGTGACAGTGACAGACAGTCAGTGACAGTGACAGTGACAGAGAGTCAGCGACAGTGACAGAGACAGAGTGTCAGTGACAGTGACAGAGAGTCAGTGGCAGTGACAGAGACAGTGACAGAGAGTCAGTGACAGTGACAGAGAGTCCGTGACAGAGACAGAGACAGTGACAGAGACAGAGACAAAGTGTCAGTGACAGTGACAGAGACAGTGACAGAGACAGAGACAGAGACAGAGACAGTGACAGTGACAGTGACAGAGACAGTGACAGAAACAGAGACAGAGTGTCAGTGGCAGTGACAGAGACAGTGACAGAGACAGAGTGTCAGTGGCAGTGACAGAGACAGTGACAGAGAGTCAGTGACAGAGAGTCAGTGGCAGTGACAGAGACAGTGACAGAGAGTCAGTGACAGTGACAGAGAGTCAGTGACAGTGACAGAGACAGTGACAGAGACAGTGACAGAGAGTCAGTGACAGAGAGACAGTGGCAGTGACAGAGACAGAGACAGAGAGACAGTGACAGTGACAGAGACAGTGACAGAGACAGAGAAAGGGTGTCAGTGACAGTGACAGAGAGTCAGTGACAGTGACAGTGACAGAGAGTCAGTGGCAGTGACAGTGACAGTGACAGAGACAGAGTGTCAGTGACAGTGACAGAGAGTCATTGACAGAGACAGAGACAGTGACAGAGAGTCAGTGACAGAGAGTCAGTGGCAGTGACAGAGACAGTGACAGAGAGACAGTGACAGTGACAGAGACAGTGAAAGAGACAGAGACAGAGTGTCAGTGACAGAGAGTCAGTGACAGTGACAGAGACAGTGACAGAGACAGAGTGTCAGTGACAGTGACAGAGAGTCAGTGACAGTGACAGAGACAGTGACAGAGAAAGAGTCAGAGTGTCAGTGGCAGTGACAGAGACAGTGACAGAGAAAGAGTCAGAGTGTCAGTGGCAGTGACAGAGACAGTGACAGAGTGTCAGTGACAGTGACAGAGACAGAGAGTCAGTGGCAGTAACCGAGACAGTGACAGAGAGTCAGTGACAGTGACAGAGACAGAGAGTCAGTGACAGAGAAGAGACAGAGTGTCAGTGACAGTGACAGAGAGTCAGTGACAGAGACAGTGACAGAGAGTCAGTGACAGAGACAGAGACAGTGACAGAGACAGAGACAGAGTGTCAGTGGCAGTGACAGAGACAGTGACAGAGAGTCAGTGACAGAGAGTCAGTGGCAGTGACAGAGACAGTGACAGAGAGTCAGTGACAGTGATAGTGACAGTGACAGAGACAGAGACAGTGACAGAGACAGAGGCAGTGACTGTGTCAGAGACAGAGACAGAGTGTCAGTGACAGAGACAGAGTGTCAGTGACAGTGACAGAGACAGAGAGTCGGTGGCAGTAACCGAGACAGTGACAGAGAGTCAGTGACAGTGACAGAGAGTCAGTGACAGAGAAGAGACAGAGTGTCAGTGACAGTGACAGAGAGTCAGTGACAGTGACAGTGACAGAGAGTCAGTGACAGTGACAGAGACAGTGACAGAGACAGAGACAGAGTGTCAGTGACAGTGACAGAGAGTCAGTGACAGTGACAGTGACAGAGAGTCAGTGGCAGTGACAGAGACAGTGACAGAGAGTCAGTGACAGTGACAGAGACAGTGACAGTGACAGAGACAGTGACAGAGACAGTGACAGAGAGTCAGTGACAGAGAGACAGTGGCAGTGACAGAGACAGAGACAGAGAGACAGTGACAGTGACAGAGACAGTGACAGAGACAGAGACAGAGTGTCAGTGACAGTGACAGAGTGTCAGTGACAGTGACAGTGACAGAGAGTCAGTGGCAGTGACAGAGACAGTGACAGAGACAGAGACAGAGTGTCAGTGACAGTGACAGAGTCAGTGACAGTGACAGAGACAGTGACAGAGAAAGAGTGTCAGTGACAGTGACAGAGAGTCATTGACAGAGACAGAGACAGTGACAGAGACAGAGACAGAGTGTCAGTGACAGTGACAGGGTCAGTGACAGTGACAGAGACAGTGACAGAGAAAGAGTCAGAGTGTCAGTGGCAGTGACAGAGACAGTGACAGAGAAAGAGTCAGAGTGTCAGTGGCAGTGACAGAGACAGTGACAGAGTGTCAGTGACAGTGACAGAGACAGAGAGTCAGTGGCAGTAACCGAGACAGTGACAGAGAGTCAGTGACAGTGACAGAGACAGAGAGTCAGTGACAGAGAAGAGACAGAGTGTCAGTGACAGTGACAGAGAGTCAGTGACAGAGACAGTGACAGAGAGTCAGTGACAGAGAGTCAGTGGCAGTGACAGAGACAGTGACAGAGAGTCAGTGACAGTGATAGTGACAGTGACAGAGACAGAGACAGTGACAGAGACAGAGGCAGTGACTGTGTCAGAGACAGAGACAGACTGTCAGTGACAGAGACAGAGTGACAGTGACAGTGACAGAGACAGAGAGTCGGTGGCAGTAACCGAGACAGTGACAGAGAGTCAGTCACAGTGACAGAGAGTCAGTGACAGAGAAGAGACAGAGTGTCAGTGACAGTGACAGAGAGTCAGTGACAGTGACAGTGACAGAGAGTCAGTGACAGTGACAGAGACAGTGACAGAGACAGAGACAGAGTGTCAGTGACAGTGACAGAGAGTCAGTGACAGTGACAGTGACAGAGAGTCAGTGGCAGTGACAGAGACAGTGACAGAGAGTCAGTGACAGTGACAGAGACAGAGTGTCAGTGGCAGTGACAGAGACAGTGACAGTGACAGTGAAAGAGACAGAGTGTCAGTGGCAGTGACAGAGACAGTGAAAGAGAGTCAGTGACAGTGACAGAGACAGTGACAGAGACAGAGTGTCAGTGACAGTGACAGACAGTCAGTGACAGTGACAGTGACAGAGAGTCAGTGACAGAGACAGTGACAGAGACAGTGACAGAGGCAGAGTGTCAGTGACAGTGACAGAGAGTCATTGACAGAGACAGAGACAGTGACAGAGACAGAGACAGAGTGTCAGTGACAGAGACAGAGTGTCAGTTACAGTGACAGAGAAAGAGACAGAGTGTCAGTGGCAGTGACAGAGACAGTGACAGAGTGTCAGTGACAGTGACAGAGACAGAGAGTCAGTGGCAGTAACCGAGACAGTGACAGAGAGTCAGTGACAGTGACAGTGACAGAGAGTCAGTGACAGTGACAGAGACAGTGACAGAGACAGTGACAGAGAGTCAGTGACAGAGAGTCAGTGGCAGTGACAGAGACAGTGACAGAGAGACAGTGACAGAGACAGTGACAGAGACAGAGACAGAGTGTCAGTGACAGTGACAGAGAGTCAGTGACAGTGACAGTGACAGAGAGTCAGTGGCAGTGACAGAGACAGTGACAGAGACAGTGACAGAGGCAGATTGTCAGTGACAGTGACAGAGAGTCATTGACAGAGACAGAGACAGTGACAGAGACAGTGACAGAGTGTCAGTGACAGAGACAGAGTGTCTGTTACAGTGACAGAGAAAGAGACAGAGTGTCAGTGGCAGTGACAGAGACAGTGACAGAGTGTCAGTGACAGTGACAGAGACAGAGAGTCAGTGGCAGTAACCGAGACAGTGACAGAGAGTCAGTGACAGTGACAGTGACAGAGAGTCAGTGACAGAGAAGAGACAGAGTGTCAGTGACAGTGACAGAGAGTCAGTGACAGAGACAGTGACAGAGAGTCAGTGACAGAGACATAGACAGTGACAGAGACAGAGACAGAGTGTCAGTGGCAGTGACAGAGACAGTGACAGAGAGTCAGTGACAGAGAGTCAGTGGCAGTGACAGAGACAGTGACAGAGAGTCAGTGACAGTGATAGTGACAGTGACAGTGACAGAGACAGTGACAGAGACAGAGGCAGTGACTGTGTCAGAGACAGAGACAGAGTGTCAGTGACAGAGACAGAGTGTCAGTGACAGTGACAGAGACAGAGAGTCAGTGGCAGTAACCGAGACAGTGACAGAGAGTCAGTGACAGTGACAGAGAGTCAGTGACATTGACAGTGACAGAGAGTCGGTGACATTGACAGTGACAGAGAGTCAGTGACAGAGACAGTGACAGAGAGTCAGTGACAGTGACAGAGACAGTGACAGAGACAGAGTGTCAGTGGCAGTGACAGAGACAGTGACAGTGACAGTGAAAGAGACAGAGTGTCAGTGGCAGTGACAGAGACAGTGAAAGAGAGTCAGTGACAGTGTCAGAGACAGTGACAGAGACAGAGTGTCAGTGACAGTGACAGACAGTCAGTGACTGTGACAGTGAGAGAGAGTCAGTGACAGTGACAGAGACAGTGACAGAGACAGAGACAGAGTGTCAGTGACAGTGACAGAGATTCAGTGACAGTGACAGAGAGTCAGTGACAGTGACAGTGACAGGGACAGTGACAGAGACAGAGTGTCAGTGACAGCGACAGAGAGTCAGTGTCAGTGACAGAGACAGTAACAGAGAGTCAGTGACAGAGTCAGTGACAGAGACAGAGAGTCAGTGACAGATACAGAGAGTCCGTGACAGAGACAGAGACAGTGACAGAGACAGAGACAAAGTGTCAGTGACAGTGACAGAGAGTCAGTGACAGTGATAGAGACAGAGACAATGACAGTGACAGAGACAGTGACAGAGACAGTTACAGTGACAGTGACAGTGACAGAGACAGAGACAGAGACAGAGACAATGACAGTGACAGTGACAGAAACAGAGACAGAGACAGTGACAGAGACAGAGACAGAGACAGAGACAGTGACAGTGACAGTGACAGAGACAGTGACAGAGAGACAGAGACAGTAACAGAGACAGTGACAGAGACAGGGACAGAGACAGAGACAGTGACAGTGACAGTGACAGTGACAGTGACAGTGACAGAGACAGAGACAGAGACAGTGACAGTGACAGTGACAGAAACAGAGACAGAGACAGTGACAGAGAGACAGAGACAGAGACTGAAACAGAGACAGAGACAGTGACAGAGAGACAGAGACAGTGACACTGACAGTGACAGAGACAGTGACAGAGAGACAGAGACAGTGACAGTGACAGTGACAGTGACAGAGACTGTGACAGAGAGATAGAGACAGTGACAGGGACAGTGACAGAGACAGAGACAGAGTGTCAGTGACAGTGACAGAGAGTCAGTGACAGAGTCAGTGACAGAGACAGAGAGTCAGTGACAGTGACAGAGAGTCCGTGACAGAGACAGAGACAGTGACAGGGACAGAGACAAAGTGTCAGTGACAGTGACAGAGAGTCAGTGACAGTGACAGTGACAGTGACAGAGACAGTGACAGAGACAGTGACAGTGACAGAGACAGTGACAGTGACAGTGACAGAGACAGAGACAGTGACAGTGACAGAGACAGAGACAGAGACAGTGACAGAGACAGTGACAGTGACAGTGACAGAAACAGAGACAGTGACAGAGTCAGAGACAGAGACAGAGACAGAAACAGAGACAGAGACAGTGACAGAGACAGAGACAGAGACAGTGACAGTGACAGTGACAGAGACAGTGACAGAGAGTCAGAGACAGTGACAGCGACAGTGACAGTGACAGTGACAGAGACAGAGACAGAGACAGAGACAGTGACAGTGACAGTGACAGTGACAGAGACAGAGACAGAGACAGTGACAGTGACAGTGACAGAAACAGAGACAGAGACAGAGACAGTGACAGAGAGACAGAGACAGAGACAGAAACAGAGACAGAGACAGTGACAGAGAGACAGAGACAGTGACAGTGACAGTGACAGAGACAGTGACAGAGAGACAGAGACAGTGACAGTGACAGTGACAGAGACAGTGACAGAGAGATAGAGACAGTGACAGGGACAGTGACAGAGACAGAGACAGAGTGTCAGTGACAGTGACAGAGAGTCAGTGACAGAGTCAGTGACAGAGACAGAGAGTGAGTGACAGTGACAGAGAGTCCGTGACAGAGACAGAGACAGTGACAGGGACAGAGACAAAGTGTCAGTGACAGTGACAGAGAGTCAGTGACAGTGACAGTGACAGAGACAGAGACAGTGACAGTGACAGAGACAGTGACAGTGACAGAGACAGAGACAGAGACAGTGACAGAGACAGAGACAATGACAGAGAGACAGAGACAGTGACAGTGACAGTGACAGTGACAGAGACAGAGACAGTGACAGTGACAGAGACAGTGACAGAGACATAGACAGAGACAGAGACAGAGACATTGACAGAGACATTGACAGTGACAGTGACAGTGACAGAGACAGTGACAGAGACAGAGACATTGACAGTGACAGTGACAGAGACAGTGACAGTGACAGTGACAGTGACAGAGACAGAGACAGTGACAGTGACAGAGACAGTGACAGAGAGTCAGAGTGTCAGTGATAGTGACAGTGACAGAGTGTCAGTGACAGAGACAGAGACAGAGTGACAGAGACAGAGACAGAGACACAGACAGTGACACAGACAGTGACAGTGACAGAGATAGTGACACAGACAGAGACAGAGTGTCAGTGACAGTGACAGAGACAGTGACAGAAACAGAGACAGAGTGTCAGTGGCAGTGACAGAGACAGTGACAGAGACAGAGTGTCAGTGGCAGTGACAGAGACAGTGACAGAGAGTCAGTGACAGAGAGTCAGTGGCAGTGACAGAGACAGTGACAGAGAGACAGTGACAGTGACAGAGACAGTGACAGAGACAGAGACAGAGTGTCAGTGACAGTGACAGAGAGTCAGTGACAGTGACAGAGAGTCAGTGGCAGTGACAGAGACAGTGACAGAGAGTCAGTGACAGAGACAGTGACAGAGACAGAGTGTCAGTGACAGTGACAGAGAATCAGTGACAGAGACAGAGACAGTGACAGAGACAGAGACAGAGTGTCAGTGACAGTGACAGAGAGTCAGTGACAGTGACAGAGACAGTGACAGAGACAGAGACAGAGTGTCAGTGGCAGTGACAGAGAGTGTGACAGAGTGTCAGTGACAGTGACAGAGACAGAGAGTCAGTGGCAGTAACCGAGACGTTGACAGAGAGTCAGTGACAGTGACAGAGAGTCAGTGACAAAGAAGAGATAGAGTGTCAGTGACAGTGACAGAGAGTCAGTGACAGAGACAGTGACAGAGCGTCAGTGACAGAGACAGAGTCAGTGACAGAGACAGAGACAGAGTGTCAGTGGCAGTGACAGAGACAGTGACAGAGAGTCAGTGACAGAGAGGCAGTGACAGAGACAGAGACAGTGACAGAGACAGAGACAGAGTGTCAGTGGCAGTGACAGAAACAGTGACAGAGAGTCAGTGACAGAGAGGCAGTGGCAGTGACAGAGACAGTGACAGAGAGTCAGTGACAGTGATAGTGACAGTGACAGTGACAGAGACAGAGGCAGAGACTGTGATATTGACAGAGACAGTGACAGAGACAGAGACAGTGACAGAGACAGAGTGACAGAGTCAGTGACAGAGACAGAGTGACAGAGACAGTGACAGAGAATCAGTGACAGTGACAGAGTGACAGAGACAGTGACAGTGCAAGAGACAGTGACAGAGACAGAAACAGAGACAGAGACAATGACAGAGAGACAGAGACAGTGACTGTGTCAGAGACAGAGACAGAGTGTCAGTGACAGAGACAGAGAGTCAGTGACAGTGACAGAGAGTCAGAGTACCAGTGATAGTGACAGTGACAGAGTGTCAGTGACAGAGACAGAGACAGAGTGTCAGTGATAGTGACAGTGACAGAGTGTCAGTGACAGAAACAGAGACAGAGTGTCAGTGGCAGTGACAGAGACAGTGACAGAGACACAGACAGTGACAGAGACAGTGACAGTGACAGAGATAGTGACACAGACAGAGACAGAGTGTCAGTGACAGTGACAGAGACAGTGACAGAAACAGAGACAGAGTGTCAGTGGCAGTGACAGAGACAGTGACAGAGACAGAGTGTCAGTGGCAGTGACAGAGACAGTGACAGAGAGTCAGTGACAGAGAGTCAGTGGCAGTGACAGAGACAGTGACAGAGTGTCAGTGACAGCGACAGAGAGTCAGTGTCAGTGACAGAGACAGTAACAGAGAGTCAGTGACAGAGTCAGTGACAGAGACAGAGAGTCAGTGACAGATACAGAGAGTCCGTGACAGAGACAGAGACAGTGACAGAGACAGAGACAAAGTGTCAGTGACAGTGACAGAGAGTCAGTGACAGTGATAGAGACAGAGACAATGACAGTGACAGAGACAGTGACAGAGACAGTTACAGTGACAGTGACAGTGACAGAGACAGAGACAGAGACAGAGACAATGACAGTGACAGTGACAGAAACAGAGACAGAGACAGTGACAGAGACAGAGACAGAGACAGAGACAGTGACAGTGACAGTGACAGAGACAGTGACAGAGAGACAGAGACAGTAACAGAGACAGTGACAGAGACAGGGACAGAGACAGAGACAGTGACAGTGACAGTGACAGTGACAGTGACAGTGACAGAGACAGAGTGTCAGTGGCAGTGACAGAGACAGTGACAGAGACAGAGTGTCAGTGGCAGTGACAGAGACAGTGACAGAGAGTCAGTGACAGAGAGTCAGTGGCAGTGACAGAGACAGTGACAGAGAGACAGTGACAGTGACAGAGACAGTGACAGAGACAGAGACAGAGTGTCAGTGACAGTGACAGAGAGTCAGTGACAGTGACAGAGAGTCAGTGGCAGTGACAGAGACAGTGACAGAGAGTCAGTGACAGAGACAGTGACAGAGACAGAGTGTCAGTGACAGTGACAGAGAATCAGTGACAGAGACAGAGACAGTGACAGAGACAGAGACAGAGTGTCAGTGACAGTGACAGAGAGTCAGTGACAGTGACAGAGACAGTGACAGAGACAGAGACAGAGTGTCAGTGGCAGTGACAGAGAGTGTGACAGAGTGTCAGTGACAGTGACAGAGACAGAGAGTCAGTGGCAGTAACCGAGACGTTGACAGAGAGTCAGTGACAGTGACAGAGAGTCAGTGACAAAGAAGAGATAGAGTGTCAGTGACAGTGACAGAGAGTCAGTGACAGAGACAGTGACAGAGCGTCAGTGACAGAGACAGAGTCAGTGACAGAGACAGAGACAGAGTGTCAGTGGCAGTGACAGAGACAGTGACAGAGAGTCAGTGACAGAGAGGCAGTGACAGAGACAGAGACAGTGACAGAGACAGAGACAGAGTGTCAGTGGCAGTGACAGAAACAGTGACAGAGAGTCAGTGACAGAGAGGCAGTGGCAGTGACAGAGACAGTGACAGAGAGTCAGTGACAGTGATAGTGACAGTGACAGTGACAGAGACAGAGGCAGAGACTGTGATATTGACAGAGACAGTGACAGAGACAGAGACAGTGACAGAGACAGAGTGACAGAGTCAGTGACAGAGACAGAGTGACAGAGACAGTGACAGAGAATCAGTGACAGTGACAGAGTGACAGAGACAGTGACAGTGCAAGAGACAGTGACAGAGACAGAAACAGAGACAGAGACAATGACAGAGAGACAGAGACAGTGACTGTGTCAGAGACAGAGACAGAGTGTCAGTGACAGAGACAGAGAGTCAGTGACAGTGACAGAGAGTCAGAGTACCAGTGATAGTGACAGTGACAGAGTGTCAGTGACAGAGACAGAGACAGAGTGTCAGTGATAGTGACAGTGACAGAGTGTCAGTGACAGAAACAGAGACAGAGTGTCAGTGGCAGTGACAGAGACAGTGACAGAGACACAGACAGTGACAGAGACAGTGACAGTGACAGAGATAGTGACACAGACAGAGACAGAGTGTCAGTGACAGTGACAGAGACAGTGACAGAAACAGAGACAGAGTGTCAGTGGCAGTGACAGAGACAGTGACAGAGACAGAGTGTCAGTGGCAGTGACAGAGACAGTGACAGAGAGTCAGTGACAGAGAGTCAGTGGCAGTGACAGAGACAGTGACAGAGTGTCAGTGACAGCGACAGAGAGTCAGTGTCAGTGACAGAGACAGTAACAGAGAGTCAGTGACAGAGTCAGTGACAGAGACAGAGAGTCAGTGACAGATACAGAGAGTCCGTGACAGAGACAGAGACAGTGACAGAGACAGAGACAAAGTGTCAGTGACAGTGACAGAGAGTCAGTGACAGTGATAGAGACAGAGACAATGACAGTGACAGAGACAGTGACAGAGACAGTTACAGTGACAGTGACAGTGACAGAGACAGAGACAGAGACAGAGACAATGACAGTGACAGTGACAGAAACAGAGACAGAGACAGTGACAGAGACAGAGACAGAGACAGAGACAGTGACAGTGACAGTGACAGAGACAGTGACAGAGAGACAGAGACAGTAACAGAGACAGTGACAGAGACAGGGACAGAGACAGAGACAGTGACAGTGACAGTGACAGTGACAGTGACAGTGACAGAGACAGAGACAGAGACAGTGACAGTGACAGTGACAGAAACAGAGACAGAGACAGTGACAGAGAGACAGAGACAGAGACTGAAACAGAGACAGAGACAGTGACAGAGAGACAGAGACAGTGACACTGACAGTGACAGAGACAGTGACAGAGAGACAGAGACAGTGACAGTGACAGTGACAGTGACAGAGACTGTGACAGAGAGATAGAGACAGTGACAGGGACAGTGACAGAGACAGAGACAGAGTGTCAGTGACAGTGACAGAGAGTCAGTGACAGAGTCAGTGACAGAGACAGAGAGTCAGTGACAGTGACAGAGAGTCCGTGACAGAGACAGAGACAGTGACAGGGACAGAGACAAAGTGTCAGTGACAGTGACAGAGAGTCAGTGACAGTGACAGTGACAGTGACAGAGACAGTGACAGAGACAGTGACAGTGACAGAGACAGTGACAGTGACAGTGACAGAGACAGAGACAGTGACAGTGACAGAGACAGAGACAGAGACAGTGACAGAGACAGTGACAGTGACAGTGACAGAAACAGAGACAGTGACAGAGTCAGAGACAGAGACAGAGACAGAAACAGAGACAGAGACAGTGACAGAGACAGAGACAGAGACAGTGACAGTGACAGTGACAGAGACAGTGACAGAGAGTCAGAGACAGTGACAGCGACAGTGACAGTGACAGTGACAGAGACAGAGACAGAGACAGAGACAGTGACAGTGACAGTGACAGTGACAGAGACAGAGACAGAGACAGTGACAGTGACAGTGACAGAAACAGAGACAGAGACAGAGACAGTGACAGAGAGACAGAGACAGAGACAGAAACAGAGACAGAGACAGTGACAGAGAGACAGAGACAGTGACAGTGACAGTGACAGAGACAGTGACAGAGAGACAGAGACAGTGACAGTGACAGTGACAGAGACAGTGACAGAGAGATAGAGACAGTGACAGGGACAGTGACAGAGACAGAGACAGAGTGTCAGTGACAGTGACAGAGAGTCAGTGACAGAGTCAGTGACAGAGACAGAGAGTGAGTGACAGTGACAGAGAGTCCGTGACAGAGACAGAGACAGTGACAGGGACAGAGACAAAGTGTCAGTGACAGTGACAGAGAGTCAGTGACAGTGACAGTGACAGAGACAGAGACAGTGACAGTGACAGAGACAGTGACAGTGACAGAGACAGAGACAGAGACAGTGACAGAGACAGAGACAATGACAGAGAGACAGAGACAGTGACAGTGACAGTGACAGTGACAGAGACAGAGACAGTGACAGTGACAGAGACAGTGACAGAGACATAGACAGAGACAGAGACAGAGACATTGACAGAGACATTGACAGTGACAGTGACAGTGACAGAGACAGTGACAGAGACAGAGACATTGACAGTGACAGTGACAGAGACAGTGACAGTGACAGTGACAGTGACAGAGACAGAGACAGTGACAGTGACAGAGACAGTGACAGAGAGTCAGAGTGTCAGTGATAGTGACAGTGACAGAGTGTCAGTGACAGAGACAGAGACAGAGTGACAGAGACAGAGACAGAGACACAGACAGTGACACAGACAGTGACAGTGACAGAGATAGTGACACAGACAGAGACAGAGTGTCAGTGACAGTGACAGAGACAGTGACAGAAACAGAGACAGAGTGTCAGTGGCAGTGACAGAGACAGTGACAGAGACAGAGTGTCAGTGGCAGTGACAGAGACAGTGACAGAGAGTCAGTGACAGAGAGTCAGTGGCAGTGACAGAGACAGTGACAGAGAGACAGTGACAGTGACAGAGACAGTGACAGAGACAGAGACAGAGTGTCAGTGACAGTGACAGAGAGTCAGTGACAGTGACAGAGAGTCAGTGGCAGTGACAGAGACAGTGACAGAGAGTCAGTGACAGAGACAGTGACAGAGACAGAGTGTCAGTGACAGTGACAGAGAATCAGTGACAGAGACAGAGACAGTGACAGAGACAGAGACAGAGTGTCAGTGACAGTGACAGAGAGTCAGTGACAGTGACAGAGACAGTGACAGAGACAGAGACAGAGTGTCAGTGGCAGTGACAGAGAGTGTGACAGAGTGTCAGTGACAGTGACAGAGACAGAGAGTCAGTGGCAGTAACCGAGACGTTGACAGAGAGTCAGTGACAGTGACAGAGAGTCAGTGACAAAGAAGAGATAGAGTGTCAGTGACAGTGACAGAGAGTCAGTGACAGAGACAGTGACAGAGCGTCAGTGACAGAGACAGAGTCAGTGACAGAGACAGAGACAGAGTGTCAGTGGCAGTGACAGAGACAGTGACAGAGAGTCAGTGACAGAGAGGCAGTGACAGAGACAGAGACAGTGACAGAGACAGAGACAGAGTGTCAGTGGCAGTGACAGAAACAGTGACAGAGAGTCAGTGACAGAGAGGCAGTGGCAGTGACAGAGACAGTGACAGAGAGTCAGTGACAGTGATAGTGACAGTGACAGTGACAGAGACAGAGGCAGAGACTGTGATATTGACAGAGACAGTGACAGAGACAGAGACAGTGACAGAGACAGAGTGACAGAGTCAGTGACAGAGACAGAGTGACAGAGACAGTGACAGAGAATCAGTGACAGTGACAGAGTGACAGAGACAGTGACAGTGCAAGAGACAGTGACAGAGACAGAAACAGAGACAGAGACAATGACAGAGAGACAGAGACAGTGACTGTGTCAGAGACAGAGACAGAGTGTCAGTGACAGAGACAGAGAGTCAGTGACAGTGACAGAGAGTCAGAGTACCAGTGATAGTGACAGTGACAGAGTGTCAGTGACAGAGACAGAGACAGAGTGTCAGTGATAGTGACAGTGACAGAGTGTCAGTGACAGAAACAGAGACAGAGTGTCAGTGGCAGTGACAGAGACAGTGACAGAGACACAGACAGTGACAGAGACAGTGACAGTGACAGAGATAGTGACACAGACAGAGACAGAGTGTCAGTGACAGTGACAGAGACAGTGACAGAAACAGAGACAGAGTGTCAGTGGCAGTGACAGAGACAGTGACAGAGACAGAGTGTCAGTGGCAGTGACAGAGACAGTGACAGAGAGTCAGTGACAGAGAGTCAGTGGCAGTGACAGAGACAGTGACAGAGTGTCAGTGACAGTGACAGAGAGTCAGTGACAGTGACAGAGACAGTGACAGAGACAGAGACAGAGTGTCAGTGGCAGTGACAGAGACAGTGACAGAGTGTCAGTGACAGTGACAGTGACAGAGAGTCAGTGACAGAGAAGAGATAGAGTGTCAGTGAAAGTGACAGAGAGTCAGTGACAGAGACAGTGACAGAGAGTCAGTGACAGAGACAGAGACAGTGACAGAGACAGAGACAGAGTGTCAGTGGCAGTGGCAGAAACAGTGACAGAGAGTCAGTGACAGAGAGGCAGTGGCAGTGACAGAGACAATGACAGAGAGTCAGTGACAGTGATAGTGACAGTGACAGTGACAGAGGCAGAGACAGTGACAGAGACAGAGGCAGTGACTGTGATATTGACAGAGACAGTGACAGAGACAGTGACAGAGACAGAGAGTCAGTGGCAGAGACAGAGTGACAGAGAGTCAGTGACAGTGACAGAGTGACAGAGACAGAGACAGTGACAGAGTGACAGAGACAGTGACAGAGACAGAAACAGAGACAGAGACAATGACAGAGAGACAGAGACAGTGACAGTGACAGAGACAGTGACAGAGACAGAGACAGAGTGTCAGTGACAGAGACAGAGAGTCAGTGACAGTGACAGAGAGGCAGAGTGCCAGTGATAGTGACAGTGACAGAGACAGTGACAGAGACAGAGACAGAGACAGAGACAGTGACAGAGTGACAGAGACAGTGACAGAGACACAGACAGTGACAGTGACAGAGACAGTGACAGAGACAGAGACAGTGACAGAGAGTCAGTGACAGTGACTGTGTCAGAGACAGAGACAGAGTGTCAGTGACAGAGACAGAGAGTTAGTGACAGAGAGTCAGAGTGCCAGTGATAGTGACAGTGACAGAGTGACAGTGACAGAGTGTCAGTGACAGAGACAGAGTGACAGAGACAGTGACAGAGACACAGACAGTGACAGAGACAGTGACAGTGACAGAGATAGTGACACAGACAGAGAGTCAGTGACAGAGACAGAGTGACAGAGACAGTGACAGAGAGTCAGTGACAGTGATAGTGACAGTGACAGTGACAGAGACAGAGACAGTGACAGAGAGACAGTGACAGTGACTGTGACAGTGACAGTGACAGTGACAGTGACAGTGACAGAGACTGAGTGACAGTGAAAGAGAGACAGAGACAGTGACTGTGTCAGAGACAGAGACAGAGAGTCAGTGACAGAGAGTCAGAGTGCCAGTGATAGTGACAGTGACAGAGTGACAGTGACAGAGTGTCAGTGACAGAGACAGAGTGACAGAGACAGTGACAGAGACACAGACAGTGACAGAGACAGTGACAGTGACAGAGATAGTGACACAGACAGAGAGACAGTGACAGAGACAGAGTGACAGAGACAGTGACAGAGAGTCAGTGACAGTGATAGTGACAGTGACAGTGACAGAGACAGAGACAGTGACAGAGAGACAGTGACAGTGACTGTGACAGTGACAGTGACAGTGACAGTGACAGTGACAGAGACTGAGTGACAGTGACAGAGAGACAGAGACAGTGACTGTGTCAGAGACAGAGACAGAGAGTCAGTGACAGAGAGTCAGAGTGCCAGTGATAGTGACAGTGACAGAGTGACAGTGACAGAGTGTCAGTGACAGAGACAGAGTGACAGAGACAGTGACAGAGACACAGACAGACAGAGACAGTGACAGTGACAGAGATAGTGACACAGACAGAGACAGAGTGTCAGTGGCAGTGACAGAGACAGTGACAGAGACAGAGTGTCAGTGGCAGTGACAGAGACAGTGACAGAGAGTCAGTGACAGAGAGTCAGTGGCAGTGACAGAGACAGTGACAGAGAGTCAGTGACAGTGACAGAGAGTCAGTGACAGTGACAGAGACAGTGACAGAGACAGTGACAGAGAGTCAGTGACAGAGAGTCAGTGGCAGTGACAGAGACAGTGACAGAGAGACAGTGACAGTGACAGAGACAGTGACAGAGACAGAGACAGTGACAGAGTGTCAGTGACAGTGACAGTGACAGAGAGTCAGTGGCAGTGACAGAGACAGTGACAGAGAGTCAGTGACAGTGACAGAGACAGTGACAGAGACAGAGTGTTAGTGACAGTGACAGAGAGTCAGTGACAGAGACAGAGACAGTGACAGAAACAGAGACAGAGTGTCAGTGGCAGTGACAGAGACAGTGACAGAGACAGAGTGTCAGTGGCAGTGACAGAGACAGTGACAGAGAGTCAGTGACAGAGAGTCAGTGGCAGTGACAGAGACAGTGACAGAGTGTCAGTGACAGTGACAGAGAGTCAGTGACAGTGACAGAGACAGTGACAGAGACAGTGACAGAGAGTCAGTGACAGAGAGTCAGTGGCAGTGACAGAGAAAGTGACAGAGAGACAGTGACAGTGACAGAGACAGTGACAGAGACAGAGACAGAGTGTCAGTGACAGTGACAGAGAGTCAGTGACAGTGACAGTGACAGAGAGTCAGTGGCAGTGACAGAGACAGTGACAGAGAGTCAGTGACAGTGACAGAGACAGTGACAGAGACAGAGTGTTAGTGACAGTGACAGAGAGTCAGTGACAGAGACAGAGACAGTGACAGAGACAGAGACAGTGACAGAGACAGAGACAGAGTGTCAGTGGCAGTGACAGAGACAGTGACAGAGTGTTAGTGACAGTGACAGAGTGTCAGTGAAAGTGACAGAGAGTCAGTGACAGTGACAGAGACAGTGACAGAGACAGAGACAGAGTGTCAGTGGCAGTGACAGAGACAGTGACAGAGTGTCAGTGACAGTGACAGTGACAGAGTGTCAGTGACAGTGACAGTGACAGAGAGTCAGTGACAGAGAAGAGACAGAGTGTCAGTGAAAGTGACAGAGAGTCAGTGACAGAGACAGTGACAGAGAGTCAGTGACAGAGACAGAGACAGTGACAGAGACAGAGACAGAGTGTCAGTGGCAGTGGCAGAAACAGTGACAGAGAGTCAGTGACAGAGAGGCAGTGGCAGTGATAGTGACAGTGACAGTGACAGAGGCAGAGACAGTGACAGAGACAGAGGCAGTGACTGTGATATTGACAGAGACAGTGACAGAGACAGTGACAGTGACAGAGAGTCAGTGGCAGAGACAGAGTGACAGAGAGTCAGTGACAGTGACAGAGTGACAGAGACAGAGACAGTGACAGAGTGACAGAGACAGTGACAGAGACAGTGACAGTGCAAGAGACAGTGACAGAGACAGAAACAGAGACAGAAACAATGACAGAGAGACAGAGACAGTGACAGTGACAGAGACAGTGACAGAGACAGAGACAGAGTGTCAGTGACAGAGACAGAGAGTAAGTGACAGTGACAGAGAGGCAGAGTGCCAGTGATAGTGACAGTGACAGAGACAGTGACAGAGACAGAGACAGAGACAGAGACAGTGACAGAGTGACAGAGACAGTGACAGAGACACAGACAGTGACAGTGACAGAGACAGTGACAGAGACAGAGACAGTGACAGAGAGTCAGTGACAGTGACTGTGTCAGAGACAGAGACAGAGTGTCAGTGACAGAGACAGAGAGTTAGTGACAGAGAGTCAGAGTGCCAGTGATAGTGACAGTGACAGAGTGACAGTGACAGAGTGTCAGTGACAGAGACAGAGTGACAGAGACAGTGACAGAGACACAGACAGTGACAGAGACAGTGACAGTGACAGAGATAGTGACACAGACAGAGAGTCAGTGACAGAGACAGAGTGACAGAGACAGTGACAGAGAGTCAGTGACAGTGATAGTGACAGTGACAGTGACAGAGACAGAGACAGTGACAGAGAGACAGTGACAGTGACTGTGACAGTGACAGTGACAGTGACAGTGACAGTGACAGAGACTGAGTGACAGTGACAGAGAGACAGAGACAGTGACTGTGTCAGAGACAGAAACAGAGAGTCAGTGACAGAGAGTCAGAGTGCCAGTGATAGTGACAGTGACAGAGTGACAGTGACAGAGTGTCAGTGACAGAGACAGAGTGACAGAGACAGTGACAGAGACACAGACAGACAGAGACAGTGACAGTGACAGAGATAGTGACACAGACAGAGACAGAGTGTCAGTGACAGTGACAGAGACAGTGACAGAAACAGAGACAGAGTGTCAGTGGCAGTGACAGAGACAGTGACAGAGACAGAGTGTCAGTGGCAGTGACAGAGACAGTGACAGAGAGTCAGTGACAGAGAGTCAGTGGCAGTGACAGAGACAGTGACAGAGAGTCAGTGACAGTGACAGAGAGTCAGTGACAGTGACAGAGACAGTGACAGAGACAGTGACAGAGAGTCAGTGACAGAGAGTCAGTGGCAGTGACAGGGACAGTGACAGAGAGACAGTGACAGTGACAGAGACAGTGACAGAGACAGAGACAGAGACAGTGACAGAGTGTCAGTGACAGTGACAGTGACAGAGAGTCAGTGGCAGTGACAGAGACAGTGACAGAGAGTCAGTGACAGTGACAGAGACAGTGACAGAGACAGAGTGTTAGTGACAGTGACAGAGAGTCAGTGACAGAGACAGAGACAGTGACAGAGACAGAGACAGAGTGTCAGTGAAAGTGACAGAGAGTCAGTGACAGTGACAGAGACAGTGACAGAGACAGAGACAGAGTGTCAGTGGCAGTGACAGAGACAGTGACAGAGTGTCAGTGACAGTGACAGTGACAGAGTGTCAGTGACAGTGACAGAGAGTCAGTGACATTGAAGAGACAGAGTGTCAGTGAAAGTGACAGAGAGTCAGTGACAGTGACTGTGTCAGAGACAGAGACAGAGTGTCAGTGACAGAGACAGAGAGTTAGTGACAGAGAGTCAGAGTGCCAGTGATAGTGACAGTGACAGAGTGACAGTGACAGAGTGTCAGTGACAGAGACAGAGTGACAGAGACAGTGACAGAGACACAGACAGTGACAGAGACAGTGACAGTGACAGAGATAGTGACACAGACAGAGAGACAGTGACAGAGACAGAGTGACAGAGACAGTGACAGAGAGTCAGTGACAGTGATAGTGACAGTGACAGTGACAGAGACAGAGACAGTGACAGAGAGACAGTGACAGTGACTGTGACAGTGACAGTGACAGTGACAGTGACAGTGACAGAGACTGAGTGACAGTGACAGAGAGACAGAGACAGTGACTGTGTCAGAGACAGAAACAGAGAGTCAGTGACAGAGAGTCAGAGTGCCAGTGATAGTGACAGTGACAGAGTGACAGTGACAGAGTGTCAGTGACAGAGACAGAGTGACAGAGACAGTGACAGAGACACAGACAGACAGAGACAGTGACAGTGACAGAGATAGTGACACAGACAGAGACAGAGATAGTGACAGTGACAGAGACAGTGACAGAAACAGAGACAGAGTGTCAGTGGCAGTGACAGAGACAGTGACAGAGACAGAGTGTCAGTGGCAGTGACAGAGACAGTGACAGAGAGTCAGTGACAGAGAGTCAGTGGCAGTGACAGAGACAGTGACAGAGAGTCAGTGACAGTGACAGAGAGTCAGTGACAGTGACAGAGACAGTGACAGAGACAGTGACAGAGAGTCAGTGACAGAGAGTCAGTGGCAGTGACAGAGACAGTGACAGAGAGACAGTGACAGTGACAGAGACAGTGACAGAGACAGAGACAGAGACAGTGACAGAGTGTCAGTGACAGTGACAGTGACAGAGAGTCAGTGGCAGTGACAGAGACAGTGACAGAGAGTCAGTGACAGTGACAGAGACAGTGACAGAGACAGAGTGTTAGTGACAGTGACAGAGAGTCAGTGACAGAGACAGAGACAGTGACAGAAACAGAGACAGAGTGTCAGTGGCAGTGACAGAGACAGTGACAGAGACAGAGTGTCAGTGGCAGTGACAGAGACAGTGACAGAGAGTCAGTGACAGAGAGTCAGTGGCAGTGACAGAGACAGTGACAGAGTGTCAGTGACAGTGACAGAGAGTCAGTGACAGTGACAGAGACAGTGACAGAGACAGTGACAGAGAGTCAGTGACAGAGAGTCAGTGGCAGTGACAGAGAAAGTGACAGAGAGACAGTGACAGTGACAGAGACAGTGACAGAGACAGAGACAGAGTGTCAGTGACAGTGACAGAGAGTCAGTGACAGTGACAGTGACAGAGAGTCAGTGGCAGTGACAGAGACAGTGACAGAGAGTCAGTGACAGTGACAGAGACAGTGACAGAGACAGAGTGTTAGTGACAGTGACAGAGAGTCAGTGACAGAGACAGAGACAGTGACAGAGACAGAGACAGTGACAGAGACAGAGACAGAGTGTCAGTGGCAGTGACAGAGACAGTGACAGAGTGTTAGTGACAGTGACAGAGTGTCAGTGAAAGTGACAGAGAGTCAGTGACAGTGACAGAGACAGTGACAGAGACAGAGACAGAGTGTCAGTGGCAGTGACAGAGACAGTGACAAAGTGTCAGTGACAGTGACAGTGACAGAGTGTCAGTGACAGTGACAGTGACAGAGAGTCAGTGACAGAGAAGAGACAGAGTGTCAGTGAAAGTGACAGAGAGTCAGTGACAGAGACAGTGACAGAGAGTCAGTGACAGAGACAGAGACAGTGACAGAGACAGAGACAGAGTGTCAGTGGCAGTGGCAGAAACAGTGACAGAGAGTCAGTGACAGAGAGGCAGTGGCAGTGATAGTGACAGTGACAGTGACAGAGGCAGAGACAGTGACAGAGACAGAGGCAGTGACTGTGATATTGACAGAGACAGTGACAGAGACAGTGACAGTGACAGAGAGTCAGTGGCAGAGACAGAGTGACAGAGAGTCAGTGACAGTGACAGAGTGACAGAGACAGAGACAGTGACAGAGTGACAGAGACAGTGACAGAGACAGTGACAGTGCAAGAGACAGTGACAGAGACAGAAACAGAGACAGAAACAATGACAGAGAGACAGAGACAGTGACAGTGACAGAGACAGTGACAGAGACAGAGTGTCAGTGACAGAGACAGAGAGTCAGTGACAGTGACAGAGAGGCAGAGTGCCAGTGATAGTGACAGTGACAGAGACAGTGACAGAGACAGAGACAGAGACAGAGACAGTGACAGAGTGACAGAGACAGTGACAGAGACACAGACAGTGACAGTGACAGAGACAGTGACAGAGACAGAGACAGTGACAGAGAGTCAGTGACAGTGACTGTGTCAGAGACAGAGACAGAGTGTCAGTGACAGAGACAGAGAGTTAGTGACAGAGAGTCAGAGTGCCAGTGATAGTGACAGTGACAGAGTGACAGTGACAGAGTGTCAGTGACAGAGACAGAGTGACAGAGACAGTGACAGAGACACAGACAGTGACAGAGACAGTGACAGTGACAGAGATAGTGACACAGACAGAGAGTCAGTGACAGAGACAGAGTGACAGAGACAGTGACAGAGAGTCAGTGACAGTGATAGTGACAGTGACAGTGACAGAGACAGAGACAGTGACAGAGAGACAGTGACAGTGACTGTGACAGTGACAGTGACAGTGACAGTGACAGAGACTGAGTGACAGTGACAGAGAGACAGAGACAGTGACTGTGTCAGAGACAGAAACAGAGAGTCAGTGACAGAGAGTCAGAGTGCCAGTGATAGTGACAGTGACAGAGTGACAGTGACAGAGTGTCAGTGACAGAGACAGAGTGACAGAGACAGTGACAGAGACACAGACAGACAGAGACAGTGACAGTGACAGAGATAGTGACACAGACAGAGACAGAGTGTCAGTGACAGTGACAGAGACAGTGACAGAAACAGAGACAGAGTGTCAGTGGCAGTGACAGAGACAGTGACAGAGACAGAGTGTCAGTGGCAGTGACAGAGACAGTGACAGAGAGTCAGTGACAGAGAGTCAGTGGCAGTGACAGAGACAGTGACAGAGAGTCAGTGACAGTGACAGAGAGTCAGTGACAGTGACAGAGACAGTGACAGAGACAGTGACAGAGAGTCAGTGACAGAGAGTCAGTGACAGTGACAGGGACAGTGACAGAGAGACAGTGACAGTGACAGAGACAGTGACAGAGACAGAGACAGAGACAGTGACAGAGTGTCAGTGACAGTGACAGTGACAGAGAGTCAGTGGCAGTGACAGAGACAGTGACAGAGAGTCAGTGACAGTGACAGAGACAGTGACAGAGACAGAGTGTTAGTGACAGTGACAGAGAGTCAGTGACAGAGACAGAGACGGTGACAGAGACAGAGACAGAGTGTCAGTGAAAGTGACAGAGAGTCAGTGACAGTGACAGAGACAGTGGCAGAGACAGAGACAGAGTGTCAGTGGCAGTGACAGAGACAGTGACAGAGTGTCAGTGACAGTGACAGTGACAGAGTGTCAGTGACAGTGACAGAGAGTCAGTGACATTGAAGAGACAGAGTGTCAGTGAAAGTGACAGAGAGTCAGTGACAGAGACAGTGACAGAGAGTCAGTGACAGAGACAGAGACAGTGACAGAGACATTGACAGTGACAGAGATAGTGACACAGACAGAGACAGAGAGTCAGTGACAGAGACAGAGTGACAGAGACAGTGACAGAGAGTCAGTGACAGTGATAGTGACAGTGACAGTGACAGAGACAGAGTGTCAGTGACAGAGACAGAGAGTCGGTGACAGTGACAGAGAGACAGTGACAGTGACTGTGACAGTGACAGTGACAGTGACAGTGACAGAGACTGAGTGACAGTGACAGAGAGACAGAGACAGTGACTGTGTCAGAGGCAGAGACAGAGTGTCAGTGACAGAGACAGAGAGTCAGTGACAGAGAGTCAGAGTGCCAGTGATAGTGACAGTGACAGAGTGACAGTGACAGAGTGTCAGTGACAGAGACAGAGTGACAGAGACAGTGACAGAGACACAGACAGTGACAGAGACAGTGACAGTGACAGAGATAGTGACACAGACAGAGACAGAGTGTCAGTGACAATGACAGAGACAGTGACAGAAACAGAGACAGAGTATCAGTGGCAGTGACAGAGACAGTGACAGAGACAGAGTGTCAGTGGCAGTGTCAGTGGCAGTGACAGAGACAGTGACAGAGAGTCAGTGACAGAGAGTCAGTGGCAGTGACAGAGACAGAGAGTCAGTGACAGAGACAGAGACAGAGTGTCAGTGGCTGTGACAGAGACAGTGACAGAGAGTCAGTGACAGTGATAGTGACAGTGACAGTGACAGAGACAGAGACAGTGACAGAGACAGAGAGTCAGTGACAGAGACAGAGTGACAGAGACAGTGACAGAGACAGAGACAGTGACTGTGATATTGACAGAGACAGTGACAGAGACAGAGACAGTGACAGAGACAGAGAGTCAGTGACAGAGACAGAGTGACAGAGACAGTGACAGAGAGTCAGTGACAGTGACAGAGTGACAGAGACAGAGACAGAAACAGAGTGACAGAGACAATGACAGAGAGACAGAGACAGTGACTGTGTCAGAGACAGAGACAGAGTGTCAGTGACAGAGACAGAGAGTCAGTGACAGTGACAGAGAGTCAGAGTGCCAGTGATAGTGACAGTGACAGAGTGTCAGTGACAGAGACAGAGACAGAGACAGAGACAGAGTGACAGAGACAGAGTGACAGAGACACAGATAGTGACAGAGACAGAGACAGAGACAGAGACAGTGACAGAGTGACAGAGACAGTGACAGAGACAGTGACAGAAACAGAGACAGAGTGTCAGTGGCAGTGACAGAGACAGTGACAGAGACAGATTGTCAGTGGCAGTGACAGAGACAGTGACAGAGAGTCAGTGACAGAGAGTCAGTGGCAGTGACAGAGACAGTGACAGAGAGTCAGTGACAGTGACAGAGAGTCAGTGACAGTGACAGAGACAGTGACAGAGACAGTGACAGAGAGTCAGTGACAGAGAGTCAGTGGCAGTGACAGAGACAGTGACAGTGACAGAGACAGTGACAGAGACAGAGACAGAGTGTCAGTGACAGTGACAGAGAGTCAGTGACAGTGACAGTGACAGAGAGTCAGTGGCAGTGACAGAGACAGTGACAGAGAGTCAGTGACAGTGACAGAGACAGTGACAGAGACAGAGTGTTAGTGACAGTGACAGAGAGTCAGTGACAGAGACAGAGACAGTGACAGAGACAGAGACAGAGTGTCAGTGAAAGTGACAGAGAGTCAGTGACAGTGACAGAGACAGTGACAGAGACAGAGACAGAGTGTCAGTGGCAGTGACAGAGACAGTGACAGAGTGTCAGTGACAGTGACAGTGACAGAGTGTCAGTGACAGTGACAGAGAGTCAGTGACAGAGAAGAGACAGAGTGTCAGTGAAAGTGACAGAGAGTCAGTGACAGAGACAGTGACAGAGAGTCAGTGACAGAGACAGAGACAGTGACAGAGACAGAGACAGAGTGTCAGTGGCAGTGGCAGAAACAGTGACAGAGAGTCAGTGACAGAGAGGCAGTGGCAGTGACAGAGACAGTGACAGAGAGTCAGTGACAGTGATAGTGACAGTGACAGAGGCAGAGACAGTGACAGAGACAGAGGCAGTGACTGTGATATTGACAGAGACAGTGACAGAGACAGAGACAGTGACAGAGACAGAGAGTCAGTGACAGAGACAGAGTGACAGAGACAGTGACAGAGAGTCAGTGACAGTGACAGAGTGACAGAGACAGAGACAGTGACAGAGTGACAGAGACAGTGACAGAGACAGTGACAGTGCAAGAGACAGTGACAGTGACAGAAACAGAGACAGAGACAATGACAGAGAGACAGAGACAGTGACAGTGACAGAGACAGTGACAGAGACAGAGACAGAGTGTCAGTGACAGAGACAGAGAGTCAGTGACAGTGACAGAGAGGCAGAGTGCCAGTGATAGTGACAGTGACAGAGACAGTGACAGAGACAGAGACAGAGACAGTGACAGAGTGACAGAGACAGTGACAGAGACACAGACAGTGACAGTGACAGAGACAGTGACAGAGACAGAGACAGTGACAGAGAGTCAGTGACAGTGACTGTGTCAGAGACAGAGACAGAGTGTCAGTGACAGAGACAGAGAGTTAGTGACAGAGAGTCAAAGTGCCAGTGATAGTGACAGTGACAGTGTGACAGAGACAGTGACAGAGACACAGACAGTGACAGAGACAGTGACAGTGACAGAGATAGTGACACAGACAGAGACAGAGAGTCAGTGACAGAGACAGAGTGACAGCGACAGTGACAGAGAGTCAGTGACAGTGATAGTGACAGTGACAGTGACAGAGACAGAGACAGAGTGTCAGTGACAGAGACAGAGAGTCAGTGACAGTGACAGAGAGACAGTGACAGTGACTGTGACAGTGACAGTGACAGTGACAGTGACAGAGACTGAGTGACAGTGACAGAGAGACAGAGACAGTGGCTGTGTCAGAGACAGAGACAGAGTGTCAGTGACAGAGACAGAGAGTCAGTGACAGAGAGTCAGAGTGCCAGTGATAGTGACAGTGACAGAGTGACAGTGACAGAGTGTCAGTGACAGAGACAGAGTGACAGAGACAGTGACAGAGACAGTGACAGAGCGTCAGTGACAGAGACAGAGACAGTGACAGAGACAGAGACAGAGTGTCAGTGGCAGTGACAGAGACAGTGACAGAGAGTCAGTGACAGAGAGGCAGTGGCAGTGACAGAGACAGTGACAGAGAGTCAGTGACAGTGATAGTGACAGTGACAGTGACAGAGACAGAGGCAGTGACTGTGATATTGACAGAGACAGTAACAGAGACACAGACAGTGACAGAGACAGTAACAGTGACAGAGATAGTGACAGAGACAGAGACAGAGTGTCAGTGACAGTGACAGAGACAGTGACAGAAACAGAGACAGAGTGTCAGTGGCAGTGACAGAGACAGTGACAGAGACAGAGTGTCAGTGGCAGTGACAGAGACAGTGACAGAGAGTCAGTGACAGAGAGTCAGTGGCAGTGACAGAGACAGTGACAGAGTGTCAGTGACAGTGACAGAGAGTCAGTGACAGTGACAGAGACAGTGACAGAGACAGTGACAGAGAGTCAGTGACAGAGAGTCAGTGGCAGTGACAGAGAAAGTGACAGAGAGACAGTGACAGTGACAGAGACAGTGACAGAGACAGAGACAGAGTGTCAGTGACAGTGACAGAGAGTCAGTGACAGTGACAGTGACAGAGAGTCAGTGGCAGTGACAGAGACAGTGACAGAGAGTCAGTGACAGTGACAGAGACAGTGACAGAGACAGAGTGTTAGTGACAGTGACAGAGAGTCAGTGACAGAGACAGAGACAGTGACAGAGACAGAGACAGAGTGTCAGTGGCAGTGACAGAGACAGTGACAGAGTGTTAGTGACAGTGACAGAGTGTCAGTGAAAGTGACAGAGAGTCAGTGACAGTGACAGAGACAGTGACAGAGACAGAGACAGAGTGTCAGTGGCAGTGACAGAGACAGTGACAGAGTGTCAGTGACAGTGACAGTGACAGAGTGTCAGTGACAGTGACAGTGACAGAGAGTCAGTGACAGAGAAGAGACAGAGTGTCAGTGAAAGTGACAGAGAGTCAGTGACAGAGACAGTGACAGAGAGTCAGTGACAGAGACAGAGACAGTGACAGAGACAGAGACAGAGTGTCAGTGGCAGTGGCAGAAACAGTGACAGAGAGTCAGTGACAGAGAGGCAGTGGCAGTGACAGAGACAATGACAGAGAGTCAGTGACAGTGATAGTGACAGTGACAGTGACAGAGGCAGAGACAGTGACAGAGACAGAGGCAGTGACTGTGATATTGACAGAGACAGTGACAGAGACAGTGACAGAGACAGAGAGTCAGTGGCAGAGACAGAGTGACAGAGAGTCAGTGACAGTGACAGAGTGACAGAGACAGAGACAGTGACAGAGTGACAGAGACAGTGACAGAGACAGTGACAGTGCAAGAGACAGTGACAGAGACAGAAACAGACAGAGACAATGACAGAGAGACAGAGACAGTGACAGTGACAGAGACAGTGACAGAGGCAGAGACAGAGTGTCAGTGACAGAGACAGAGAGTCAGTGACAGTGACAGAGAGTCAGAGTGCCAGTGATAGTGACAGTGACAGAGACAGTGACAGAGACAGAGACAGAGACAGAGACAGTGACAGAGTGACAGAGACAGTGACAGAGACACAGACAGTGACAGTGACAGAGACAGTGACAGAGACAGAGACAGTGACAGAGAGTCAGTGACAGTGACTGTGTCAGAGACAGAGACAGAGTGTCAGTGACAGAGACAGAGAGTTAGTGACAGAGAGTCAGAGTGCCAGTGATAGTGACAGTGACAGAGTGACAGTGACAGAGTGTCAGTGACAGAGACAGAGTGACCGAGACAGTGACAGGGACACAGACAGTGACAGAGACAGTGACAGTGACAGAGATAGTGACACAGACAGAGAGTCAGTGACAGAGACAGAGTGACAGAGACAGTGACAGAGAGTCAGTGACAGTGATAGTGACAGTGACAGTGACAGAGACAGAGACAGTGACAGAGAGACAGTGACAGTGACTGTGACAGTGACAGTGACAGTGACAGTGACAGTGACAGAGACTGAGTGACAGTGAAAGAGAGACAGAGACAGTGACTGTGTCAGAGACAGAGACAGAGAGTCAGTGACAGAGAGTCAGAGTGCCAGTGATAGTGACAGTGACAGAGTGACAGTGACAGAGTGTCAGTGACAGAGACAGAGTGACAGAGACAGTGACAGAGACACAGACAGACAGAGACAGTGACAGTGACAGAGATAGTGACACAGACAGAGACAGAGTGTCAGTGACAGTGACAGAGACAGTGACAGAAACAGAGACAGAGTGTCAGTAGCAGTGACAGAGACAGTGACAGAGACAGAGTGTCAGTGGCAGTGACAGAGACAGTGACAGAGAGTCAGTGACAGAGAGTCAGTGGCAGTGACAGAGACAGTGACAGAGAGTCAGTGACAGTGACAGAGAGTCAGTGACAGTGACAGAGACAGTGACAGAGACAGTGACAGAGAGTCAGTGACAGAGAGTCAGTGGCAGTGACAGAGACAGTGACAGAGAGACAGTGACAGAGACAGAGACAGAGTGTCAGTGACAGTGACAGAGAGTCAGTGACAGTGACAGTGACAGAGAGTCAGTGGCAGTGACAGAGACAGTGACAGAGAGTCAGTGACAGTGACAGAGACAGTGGCAGAGACAGAGTGTTAGTGACAGTGACATAGAGTCAGTGACAGAGACAGAGACAGTGACAGAGACAGAGACAGAGTGTCAGTGAAAGTGACAGAGAGTCAGTGACAGTGACAGAGACAGTGACAGAGACAGAGACAGAGTGTCAGTGGCAGTGACAGAGACAGTGACAGAGTGTCAGTGACAGTGACAGTGACAGAGTGTCAGTGACAGTGACAGAGAGTCAGTGACAGAGAAGAGACAGAGTGTCAGTGAAAGTGACAGAGAGTCAGTGACAGAGACAGTGACAGAGAGTCAGTGACAGAGACAGAGACAGTGACAGAGACAGAGACAGAGTGTCAGTGGCAGTGGCAGAAACAGTGACAGAGAGTCAGTGACAGAGAGGCAGTGGCAGTGACAGAGACAGTGACAGAGAGTCAGTGACAGTGATAGTGACAGTGACAGAGGCAGAGACAGTGACAGAGACAGAGGCAGTGACTGTGATATTGACAGAGACAGTGACAGAGACAGAGACAGTGACAGAGACAGAGAGTCAGTGACAGAGACAGAGTGACAGAGACAGTGACAGAGAGTCAGTGACAGTGACAGAGTGACAGAGACAGAGACAGTGACAGAGTGACAGAGACAGTGACAGAGACAGTGACAGTGCAAGAGACAGTGACAGTGACAGAAACAGAGACAGAGACAATGACAGAGAGACAGAGACAGTGACAGTGACAGAGACAGTGACAGAGACAGAGACAGAGTGTCAGTGACAGAGACAGAGAGTCAGTGACAGTGACAGAGAGGCAGAGTGCCAGTGATAGTGACAGTGACAGAGACAGTGACAGAGACAGAGACAGAGACAGTGACAGAGTGACAGAGACAGTGACAGAGACACAGACAGTGACAGTGACAGAGACAGTGACAGAGACAGAGACAGTGACAGAGAGTCAGTGACAGTGACTGTGTCAGAGACAGAGACAGAGTGTCAGTGACAGAGACAGAGAGTTAGTGACAGAGAGTCAAAGTGCCAGTGATAGTGACAGTGACAGTGTGACAGAGACAGTGACAGAGACACAGACAGTGACAGAGACAGTGACAGTGACAGAGATAGTGACACAGACAGAGACAGAGAGTCAGTGACAGAGACAGAGTGACAGCGACAGTGACAGAGAGTCAGTGACAGTGATAGTGACAGTGACAGTGACAGAGACAGAGACAGAGTGTCAGTGACAGAGACAGAGAGTCAGTGACAGTGACAGAGAGACAGTGACAGTGACTGTGACAGTGACAGTGACAGTGACAGTGACAGAGACTGAGTGACAGTGACAGAGAGACAGAGACAGTGGCTGTGTCAGAGACAGAGACAGAGTGTCAGTGACAGAGACAGAGAGTCAGTGACAGAGAGTCAGAGTGCCAGTGATAGTGACAGTGACAGAGTGACAGTGACAGAGTGTCAGTGACAGAGACAGAGTGACAGAGACAGTGACAGAGACAGTGACAGAGCGTCAGTGACAGAGACAGAGACAGTGACAGAGACAGAGACAGAGTGTCAGTGGCAGTGACAGAGACAGTGACAGAGAGTCAGTGACAGAGAGGCAGTGGCAGTGACAGAGACAGTGACAGAGAGTCAGTGACAGTGATAGTGACAGTGACAGTGACAGAGACAGAGGCAGTGACTGTGATATTGACAGAGACAGTAACAGAGACACAGACAGTGACAGAGACAGTAACAGTGACAGAGATAGTGACAGAGACAGAGACAGAGTGTCAGTGACAGTGACAGAGACAGTGACAGAAACAGAGACAGAGTGTCAGTGGCAGTGACAGAGACAGTGACAGAGACAGAGTGTCAGTGGCAGTGACAGAGACAGTGACAGAGAGTCAGTGACAGAGAGTCAGTGGCAGTGACAGAGACAGTGACAGAGTGTCAGTGACAGTGACAGAGAGTCAGTGACAGTGACAGAGACAGTGACAGAGACAGTGACAGAGAGTCAGTGACAGAGAGTCAGTGGCAGTGACAGAGAAAGTGACAGAGAGACAGTGACAGTGACAGAGACAGTGACAGAGACAGAGACAGAGTGTCAGTGACAGTGACAGAGAGTCAGTGACAGTGACAGTGACAGAGAGTCAGTGGCAGTGACAGAGACAGTGACAGAGAGTCAGTGACAGTGACAGAGACAGTGACAGAGACAGAGTGTTAGTGACAGTGACAGAGAGTCAGTGACAGAGACAGAGACAGTGACAGAGACAGAGACAGAGTGTCAGTGGCAGTGACAGAGACAGTGACAGAGTGTTAGTGACAGTGACAGAGTGTCAGTGAAAGTGACAGAGAGTCAGTGACAGTGACAGAGACAGTGACAGAGACAGAGACAGAGTGTCAGTGGCAGTGACAGAGACAGTGACAGAGTGTCAGTGACAGTGACAGTGACAGAGTGTCAGTGACAGTGACAGTGACAGAGAGTCAGTGACAGAGAAGAGACAGAGTGTCAGTGAAAGTGACAGAGAGTCAGTGACAGAGACAGTGACAGAGAGTCAGTGACAGAGACAGAGACAGTGACAGAGACAGAGACAGAGTGTCAGTGGCAGTGGCAGAAACAGTGACAGAGAGTCAGTGACAGAGAGGCAGTGGCAGTGACAGAGACAATGACAGAGAGTCAGTGACAGTGATAGTGACAGTGACAGTGACAGAGGCAGAGACAGTGACAGAGACAGAGGCAGTGACTGTGATATTGACAGAGACAGTGACAGAGACAGTGACAGAGACAGAGAGTCAGTGGCAGAGACAGAGTGACAGAGAGTCAGTGACAGTGACAGAGTGACAGAGACAGAGACAGTGACAGAGTGACAGAGACAGTGACAGAGACAGTGACAGTGCAAGAGACAGTGACAGAGACAGAAACAGACAGAGACAATGACAGAGAGACAGAGACAGTGACAGTGACAGAGACAGTGACAGAGGCAGAGACAGAGTGTCAGTGACAGAGACAGAGAGTCAGTGACAGTGACAGAGAGTCAGAGTGCCAGTGATAGTGACAGTGACAGAGACAGTGACAGAGACAGAGACAGAGACAGAGACAGTGACAGAGTGACAGAGACAGTGACAGAGACACAGACAGTGACAGTGACAGAGACAGTGACAGAGACAGAGACAGTGACAGAGAGTCAGTGACAGTGACTGTGTCAGAGACAGAGACAGAGTGTCAGTGACAGAGACAGAGAGTTAGTGACAGAGAGTCAGAGTGCCAGTGATAGTGACAGTGACAGAGTGACAGTGACAGAGTGTCAGTGACAGAGACAGAGTGACCGAGACAGTGACAGAGACACAGACAGTGACAGAGACAGTGACAGTGACAGAGATAGTGACACAGACAGAGAGTCAGTGACAGAGACAGAGTGACAGAGACAGTGACAGAGAGTCAGTGACAGTGATAGTGACAGTGACAGTGACAGAGACAGAGACAGTGACAGAGAGACAGTGACAGTGACTGTGACAGTGACAGTGACAGTGACAGTGACAGTGACAGAGACTGAGTGACAGTGAAAGAGAGACAGAGACAGTGACTGTGTCAGAGACAGAGACAGAGAGTCAGTGACAGAGAGTCAGAGTGCCAGTGATAGTGACAGTGACAGAGTGACAGTGACAGAGTGTCAGTGACAGAGACAGAGTGACAGAGACAGTGACAGAGACACAGACAGACAGAGACAGTGACAGTGACAGAGATAGTGACACAGACAGAGACAGAGTGTCAGTGACAGTGACAGAGACAGTGACAGAAACAGAGACAGAGTGTCAGTAGCAGTGACAGAGACAGTGACAGAGACAGAGTGTCAGTGGCAGTGACAGAGACAGTGACAGAGAGTCAGTGACAGAGAGTCAGTGGCAGTGACAGAGACAGTGACAGAGAGTCAGTGACAGTGACAGAGAGTCAGTGACAGTGACAGAGACAGTGACAGAGACAGTGACAGAGAGTCAGTGACAGAGAGTCAGTGGCAGTGACAGAGACAGTGACAGAGAGACAGTGACAGTGACAGAGACAGTGACAGAGACAGAGACAGAGTGTCAGTGGCAGTGACAGAGACAGTGACAGAGAGTCAGTGACAGAGAGGCAGTGGCAGTGACAGAGACAGTGACAGAGAGTCAGTGACAGTGATAGTGACAGTGACAGTGACAGAGACAGAGGCAGTGACTGTGATATTGACAGAGACAGTGACAGAGACACAGACAGTGACAGAGACAGTGACAGTGACAGAGATAGTGACACAGACAGAGACAGAGTGTCAGTGACAGTGACAGAGACAGTGACAGAAACAGAGACAGAGTGTCAGTGGCAGTGACAGAGACAGTGACAGAGACAGAGTGTCAGTGGCAGTGACAGTGACAGTGACAGAGAGTCAGTGACAGAGAGTCAGTGGCAGTGACAGAGACAGTGACAGAGTGTCAGTGACAGTGACAGAGAGTCAGTGACAGTGACAGAGACAGTGACAGAGACAGTGACAGAGAGTCAGTGACAGAGAGTCAGTGGCAGTGACAGAGAAAGTGACAGAGAGACAGTGACAGTGACAGAGACAGTGACAGAGACAGAGACAGAGTGTCAGTGACAGTGACAGAGAGTCAGTGACAGTGACAGTGACAGAGAGTCAGTGGCAGTGACAGAGACAGTGACAGAGAGTCAGTGACAGTGACAGAGACAGTGACAGAGACAGAGTGTTAGTGACAGTGACAGAGAGTCAGTGACAGAGACAGAGACAGTGACAGAGACAGAGACAGAGTGTCAGTGGCAGTGACAGAGACAGTGACAGAGTGTTAGTGACAGTGACAGAGTGTCAGTGAAAGTGACAGAGAGTCAGTGACAGTGACAGAGACAGTGACAGAGACAGAGTGTCAGTGGCAGTGACAGAGACAGTGACAGAGTGTCAGTGACAGTGACAGTGACAGAGAGTCAGTGACAGAGAAGAGACAGAGTGTCAGTGAAAGTGACAGAGAGTCAGTGACAGAGACAGTGACAGAGAGTCAGTGACAGAGACAGAGACAGTGACAGAGACAGAGACAGAGTGTCAGTGGCAGTGGCAGAAACAGTGACAGAGAGTCAGTGACAGAGAGGCAGTGGCAGTGACAGAGACAATGACAGAGAGTCAGTGACAGTGATAGTGACAGTGACAGTGACAGAGGCAGAGACAGTGACAGAGACAGAGGCAGTGACTGTGATATTGACAGAGACAGTGACAGAGACAGTGACAGAGACAGAGAGTCAGTGGCAGAGACAGAGTGACAGAGAGTCAGTGACAGTGACAGAGTGACAGAGACAGAGACAGTGACAGAGTGACAGAGACAGTGACAGAGACAGTGACAGTGCAAGAGACAGTGACAGAGACAGAAACAGACAGAGACAATGACAGAGAGACAGAGACAGTGACAGTGACAGAGACAGTGACAGAGGCAGAGACAGAGTGTCAGTGACAGAGACAGAGAGTCAGTGACAGTGACAGAGAGTCAGAGTGCCAGTGATAGTGACAGTGACAGAGACAGTGACAGAGACAGAGACAGAGACAGTGACAGAGTGACAGAGACAGTGACAGAGACACAGACAGTGACAGTGACAGAGACAGTGACAGAGACAGAGACAGTGACAGAGAGTCAGTGACAGTGACTGTGTCAGAGACAGAGACAGAGTGTCAGTGACAGAGACAGAGAGTTAGTGACAGAGAGTCAGAGTGCCAGTGATAGTGACAGTGACAAAGTGACAGTGACAGAGTGTCAGTGACAGAGACAGAGTGACAGAGACAGTGACAGAGACACAGACAGTGACAGAGACAGTGACAGTGACAGAGATAGTGACACAGACAGAGAGTCAGTGACAGAGACAGAGTGACAGAGACAGTGACAGAGAGTCAGTGACAGTGATAGTGACAGTGACAGTGACAGAGACAGAGACAGTGACAGAGAGACAGTGACAGTGACTGTGACAGTGACAGTGACAGTGACAGTGACAGTGACAGAGACTGAGTGACAGTGACAGAGAGACAGAGACAGTGACTGTGTCAGAGACAGAGACAGAGAGTCAGTGACAGAGAGTCAGAGTGCCAGTGATAGTGACAGTGACAGAGTGACAGTGACAGAGTGTCAGTGACAGAGACAGAGTGACAGAGACAGTGACAGAGACACAGACAGACAGAGACAGTGACAGTGACAGAGATAGTGACACAGACAGAGACAGAGTGTCAGTGACAGTGACAGAGACAGTGACAGAAACAGAGACAGAGTGTCAGTGGCAGTGACAGAGACAGTGACAGAGACAGAGTGTCAGTGGCAGTGACAGAGACAGTGACAGAGAGTCAGTGACAGAGAGTCAGTGGCAGTGACAGAGACAGTGACAGAGAGTCAGTGACAGTGACAGAGAGTCAGTGACAGTGACAGAGACAGTGACAGTGACAGAGATAGTGACACAGACAGAGACAGAGTGTCAGTGACAGTGACAGAGACAGTGACAGAAACAGAGACAGAGTGTCAGTGGCAGTGACAGAGACAGTGACAGAGACAGAGTGTCAGTGGCAGTGACAGAGACAGTGACAGAGAGTCAGTGACAGAGAGTCAGTGGCAGTGACAGAGACAGTGACAGAGAGTCAGTGACAGTGACAGAGAGTCAGTGACAGTGACAGAGACAGTGACAGAGACAGTGACAGAGTGTCAGTGACAGAGAGTCAGTGGCAGTGACAGAGACAGTGACAGAGAGACAGTGACAGTGACAGAGACAGTGACAGAGACAGAGACAGAGTGTCAGTGACAGTGACAGAGTGTCAGTGACAGTGACAGTGACAGAGAGTCAGTGGCAGTGACAGAGACAGTGACAGAGAGTCAGTGACAGTGACAGAGACAGTGACAGAGACAGAGTGTTAGTGACAGTGACAGAGAGTCAGTGACAGAGACAGAGACAGTGACAGAGACAGAGACAGAGTGTCAGTGAAAGTGACAGAGAGTCAGTGACAGTGACAGAGACAGTGACAGAGACAGAGACAGAGTGTCAGTGGCAGTGACAGAGACAGTGACAGAGTGTCAGTGACAGTGACAGTGACAGAGTGTCAGTGACAGTGACAGAGAGTCAGTGACAGAGAAGAGACAGAGTGTCAGTGAAAGTGACAGAGAGTCAGTGACAGAGACAGTGACAGAGAGTCAGTGACAGAGACAGAGACAGTGACAGAGACAGTGACAGTGACAGAGATAGTGACACAGACAGAGACAGAGAGTCAGTGACAGAGACAGAGTGACAGAGACAGTGACAGAGAGTCAGTGACAGTGATAGTGACAGTGACATTGACAGAGACAGAGACAGAGTGTCAGTGACAGAGACAGAGAGTCGGTGACAGTGACAGAGAGACAGTGACAGTGACTGTGACAGTGACAGTGACAGTGACAGTGACAGTGACAGAGACTGAGTGACAGTGACAGAGAGACAGAGACAGTGACTGTGTCAGAGACAGAGACAGAGTGTCAGTGACAGAGACAGAGAGTCAGTGACAGAGAGTCAGAGTGCCAGTGATAGTGACAGTGACAGAGTGACAGTGACAGAGTGTCAGTGACAGAGACAGAGTGACAGAGACAGTGACAGAGACACAGACAGTGACAGAGACAGTGACAGAGATAGTGACACAGACAGAGACAGAGTGTCAGTGACAATGACAGAGACAGTGACAGAAACAGAGACAGAGTGTCAGTGGCAGTGACAGAGACAGTGACAGAGACAGAGTGTCAGTGGCAGTGTCAGTGGCAGTGACAGAGACAGTGACAGAGAGTCAGTGACAGAGAGTCAGTGGCAGTGACAGAGACAGAGAGTCAGTGACAGAGACAGAGACAGAGAGTCAGTGACAGAGACAGAGACAGAGTGTCAGTGGCAGTGACAGAGACAGTGACAGAGACAGTGACAAAGTGTCAGTGACAGTGACAGAGAGTCAGTGACAGTGACAGAGAGTCAGTGACAGTGATAGTGACAGTGACAGTGACAGAGACAGAGGCAGTGACTGTGATATTGACAGAGACAGTGACAGAGACACAGACAGTGACAGAGACAGTGACAGTGACAGAGATAGTGACACAGACAGAGACAGAGTGTCAGTGACAGTGACAGAGACAGTGACAGAAACAGAGACAGAGTGTCAGTGGCAGTGACAGAGACAGTGACAGAGACAGAGTGTCAGTGGCAGTGACAGTGACAGTGACAGAGAGTCAGTGACAGAGAGTCAGTGGCAGTGACAGAGACAGTGACAGAGTGTCAGTGACAGTGACAGAGAGTCAGTGACAGTGACAGAGACAGTGACAGAGACAGTGACAGAGAGTCAGTGACAGAGAGTCAGTGGCAGTGACAGAGAAAGTGACAGAGAGACAGTGACAGTGACAGAGACAGTGACAGAGACAGAGACAGAGTGTCAGTGACAGTGACAGAGAGTCAGTGACAGTGACAGTGACAGAGAGTCAGTGGCAGTGACAGAGACAGTGACAGAGAGTCAGTGACAGTGACAGAGACAGTGACAGAGACAGAGTGTTAGTGACAGTGACAGAGAGTCAGTGACAGAGACAGAGACAGTGACAGAGACAGAGACAGAGTGTCAGTGGCAGTGACAGAGACAGTGACAGAGTGTTAGTGACAGTGACAGAGTGTCAGTGAAAGTGACAGAGAGTCAGTGACAGTGACAGAGACAGTGACAGAGACAGAGTGTCAGTGGCAGTGACAGAGACAGTGACAGAGTGTCAGTGACAGTGACAGTGACAGAGAGTCAGTGACAGAGAAGAGACAGAGTGTCAGTGAAAGTGACAGAGAGTCAGTGACAGAGACAGTGACAGAGAGTCAGTGACAGAGACAGAGACAGTGACAGAGACAGAGACAGAGTGTCAGTGGCAGTGGCAGAAACAGTGACAGAGAGTCAGTGACAGAGAGGCAGTGGCAGTGACAGAGACAATGACAGAGAGTCAGTGACAGTGATAGTGACAGTGACAGTGACAGAGGCAGAGACAGTGACAGAGACAGAGGCAGTGACTGTGATATTGACAGAGACAGTGACAGAGACAGTGACAGAGACAGAGAGTCAGTGGCAGAGACAGAGTGACAGAGAGTCAGTGACAGTGACAGAGTGACAGAGACAGAGACAGTGACAGAGTGACAGAGACAGTGACAGAGACAGTGACAGTGCAAGAGACAGTGACAGAGACAGAAACAGACAGAGACAATGACAGAGAGACAGAGACAGTGACAGTGACAGAGACAGTGACAGAGGCAGAGACAGAGTGTCAGTGACAGAGACAGAGAGTCAGTGACAGTGACAGAGAGTCAGAGTGCCAGTGATAGTGACAGTGACAGAGACAGTGACAGAGACAGAGACAGAGACAGTGACAGAGTGACAGAGACAGTGACAGAGACACAGACAGTGACAGTGACAGAGACAGTGACAGAGACAGAGACAGTGACAGAGAGTCAGTGACAGTGACTGTGTCAGAGACAGAGACAGAGTGTCAGTGACAGAGACAGAGAGTTAGTGACAGAGAGTCAGAGTGCCAGTGATAGTGACAGTGACAGAGTGACAGTGACAGAGTGTCAGTGACAGAGACAGAGTGACAGAGACAGTGACAGAGACACAGACAGTGACAGAGACAGTGACAGTGACAGAGATAGTGACACAGACAGAGAGTCAGTGACAGAGACAGAGTGACAGAGACAGTGACAGAGAGTCAGTGACAGTGATAGTGACAGTGACAGTGACAGAGACAGAGACAGTGACAGAGAGACAGTGACAGTGACTGTGACAGTGACAGTGACAGTGACAGTGACAGTGACAGAGACTGAGTGACAGTGACAGAGAGACAGAGACAGTGACTGTGTCAGAGACAGAGACAGAGAGTCAGTGACAGAGAGTCAGAGTGCCAGTGATAGTGACAGTGACAGAGTGACAGTGACAGAGTGTCAGTGACAGAGACAGAGTGACAGAGACAGTGACAGAGACACAGACAGACAGAGACAGTGACAGTGACAGAGATAGTGACACAGACAGAGACAGAGTGTCAGTGACAGTGACAGAGACAGTGACAGAAACAGAGACAGAGTGTCAGTGGCAGTGACAGAGACAGTGACAGAGACAGAGTGTCAGTGGCAGTGACAGAGACAGTGACAGAGAGTCAGTGACAGAGAGTCAGTGGCAGTGACAGAGACAGTGACAGAGAGTCAGTGACAGTGACAGAGAGTCAGTGACAGTGACAGAGACAGTGACAGTGACAGAGATAGTGACACAGACAGAGACAGAGTGTCAGTGACAGTGACAGAGACAGTGACAGAAACAGAGACAGAGTGTCAGTGGCAGTGACAGAGACAGTGACAGAGACAGAGTGTCAGTGGCAGTGACAGAGACAGTGACAGAGAGTCAGTGACAGAGAGTCAGTGGCAGTGACAGAGACAGTGACAGAGAGTCAGTGACAGTGACAGAGAGTCAGTGACAGTGACAGAGACAGTGACAGAGACAGTGACAGAGTGTCAGTGACAGAGAGTCAGTGGCAGTGACAGAGACAGTGACAGAGAGACAGTGACAGTGACAGAGACAGTGACAGAGACAGAGACAGAGTGTCAGTGACAGTGACAGAGTGTCAGTGACAGTGACAGTGACAGAGAGTCAGTGGCAGTGACAGAGACAGTGACAGAGAGTCAGTGACAGTGACAGAGACAGTGACAGAGACAGAGTGTTAGTGACAGTGACAGAGAGTCAGTGACAGAGACAGAGACAGTGACAGAGACAGAGACAGAGTGTCAGTGAAAGTGACAGAGAGTCAGTGACAGTGACAGAGACAGTGACAGAGACAGAGACAGAGTGTCAGTGGCAGTGACAGAGACAGTGACAGAGTGTCAGTGACAGTGACAGTGACAGAGTGTCAGTGACAGTGACAGAGAGTCAGTGACAGAGAAGAGACAGAGTGTCAGTGAAAGTGACAGAGAGTCAGTGACAGAGACAGTGACAGAGAGTCAGTGACAGAGACAGAGACAGTGACAGAGACAGTGACAGTGACAGAGATAGTGACACAGACAGAGACAGAGAGTCAGTGACAGAGACAGAGTGACAGAGACAGTGACAGAGAGTCAGTGACAGTGATAGTGACAGTGACATTGACAGAGACAGAGACAGAGTGTCAGTGACAGAGACAGAGAGTCGGTGACAGTGACAGAGAGACAGTGACAGTGACTGTGACAGTGACAGTGACAGTGACAGTGACAGTGACAGAGACTGAGTGACAGTGACAGAGAGACAGAGACAGTGACTGTGTCAGAGACAGAGACAGAGTGTCAGTGACAGAGACAGAGAGTCAGTGACAGAGAGTCAGAGTGCCAGTGATAGTGACAGTGACAGAGTGACAGTGACAGAGTGTCAGTGACAGAGACAGAGTGACAGAGACAGTGACAGAGACACAGACAGTGACAGAGACAGTGACAGAGATAGTGACACAGACAGAGACAGAGTGTCAGTGACAATGACAGAGACAGTGACAGAAACAGAGACAGAGTGTCAGTGGCAGTGACAGAGACAGTGACAGAGACAGAGTGTCAGTGGCAGTGTCAGTGGCAGTGACAGAGACAGTGACAGAGAGTCAGTGACAGAGAGTCAGTGGCAGTGACAGAGACAGAGAGTCAGTGACAGAGACAGAGACAGAGAGTCAGTGACAGAGACAGAGACAGAGTGTCAGTGGCAGTGACAGAGACAGTGACAGAGACAGTGACAAAGTGTCAGTGACAGTGACAGAGAGTCAGTGACAGTGACAGAGACAGAGACAGTGACAGAGACAGTGACAGAGACAGTGACAGTGACAGTGACAGTGAAAGAGACAGAGACAGTGACAGTGACAGAGACAGAAACAGAGACAGAGACAGTGACAGAGAGACAGAGACAGTGACTGTGTCAGAGACAGAGACAGAGTGTCAGTGACAGAGACAGAGAGTCAGTGACAGTGACAGAGAGTCAGAGTGTCAGTGACAGAGACAGAGACAGAGACAGAGTGACAGAGACAGAGTGACAGAGACAGAGTGTCAGTGACAGAGTGTCAGTGACAGTGACAGAGACAGAGAGTCAGTGACAGAGAGACAGTGACAGAGACAGAGACAGTGACAGTGACAGAGAGTCAGTGGCAGTGACAGAGACAGTGACAGAGAGTCAGTGACAGAGAGTCAGTGACAGAGTGTCAGTGGCAGTGACAGAGACAGTGACAGAGACAGAGTGTGAGTGACAGTGGCAGAGAGTCAGTGACATTGACAGTGACAGAGAGTCAGTGACAGAGACAGTGACAGAGAGTCAGTGACAGTGACAGAGACAGTGACAGAGACAGAGACAGAGTGTCAGTGACAGTGACAGAGAGTCAGTGGCAGTGACACAGACAGCGACAGAGATTCAGTGACAGTGACAGAGACAGTGACAGAGACAGAGACAGAGTGTCAGTGGCAGTGACAGAGACAGTGACAGTGACAGTGAAAGAGTGTCAGTGGCAGTGACAGAGACAGTGACAGTGACAGTGAAAGAGACAGAGTGTCAGTGGCAGTGACAGAGACAGTGAAAGAGAGTCAGTGACAGTGACAGAGTCAGTGACAGTGACAGAGACAGTGACAGAGACAGAGACAGAGAGTCAGTGACAGTGACAGACAGTCAGTGACAGTGACAGTGACAGAGAGTCAGTGACAGTGACAGAGACAGAGTGTCAGTGACAGTGACAGAGAGTCAGTGGCAGTGACAGAGACAGTGACAGAGAGTCAGTGACAGTGACAGAGAGTCCGTGACAGAGACAGAGACAGTGACAGAGACAGAGACAAAGTGTCAGTGACAGTGACAGAGACAGTGACAGAGACAGAGACAGAGACAGAGACAGTGACAGTGACAGTGACAGAGACAGTGACAGAAACAGAGACAGAGTGTCAGTGGCAGTGACAGAGACAGTGACAGAGACAGAGTGTCAGTGGCAGTGACAGAGACAGTGACAGAGAGTCAGTGACAGAGAGTCAGTGGCAGTGACAGAGACAGTGACAGAGAGTCAGTGACAGTGACAGAGAGTCAGTGACAGTGACAGAGACAGTGACAGAGACAGTGACAGAGAGTCAGTGACAGAGAGACAGTGGCAGTGACAGTGACAGTGACAGAGAGTCCGTGACAGAGACAGAGACAGTGACAGAGACAGTGACAAAGTGTCAGTGACAGTGACAGAGACAGAGACAGTGACAGAGACAGTGACAGAGACAGTGACAGTGACAGTGACAGTGACAGTGAAAGAGACAGAAACAGAGACAGAGACAGTGACAGAGAGACAGAGACAGTGACTGTTTCAGAGACAGAGACAGAGTGTCAGTGACAGAGACAGAGAGTCAGTGACAGTGACAGAGAGTCAGAGTGTCAGTGACAGAGACAGAGACAGAGACAGAGTGTCAGTGACAGAGTGTCAGTGACAGTGACAGAGACAGAGACAGTGACAGTGACAGAGAGTCAGTGGCAGTGACAGAGACAGTGACAGAGAGTCAGAGTGTCAGTGACAGAGACAGAGTGACAGAGACAGAGTGTCAGTGACAGAGTGTCAGTGACAGTGACAGAGACAGAGACAGTGACAGTGACAGAGAGTCAGTGGCAGTGACAGAGACAGTGACAGAGAGTCAGTGACAGAGAGTCAGTGACAGAGAGTCAGTGGCAGTGACAGAGACAGTGACAGAGACAGAGTGTGAGTGACAGTGGCAGAGAGTCAGTGACATTGACAGTGACAGAGAGTCAGTGACAGAGACAGTGACAGAGAGTCAGTGACAGTGACAGAGACAGTGACAGAGACAGAGACAGAGTGTCAGTGACAGTGACAGAGAGTCAGTGGCAGTGACAGAGACAGTGACAGAGACAGAGTGTGAGTGACAGTGGCAGAGAGTCAGTGACATTGACAGTGACAGAGAGTCAGTGACAGAGACAGTGACAGAGAGTCAGTGACAGTGACAGAGACAGTGACAGAGACAGAGACAGAGTGTCAGTGGCAGTGACAGAGACAGTGACAGTGACAGTGAAAGAGACAGAGTGTCAGTGGCAGTGACAGAGACAGTGAAAGAGAGTCAGTGACAGTGACAGCGACAGTGACAGAGACAGAGACAGAGTGTCAGTGACAGAGAGTCAGTGACAGTGACAGTGACAGAGAGTCAGTGACAGTGACAGAGACAGTGACAGAGACAGAGACAGAGTGTCAGTGACAGTGACAGAGAGTCAGTGACAGTGACAGGGACAGTGACAGAGACAGAGACAGAGTGTCAGTGACAGTGACAGAGAGTCAGTGGCAGTGACAGAGACAGTGACAGAGAGTCAGTGGCAGTGACAGAGACAGTGACAGAGACAGAGTGTGAGTGACAATGGCAGAGAGTCAGTGACAGTGACAGAGAGTCAGTGACAGAGACAGTGACAGAGAGTCAGTGACAGTGACAGAGACAGTGACAGAGACAGTGACAGAGTGTGAGTGACAGTGGCAGAGAGTCAGTGACAGTGACAGTGACAGAGAGTCAGTGACAGAGAGTCAGTGGCAGTGACAGAGACAGTGACAGAGACAGAGTGTGAGTGACAGTGGCAGAGAGTCAGTGACATTGACAGTGACAGAGATTCAGTGACAGAGACAGTGACAGAGAGTCAGTGACAGTGACAGAGACAGTGACAGAGACAGAGTGTCAGTGACAGTGGCAGAGAGTCAGTGACAGTGACAGTGACAGAGAGTCAGTGACAGTGACAGAGACAGAGACAGAGACAGAGACAGTGACAGTGACAGTGACAGTGACAGTGAAAGAGACAGAAACAGAGACAGAGACAGTGACAGAGAGACAGAGTGTCAGTGACAGAGACAGAGACAGAGACAGAGACAGAGTGACAGAGACAGAGTGACAGAGACAGAGTGTCAGTGACAGAGACAGAGAGTCAGTGACAGTGACAGAGAGTCAGAGTGTCAGTGACAGAGACAGAGACAGAGACAGAGACAGAGTGACAGAGACAGAGTGACAGAGACAGAGTGTCAGTGACAGAGTGTCAGTGACAGTGACAGAGACAGAGAGTCCGTGACAGAGAGACAGTGACAGTGACAGAGACAGAGACAGTGACAGTGACAGAGAGTCAGTGGCAGTGACAGAGACAGTGACAGAGAGTCAGTGACAGAGAGTCAGTGACAGAGAGTCAGTGGCAGTGACACAGACAGTGACAGAGACAGAGTGTGAGTGACAGTGGCAGAGAGTCAGTGACATTGACTGTGACAGAGAGTCAGTGACAGAGACAGTGACAGAGAGTCAGTGACAGTGACAGAGACAGTGACAGAGACAGAGACAGAGTGTCAGTGACAGTGACAGAGAGTCAGTGGCAGTGACAGAGACAGTGACAGAGACAGAGTGTGAGTGACAGTGGCAGAGAGTCAGTGACATTGACAGTGACAGAGAGTCAGTGACAGAGACAGTGACAGAGAGTCAGTGACAGTGACAGAGACAGTGACAGAGAAGAGACAGAGTGTCAGTGGCAGTGACAGAGACAGTGACAGTGACAGTGAAAGAGACAGAGTGTCAGTGGCAGTGACAGAGACAGTGAAAGAGAGTCAGTGACAGTGACAGCGACAGTGACAGAGGCAGAGACAGAGTGTCAATGACAGAGAGTCAGTGACAGTGACAGTGACAGAGAGTCAGTGACAGTGACAGAGACAGTGACAGAGACAGAGACAGAGTGTCAGTGACAGTGACAGAGAGTCAGTGACAGTGACAGGGACAGTGACAGAGACAGAGACAGAGTGTCAGTGACAGTGACAGAGAGTCAGTGGCAGTGACAGAGACAGTGACAGAGAGTCAGTGGCAGTGACAGAGACAGTGACAGAGACAGAGTGTGAGTGACAATGGCAGAGAGTCAGTGACAGTGACAGTGACAGAGAGTCAGTGACAGAGACAGTGACAGAGTCAGTGACAGTGACAGAGACAGTGACAGAGACAGAGACAGATTGTGAGTGACAATGGCAGAGAGTCAGTGACAGTGACAGTGACAGAGAGTCAGTGACAGAGACAGTGACAGAGTCAGTGGCAGTGACACAGACAGCGACAGAGATTCAGTGACAGTGACAGAGACAGTGACAGAGACAGAGACAGAGTGTCAGTGGCAGTGACAGAGACAGTGACAGTGACAGTGAAAGAGTGTCAGTGGCAGTGACAGAGACAGTGACAGTGACAGTGAAAGAGACAGAGTGTCAGTGGCAGTGACAGAGACAGTGAAAGAGAGTCAGTGACAGTGACAGAGTCAGTGACAGTGACAGAGACAGTGACAGAGACAGAGACAGAGAGTCAGTGACAGTGACAGACAGTCAGTGACAGTGACAGTGACAGAGAGTCAGTGACAGTGACAGAGACAGAGTGTCAGTGACAGTGACAGAGAGTCAGTGGCAGTGACAGAGACAGTGACAGGGAGTCAGTGACAGTGACAGAGAGTCCGTGACAGAGCCAGAGACAGTGACAGAGACAGAGACAAAGTGTCAGTGACAGTGACAGAGACAGTGACAGAGACAGAGACAGAGACAGTGACAGTGACAGTGACAGAGACAGTGACAGAAACAGAGACAGAGTGTCAGTGGCAGTGACAGAGACAGTGACAGAGACAGAGTGTCAGTGGCAGTGACAGAGACAGTGACAGAGAGTCAGTGACAGAGAGTCAGTGGCAGTGACAGAGACAGAGACAGAGTGTCAGTGGCAGTGACAGAGACAGTGACAGTGACAGTGAAAGAGTGTCAGTGGCAGTGACAGAGACAGTGACAGTGACAGTGAAAGAGACAGAGTGTCAGTGGCAGTGACAGAGACAGTGAAAGAGAGTCAGTGACAGTGACAGAGTCAGTGACAGTGACAGAGACAGTGACAGAGACAGAGACAGAGAGTCAGTGACAGTGACAGACAGTCAGTGACAGTGACAGTGACAGAGAGTCAGTGACAGTGACAGAGACAGAGTGTCAGTGACAGTAACAGAGAGTCAGTGGCAGTGACAGAGACAGTGACAGAGAGTCAGTGACAGTGACAGAGAGTCCGTGACAGAGACAGAGACAGTGACAGAGACAGAGACAAAGTGTCAGTGACAGTGACAGAGACAGTGACAGAGACAGAGACAGAGACAGAGACAGTGACAGTGACAGTGACAGAGACAGTGACAGAAACAGAGACAGAGTGTCAGTGGCAGTGACAGAGACAGTGACAGAGACAGAGTGTCAGTGGCAGTGACAGAGACAGTGACAGAGAGTCAGTGACAGAGAGTCAGTGGCAGTGACAGAGACAGTGACAGAGAGTCAGTGACAGTGACAGAGAGTCAGTGACAGTGACAGAGACAGTGACAGAGACAGTGACAGAGAGTCAGTGACAGAGAGACAGTGGCAGTGACAGTGACAGTGACAGAGAGTCCGTGACAGAGACAGAGACAGTGACAGAGACAGTGACAAAGTGTCAGTGACAGTGACAGAGACAGAGACAGTGACAGAGACAGTGACAGAGACAGTGACAGTGACAGTGACAGTGACAGTGAAAGAGACAGAAACAGAGACAGAGACAGTGACAGAGAGACAGAGACAGTGACTGTTTCAGAGACAGAGACAGAGTGTCAGTGACAGAGACAGAGAGTCAGTGACAGTGACAGAGAGTCAGAGTGTCAGTGACAGAGACAGAGACAGAGACAGAGTGACAGAGACAGAGTGACAGAGACAGAGTGTCAGTGACAGAGTGTCAGTGACAGTGACAGAGACAGAGACAGTGACAGTGACAGAGAGTCAGTGGCAGTGACAGAGACAGTGACAGAGAGTCAGTGACAGAGAGTCAGTGACAGAGAGTCAGTGGCAGTGACAGAGACAGTGACAGAGACAGAGTGTGAGTGACAGTGGCAGAGAGTCAGTGACATTGACAGTGACAGAGAGTCAGTGACAGAGACAGTGACAGAGAGTCAGTGACAGTGACAGAGACAGTGACAGAGACAGAGACAGAGTGTCAGTGACAGTGACAGAGAGTCAGTGGCAGTGACAGAGACAGTGACAGAGACAGAGTGTGAGTGACAGTGGCAGAGAGTCAGTGACATTGACAGTGACAGAGAGTCAGAGACAGTGACAGAGAGTCAGTGACAGTGACAGAGACAGTGACAGAGACAGAGACAGAGTGTCAGTGGCAGTGACAGAGACAGTGACAGTGACAGTGAAAGAGACAGAGTGTCAGTGGCAGTGACAGAGACAGTGAAAGAGAGTCAGTGACAGTGACAGCGACAGTGACAGAGACAGAGACAGAGTGTCAGTGACAGAGAGTCAGTGACAGTGACAGTGACAGAGAGTCAGTGACAGTGACAGAGACAGTGACAGAGACAGAGACAGAGTGTCAGTGACAGTGACAGAGAGTCAGTGACAGTGACAGAGACAGTGACAGAGACAGAGACAGAGTGTCAGTGACAGTGACAGAGAGTCAGTGGCAGTGACAGAGACAGTGACAGAGAGTCAGTGGCAGTGACAGAGACAGTGACAGAGACAGAGTGTGAGTGACAATGGCAGCGAGTCAGTGACAGTGACAGTGACAGAGAGTCAGTGACAGAGACAGTGACAGAGAGTCAGTGACAGTGACAGAGACAGTGACAGAGACAGTGACAGAGTGTGAGTGACAGTGGCAGAGAGTCAGTGACAGTGACAGTGACAGAGAGTCAGTGACAGAGAGTCAGTGGCAGTGACAGAGACAGTGACAGAGACAGAGTGTGAGTGACAGTGGCAGAGAGTCAGTGACATTGACAGTGACAGAGAGTCAGTGACAGAGACAGTGACAGAGAGTCAGTGACAGTGACAGAGACAGTGACAGAGACAGAGACAGAGTGTCAGTGACAGAGTGTCAGTGACAGAGACAGAGTGACAGAGACAGTGACAGAGACACAGACAGTGACAGAGACAGTGACAGTGACAGAGATAGTGACACAGACAGAGACAGAGTGTCAGTGACAATGAGAGAGACAGTGACAGAAACAGAGACAGAGTGTCAGTGGCAGTGACAGAGACAGTGACAGAGACAGAGTGTCAGTGGCAGTGACAGAGACAGTGACAGTGAAAGAGACAGAGTGTCAGTGGCAGTGACAGAGACAGTGAAAGAGAGTCAGTGACAGTGACAGCGACAGTGACAGAGACAGAGACAGAGTGTCAGTGACAGAGAGTCAGTGACAGTGACAGTGACAGAGAGTCAGTGACAGTGACAGAGACAGTGACAGAGACAGTGACAGAGTGTGAGTGACAGTGGCAGAGAGTCAGTGACATTGACAGTGACAGAGAGTCAGTGACAGAGACAGTGACAGAGAGTCAGTGACAGTGACAGAGACAGTGACAGAGACAGAGTGTCAGTGACAGTGGCAGAGAGTCAGTGACAGTGACAGAGAGTCAGTGACAGTGACAGAGACAGTGACAGAGACAGAGAGAGAGTGTCAGTGACAGTGACAGAGAGTCAGTGACAGTGACAGAGAGTCAGTGGCAGTGACAGAGACAGTGACAGAGAGTCAGTGACAGTGACAGAGTCAGTGACAGTGACAGAGACAGTGACAGAGACAGAGACAGAGTATCAGTGGCTGTGACAGAGACAGTGACAGTGACAGTGAAAGAGACAGAGTGTCAGTGGCAGTGACAGAGACAGTGAAAGAGAGTCAGTGACAGTGACAGAGACAGTGACAGAGACAGAGACAGAGTGTCAGTGACAGTGACAGAGAGTCAGTGACAGAGACAGTGACAGAGAGTCAGTGACAGTGACAGAGACAGTGACAGAGATAGAGACAGAGTGTCAGTGACAGTGACAGAGTGTCAGTGACAGTGACAGAGAGTCAGTGACAGTGACAGAGACAGAGACAGAGTGTCAGTGACAGTGACAGAGACAGTAACAGAGAGTCAGTGACAGTGACAGAGAGTCCGTGACAGAGACAGAGACAGTGACAGAGACAGTGACAAAGTGTCAGTGACAGTGACAGAGAGTCGGTGACAGTGACAGAGACAGAGACAGTGACAGAGACAGTGACAGAGACAGTGACAGTGACAGTGACAGTGAAAGAGACAGAGACAGAGACAGTGACAGTGACAGAAACAGAAACAGAGACAGAGACAGTGACAGAGAGACAGAGACAGTGACAGAGACAGAGACAGAGTGTCAGTGACAGTGACAGAGACAGTAACAGAGAGTCAGTGACAGTGACAGAGAGTCCGTGACAGAGACAGAGACAGTGACAGAGAGAGTGACAAAGTGTCAGTGACAGTGACAAAGATTCAGTGACAGTGACAGAGACAGAGACAGAGACAGTGACAGAGACAGTGACAGAGACAGTGACAGTGACAGTGACAGTGAAAGAGACAGAGACAGAGACAGAGACAGTGACAGTGACAGAAACAGAAACAGAGACAGAGACAGTGACAGAGAGACAGAGACAGTGACTGTGTCAGAGACAGAGACAGAGTGTCAGTGACAGAGACAGAGAGTCAGTGACAGTGACAGAGAGTCAGAGTGTCAGTGACAGAGACAGAGACAGAGACAGAGACAGAGTGACAGAAACAGAGTGACAGAGACAGAGTGTCAGTGACAGAGTGTCAGTGACAGTGACAGAGACAGAGAGTCAGTGACAGAGAGACAGTGACAGAGACAGAGACAGTGACAGTGACAGAGAGTCAGTGGCAGTGACAGAGACAGTGACAGAGAGTCAGTGACAGAGAGTCAGTGACAGAGAGTCAGTGGCAGTGACAGAGACAGTGACAGAGACAGAGTGTGAGTGACAGTGGCAGAGAGTCAGTGACATTGACAGTGACAGAGAGTCAGTGACAGAGACAGTGACAGAGAGTCAGTGACAGTGACAGAGACAGTGACAGAGACAGAGACAGAGTGTCAGTGACAGTGACAGAGAGTCAGTGGCAGTGACAGAGACAGCGACAGAGAGTCAGTGACAGTGACAGAGACAGTGACAGAGACAGAGACAGAGTGTCAGTGGCAGTGACAGAGACAGTGACAGTGACAGTGAAAGAGTGTCAGTGGCAGTGACAGGGACAGTGACAGTGAAAGAGACAGAGTGTCAGTGGCAGTGACAGAGACAGTGAAAGAGAGTCAGTGACAGTGACAGAGTCAGTGACAGTGACAGAGACAGTGACAGAGACAGAGACAGAGTGTCAGTGACAGTGACAGACAGTCAGTGACAGTGACAGTGACAGAGAGTCAGCGACAGTGACAGAGACAGAGTGTCAGTGACAGTGACAGAGAGTCAGTGGCAGTGACAGAGACAGTGACAGAGAGTCAGTGACAGTGACAGAGAGTCCGTGACAGAGACAGAGACAGTGACAGAGACAGAGACAAAGTGTCAGTGACAGTGACAGAGACAGTGACAGAGACAGAGACAGAGACAGAGACAGTGACAGTGACAGTGACAGAGACAGTGACAGAAACAGAGACAGAGTGTCAGTGGCAGTGACAGAGACAGTGACAGAGACAGAGTGTCAGTGGCAGTGACAGAGACAGTGACAGAGAGTCAGTGACAGAGAGTCAGTGGCAGTGACAGAGACAGTGACAGAGAGTCAGTGACAGTGACAGAGAGTCAGTGACAGTGACAGAGACAGTGACAGAGACAGTGACAGAGAGTCAGTGACAGAGAGACAGTGGCAGTGACAGAGACAGAGACAGAGAGACAGTGACAGTGACAGAGACAGTGACAGAGACAGAGAAAGAGTGTCAGTGACAGTGACAGAGAGTCAGTGACAGTGACAGTGACAGAGAGTCAGTGGCAGTGACAGTGACAGTGACAGAGACAGAGTGTCAGTGACAGTGACAGAGAGTCATTGACAGAGACAGAGACAGTGACAGAGAGTCAGTGACAGAGAGTCAGTGGCAGTGACAGAGACAGTGACAGAGAGACAGTGACAGTGACAGAGACAGTGAAAGAGACAGAGACAGAGTGTCAGTGACAGAGAGTCAGTGACAGTGACAGAGACAGTGACAGAGACAGAGTGTCAGTGACAGTGACAGAGAGTCAGTGACAGTGACAGAGACAGTGACAGAGAAAGAGTCAGAGTGTCAGTGGCAGTGACAGAGACAGTGACAGAGAAAGAGTCAGAGTGTCAGTGGCAGTGACAGAGACAGTGACAGAGTGTCAGTGACAGTGACAGAGACAGAGAGTCAGTGGCAGTAACCGAGACAGTGACAGAGAGTCAGTGACAGTGACAGAGACAGAGAGTCAGTGACAGAGAAGAGACAGAGTGTCAGTGACAGTGACAGAGAGTCAGTGACAGAGACAGTGACAGAGAGTCAGTGACAGAGACAGAGACAGTGACAGAGACAGAGACAGAGTGTCAGTGGCAGTGACAGAGACAGTGACAGAGAGTCAGTGACAGAGAGTCAGTGGCAGTGACAGAGACAGTGACAGAGAGTCAGTGACAGTGATAGTGACAGTGACAGAGACAGAGACAGTGACAGAGACAGAGGCAGTGACTGTGTCAGAGACAGAGACAGAGTGTCAGTGACAGAGACAGAGTGTCAGTGACAGTGACAGAGACAGAGAGTCGGTGGCAGTAACCGAGACAGTGACAGAGAGTCAGTGACAGTGACAGAGAGTCAGTGACAGAGAAGAGACAGAGTGTCAGTGACAGTGACAGAGAGTCAGTGACAGTGACAGTGACAGAGAGTCAGTGACAGTGACAGAGACAGTGACAGAGACAGAGACAGAGTGTCAGTGACAGTGACAGAGAGTCAGTGACAGTGACAGTGACAGAGAGTCAGTGGCAGTGACAGAGACAGTGACAGAGAGTCAGTGACAGTGACAGAGACAGTGACAGTGACAGAGACAGTGACAGAGACAGTGACAGAGAGTCAGTGACAGAGAGACAGTGGCAGTGACAGAGACAGAGACAGAGAGACAGTGACAGTGACAGAGACAGTGACAGAGACAGAGACAGAGTGTCAGTGACAGTGACAGAGTGTCAGTGACAGTGACAGTGACAGAGAGTCAGTGGCAGTGACAGAGACAGTGACAGAGACAGAGACAGAGTGTCAGTGACAGTGACAGAGTCAGTGACAGTGACAGAGACAGTGACAGAGAAAGAGTGTCAGTGACAGTGACAGAGAGTCATTGACAGAGACAGAGACAGTGACAGAGACAGAGACAGAGTGTCAGTGACAGTGACAGGGTCAGTGACAGTGACAGAGACAGTGACAGAGAAAGAGTCAGAGTGTCAGTGGCAGTGACAGAGACAGTGACAGAGAAAGAGTCAGAGTGTCAGTGGCAGTGACAGAGACAGTGACAGAGTGTCAGTGACAGTGACAGAGACAGAGAGTCAGTGGCAGTAACCGAGACAGTGACAGAGAGTCAGTGACAGTGACAGAGACAGAGAGTCAGTGACAGAGAAGAGACAGAGTGTCAGTGACAGTGACAGAGAGTCAGTGACAGAGACAGTGACAGAGAGTCAGTGACAGAGAGTCAGTGGCAGTGACAGAGACAGTGACAGAGAGTCAGTGACAGTGATAGTGACAGAGACAGAGACAGTGACAGAGACAGAGGCAGTGACTGTGTCAGAGACAGAGACAGACTGTCAGTGACAGAGACAGAGTGACAGTGACAGTGACAGAGACAGAGAGTCGGTGGCAGTAACCGAGACAGTGACAGAGAGTCAGTCACAGTGACAGAGAGTCAGTGACAGAGAAGAGACAGAGTGTCAGTGACAGTGACAGAGAGTCAGTGACAGTGACAGTGACAGAGAGTCAGTGACAGTGACAGAGACAGTGACAGAGACAGAGACAGAGTGTCAGTGACAGTGACAGAGAGTCAGTGACAGTGACAGTGACAGAGAGTCAGTGGCAGTGACAGAGACAGTGACAGAGAGTCAGTGACAGTGACAGAGACAGAGTGTCAGTGGCAGTGACAGAGACAGTGACAGTGACAGTGAAAGAGACAGAGTGTCAGTGGCAGTGACAGAGACAGTGAAAGAGAGTCAGTGACAGTGACAGAGACAGTGACAGAGACAGAGTGTCAGTGACAGTGACAGACAGTCAGTGACAGTGACAGTGACAGAGAGTCAGTGACAGTGACAGAGACAGTGACAGAGACAGTGACAGAGGCAGAGTGTCAGTGACAGTGACAGAGAGTCATTGACAGAGACAGAGACAGTGACAGAGACAGAGACAGAGTGTCAGTGACAGAGACAGAGTGTCAGTTACAGTGACAGAGAAAGAGACAGAGTGTCAGTGGCAGTGACAGAGACAGTGACAGAGTGTCAGTGACAGTGACAGAGACAGAGAGTCAGTGGCAGTAACCGAGACAGTGACAGAGAGTCAGTGACAGTGACAGTGACAGAGAGTCAGTGACAGTGACAGAGACAGTGACAGAGACAGTGACAGAGAGTCAGTGACAGAGAGTCAGTGGCAGTGACAGAGACAGTGACAGAGAGACAGTGACAGAGACAGTGACAGAGACAGAGACAGAGTGTCAGTGACAGTGACAGAGAGTCAGTGACAGTGACAGTGACAGAGAGTCAGTGGCAGTGACAGAGACAGTGACAGAGACAGTGACAGAGGCAGATTGTCAGTGACAGTGACAGAGAGTCATTGACAGAGACAGAGACAGTGACAGAGACAGTGACAGAGTGTCAGTGACAGAGACAGAGTGTCTGTTACAGTGACAGAGAAAGAGACAGAGTGTCAGTGGCAGTGACAGAGACAGTGACAGAGTGTCAGTGACAGTGACAGAGACAGAGAGTCAGTGGCAGTAACCGAGACAGTGACAGAGAGTCAGTGACAGTGACAGTGACAGAGAGTCAGTGACAGAGAAGAGACAGAGTGTCAGTGACAGTGACAGAGAGTCAGTGACAGAGACAGTGACAGAGAGTCAGTGACAGAGACATAGACAGTGACAGAGACAGAGACAGAGTGTCAGTGGCAGTGACAGAGACAGTGACAGAGAGTCAGTGACAGAGAGTCAGTGGCAGTGACAGAGACAGTGACAGAGAGTCAGTGACAGTGATAGTGACAGTGACAGTGACAGAGACAGTGACAGAGACAGAGGCAGTGACTGTGTCAGAGACAGAGACAGAGTGTCAGTGACAGAGACAGAGTGTCAGTGACAGTGACAGAGACAGAGAGTCAGTGGCAGTAACCGAGACAGTGACAGAGAGTCAGTGACAGTGACAGAGAGTCAGTGACATTGACAGTGACAGAGAGTCGGTGACATTGACAGTGACAGAGAGTCAGTGACAGAGACAGTGACAGAGAGTCAGTGACAGTGACAGAGACAGTGACAGAGACAGAGTGTCAGTGGCAGTGACAGAGACAGTGACAGTGACAGTGAAAGAGACAGAGTGTCAGTGGCAGTGACAGAGACAGTGAAAGAGAGTCAGTGACAGTGTCAGAGACAGTGACAGAGACAGAGTGTCAGTGACAGTGACAGACAGTCAGTGACTGTGACAGTGAGAGAGAGTCAGTGACAGTGACAGAGACAGTGACAGAGACAGAGACAGAGTGTCAGTGACAGTGACAGAGATTCAGTGACAGTGACAGAGAGTCAGTGACAGTGACAGTGACAGGGACAGTGACAGAGACAGAGTGTCAGTGACAGTGACAGAGAGTCAGTGTCAGTGACAGAGACAGTAACAGAGAGTCAGTGACAGAGTCAGTGACAGAGACAGAGAGTCAGTGACAGATACAGAGAGTCCGTGACAGAGACAGAGACAGTGACAGAGACAGAGACAAAGTGTCAGTGACAGTGACAGAGAGTCAGTGACAGTGATAGAGACAGAGACAATGACAGTGACAGAGACAGTGACAGAGACAGTGACAGTGACAGTGACAGTGACAGAGACAGAGACAGAGACAGAGACAATGACAGTGACAGTGACAGAAACAGAGACAGAGACAGTGACAGAGACAGAGACAGAGACAGAGACAGTGACAGTGACAGTGACAGAGACAGTGACAGAGAGACAGAGACAGTAACAGAGACAGTGACAGAGACAGGGACAGAGACAGAGACAGTGACAGTGACAGTGACAGTGACAGTGACAGTGACAGAGACAGAGACAGAGACAGTGACAGTGACAGTGACAGAAACAGAGACAGAGACAGTGACAGAGAGACAGAGACAGAGACTGAAACAGAGACAGAGACAGTGACAGAGAGACAGAGACAGTGACACTGACAGTGACAGAGACAGTGACAGAGAGACAGAGACAGTGACAGTGACAGTGACAGTGACAGAGACTGTGACAGAGAGATAGAGACAGTGACAGGGACAGTGACAGAGACAGAGACAGAGTGTCAGTGACAGTGACAGAGAGTCAGTGACAGAGTCAGTGACAGAGACAGAGAGTCAGTGACAGTGACAGAGAGTCCGTGACAGAGACAGAGACAGTGACAGGGACAGAGACAAAGTGTCAGTGACAGTGACAGAGAGTCAGTGACAGTGACAGTGACAGTGACAGAGACAGTGACAGAGACAGTGACAGTGACAGAGACAGTGACAGTGACAGTGACAGAGACAGAGACAGAGACAGTGACAGAGACAGTGACAGTGACAGTGACAGAAACAGAGACAGTGACAGAGTCAGAGACAGAGACAGAGACAGAAACAGAGACAGAGACAGTGACAGAGACAGAGACAGAGACAGTGACAGTGACAGTGACAGAGACAGTGACAGAGAGTCAGAGACAGTGACAGCGACAGTGACAGTGACAGTGACAGAGACAGAGACAGAGACAGAGACAGTGACAGTGACAGTGACAGTGACAGAGACAGAGACAGAGACAGTGACAGTGACAGTGACAGAAACAGAGACAGAGACAGAGACAGTGACAGAGAGACAGAGACAGAGACAGAAACAGAGACAGAGACAGTGACAGAGAGACAGAGACAGTGACAGTGACAGTGACAGAGACAGTGACAGAGAGACAGAGACAGTGACAGTGACAGTGACAGAGACAGTGACAGAGAGATAGAGACAGTGACAGGGACAGTGACAGAGACAGAGACAGAGTGTCAGTGACAGTGACAGAGAGTCAGTGACAGAGTCAGTGACAGAGACAGAGAGTGAGTGACAGTGACAGAGAGTCCGTGACAGAGACAGAGACAGTGACAGGGACAGAGACAAAGTGTCAGTGACAGTGACAGAGAGTCAGTGACAGTGACAGTGACAGAGACAGAGACAGTGACAGTGACAGAGACAGTGACAGTGACAGAGACAGAGACAGAGACAGTGACAGAGACAGAGACAGTGACAGAGAGACAGAGACAGTGACAGTGACAGTGACAGTGACAGAGACAGAGACAGTGACAGTGACAGAGACAGTGACAGAGACATAGACAGAGACAGAGACAGAGACATTGACAGAGACATTGACAGTGACAGTGACAGTGACAGAGACAGTGACAGAGACAGAGACATTGACAGTGACAGTGACAGAGACAGTGACAGTGACAGTGACAGTGACAGAGACAGAGACAGTGACAGTGACAGAGACAGTGACAGAGAGTCAGAGTGTCAGTGATAGTGACAGTGACAGAGTGTCAGTGACAGAGACAGAGACAGAGTGACAGAGACAGAGACAGAGACACAGACAGTGACACAGACAGTGACAGTGACAGAGATAGTGACACAGACAGAGACAGAGTGTCAGTGACAGTGACAGAGACAGTGACAGAAACAGAGACAGAGTGTCAGTGGCAGTGACAGAGACAGTGACAGAGACAGAGTGTCAGTGGCAGTGACAGAGACAGTGACAGAGAGTCAGTGACAGAGAGTCAGTGGCAGTGACAGAGACAGTGACAGAGAGACAGTGACAGTGACAGAGGCAGTGACAGAGACAGAGACAGAGTGTCAGTGACAGTGACAGAGAGTCAGTGACAGTGACAGAGAGTCAGTGGCAGTGACAGAGACAGTGACAGAGAGTCAGTGACAGAGACAGTGACAGAGACAGAGTGTCAGTGACAGTGACAGAGAATCAGTGACAGAGACAGAGACAGTGACAGAGACAGAGACAGAGTGTCAGTGACAGTGACAGAGAGTCAGTGACAGTGACAGAGACAGTGACAGAGACAGAGACAGAGTGTCAGTGGCAGTGACAGAGAGTGTGACAGAGTGTCAGTGACAGTGACAGAGACAGAGAGTCAGTGGCAGTAACCGAGACGTTGACAGAGAGTCAGTGACAGTGACAGAGAGTCAGTGACAAAGAAGAGATAGAGTGTCAGTGACAGTGACAGAGAGTCAGTGACAGAGACAGTGACAGAGCGTCAGTGACAGAGACAGAGTCAGTGACAGAGACAGAGACAGAGTGTCAGTGGCAGTGACAGAGACAGTGACAGAGAGTCAGTGACAGAGAGGCAGTGACAGAGACAGAGACAGTGACAGAGACAGAGACAGAGTGTCAGTGGCAGTGACAGAAACAGTGACAGAGAGTCAGTGACAGAGAGGCAGTGGCAGTGACAGAGACAGTGACAGAGAGTCAGTGACAGTGATAGTGACAGTGACAGTGACAGAGACAGAGGCAGAGACTGTGATATTGACAGAGACAGTGACAGAGACAGAGACAGTGACAGAGACAGAGTGACAGAGTCAGTGACAGAGACAGAGTGACAGAGACAGTGACAGAGAATCAGTGACAGTGACAGAGTGACAGAGACAGTGACAGTGCAAGAGACAGTGACAGAGACAGAAACAGAGACAGAGACAATGACAGAGAGACAGAGACAGTGACTGTGTCAGAGACAGAGACAGAGTGTCAGTGACAGAGACAGAGAGTCAGTGACAGTGACAGAGAGTCAGAGTACCAGTGATAGTGACAGTGACAGAGTGTCAGTGACAGAGACAGAGACAGAGTCTCAGTGATAGTGACAGTGACAGAGTGTCAGTGACAGAAACAGAGACAGAGTGTCAGTGGCAGTGACAGAGACAGTGACAGAGACACAGACAGTGACAGAGACAGTGACAGTGACAGAGATAGTGACACAGACAGAGACAGAGTATCAGTGACAGTGACAGAGACAGTGACAGAAACAGAGACAGAGTGTCAGTGGCAGTGACAGAGACAGTGACAGAGACAGAGTGTCAGTGGCAGTGACAGAGACAGTGACAGAGAGTCAGTGACAGAGAGTCAGTGGCAGTGACAGAGACAGTGACAGAGTGTCAGTGACAGTGACAGAGAGTCAGTGACAGTGACAGAGACAGTGACAGAGACAGAGACAGAGTGTCAGTGGCAGTGACAGAGACAGTGACAGAGTGTCAGTGACAGTGACAGTGACAGAGAGTCAGTGACAGAGAAGAGACAGAGTGTCAGTGAAAGTGACAGAGAGTCAGTGACAGAGACAGTGACAGAGAGTCAGTGACAGAGACAGAGACAGTGACAGAGACAGAGACAGAGTGTCAGTGGCAGTGGCAGAAACAGTGACAGAGAGTCAGTGACAGAGAGGCAGTGGCAGTGACAGAGACAATGACAGAGAGTCAGTGACAGTGATAGTGACAGTGACAGTGACAGAGGCAGAGACAGTGACAGAGACAGAGGCAGTGACTGTGATATTGACAGAGACAGTGACAGAGACAGTGACAGAGACAGAGAGTCAGTGGCAGAGACAGAGTGACAGAGAGTCAGTGACAGTGACAGAGTGACAGAGACAGAGACAGTGACAGAGTGACAGAGACAGTGACAGAGACAGAAACAGAGACAGAGACAATGACAGAGAGACAGAGACAGTGACAGTGACAGAGACAGTGACAGAGACAGAGACAGAGTGTCAGTGACAGAGACAGAGAGTCAGTGACAGTGACAGAGAGGCAGAGTGCCAGTGATAGTGACAGTGACAGAGACAGTGACAGAGACAGAGACAGAGACAGAGACAGTGACAGAGTGACAGAGACAGTGACAGAGACACAGACAGTGACAGTGACAGAGACAGTGACAGAGACAGAGACAGTGACAGAGAGTCAGTGACAGTGACTGTGTCAGAGACAGAGACAGAGTGTCAGTGACAGAGACAGAGAGTTAGTGACAGAGAGTCAGAGTGCCAGTGATAGTGACAGTGACAGAGTGACAGTGACAGAGTGTCAGTGACAGAGACAGAGTGACAGAGACAGTGACAGAGACACAGACAGTGACAGAGACAGTGACAGTGACAGAGATAGTGACACAGACAGAGAGTCAGTGACAGAGACAGAGTGACAGAGACAGTGACAGAGAGTCAGTGACAGTGATAGTGACAGTGACAGTGACAGAGACAGAGACAGTGACAGAGAGACAGTGACAGTGACTGTGACAGTGACAGTGACAGTGACAGTGACAGAGACTGAGTGACAGTGAAAGAGAGACAGAGACAGTGACTGTGTCAGAGACAGAGACAGAGAGTCAGTGACAGAGAGTCAGAGTGCCAGTGATAGTGACAGTGACAGAGTGACAGTGACAGAGTGTCAGTGACAGAGACAGAGTGACAGAGACAGTGACAGAGACACAGACAGTGACAGAGACAGTGACAGTGACAGAGATAGTGACACAGACAGAGAGACAGTGACAGAGACAGAGTGACAGAGACAGTGACAGAGAGTCAGTGACAGTGATAGTGACAGTGACAGTGACAGAGACAGAGACAGTGACAGAGAGACAGTGACAGTGACTGTGACAGTGACAGTGACAGTGACAGTTACAGTGACAGAGACTGAGTGACAGTGACAGAGAGACAGAGACAGTGACTGTGTCAGAGACAGAGACAGAGAGTCAGTGACAGAGAGTCAGAGTGCCAGTGATAGTGACAGTGACAGAGTGACAGTGACAGAGTGTCAGTGACAGAGACAGAGTGACAGAGACAGTGACAGAGACACAGACAGACAGAGACAGTGACAGTGACAGAGATAGTGACACAGACAGAGACAGAGTGTCAGTGACAGTGACAGAGACAGTGACAGAAACAGAGACAGAGTGTCAGTGGCAGTGACAGAGACAGTGACAGAGACAGAGTGTCAGTGGCAGTGACAGAGACAGTGACAGAGAGTCAGTGACAGAGAGTCAGTGGCAGTGACAGAGACAGTGACAGAGAGTCAGTGACAGTGACAGAGAGTCAGTGACAGTGACAGAGACAGTGACAGAGACAGTGACAGAGAGTCAGTGACAGAGAGTCAGTGGCAGTGACAGAGACAGTGACAGAGAGACAGTGACAGTGACAGAGACAGTGACAGAGACAGAGACAGTGACAGAGTGTCAGTGACAGTGACAGTGACAGAGAGTCAGTGGCAGTGACAGAGACAGTGACAGAGAGTCAGTGACAGTGACAGAGACAGTGACAGAGACAGAGTGTTAGTGACAGTGACAGAGAGTCAGTGACAGAGACAGAGACAGTGACAGAAACAGAGACAGAGTGTCAGTGGCAGTGACAGAGACAGTGACAGAGACAGAGTGTCAGTGGCAGTGACAGAGACAGTGACAGAGAGTCAGTGACAGAGAGTCAGTGGCAGTGACAGAGACAGTGACAGAGTGTCAGTGACAGTGACAGAGAGTCAGTGACAGTGACAGAGACAGTGACAGAGACAGTGACAGAGAGTCAGTGACAGAGAGTCAGTGGCAGTGACAGAGAAAGTGACAGAGAGACAGTGACAGTGACAGAGACAGTGACAGAGACAGAGACAGAGTGTCAGTGACAGTGACAGAGAGTCAGTGACAGTGACAGTGACAGAGAGTCAGTGGCAGTGACAGAGACAGTGACAGAGAGTCAGTGACAGTGACAGAGACAGTGACAGAGACAGAGTGTTAGTGACAGTGACAGAGAGTCAGTGACAGAGACAGAGACAGTGACAGAGACAGAGACAGTGACAGAGACAGAGACAGAGTGTCAGTGGCAGTGACAGAGACAGTGACAGAGTGTTAGTGACAGTGACAGAGTGTCAGTGAAAGTGACAGAGAGTCAGTGACAGTGACAGAGACAGTGACAGAGACAGAGACAGAGTGTCAGTGGCAGTGACAGAGACAGTGACAGAGTGTCAGTGACAGTGACAGTGACAGAGTGTCAGTGACAGTGACAGTGACAGAGAGTCAGTGACAGAGAAGAGACAGAGTGTCAGTGAAAGTGACAGAGATTCAGTGACAGAGACAGTGACAGAGAGTCAGTGACAGAGACAGAGACAGTGACAGAGACAGAGACAGAGTGTCAGTGGCAGTGGCAGAAACAGTGACAGAGAGTCAGTGACAGAGAGGCAGTGGCAGTGATAGTGACAGTGACAGTGACAGAGGCAGAGACAGTGACAGAGACAGAGGCAGTGACTGTGATATTGACAGAGACAGTGACAGAGACAGTGACAGTGACAGAGAGTCAGTGGCAGAGACAGAGTGACAGAGAGTCAGTGACAGTGACAGAGTGACAGAGACAGAGACAGTGACAGAGTGACAGAGACAGTGACAGAGACAGTGACAGTGCAAGAGACAGTGACAGAGACAGAAACAGAGACAGAAACAATGACAGAGAGACAGAGACAGTGACAGTGACAGAGACAGTGACAGAGACAGAGACAGAGTGTCAGTGACAGAGACAGAGAGTCAGTGACAGTGACAGAGAGGCAGAGTGCCAGTGATAGTGACAGTGACAGAGACAGTGACAGAGACAGAGACAGAGACAGAGACAGTGACAGAGTGACAGAGACAGTGACAGAGACACAGACAGTGACAGTGACAGAGACAGTGACAGAGACAGAGACAGTGACAGAGAGTCAGTGACAGTGACTGTGTCAGAGACAGAGACAGAGTGTCAGTGACAGAGACAGAGAGTTAGTGACAGAGAGTCAGAGTGCCAGTGATAGTGACAGTGACAGAGTGACAGTGACAGAGTGTCAGTGACAGAGACAGAGTGACAGAGACAGTGACAGAGACACAGACAGTGACAGAGACAGTGACAGTGACAGAGATAGTGACACAGACAGAGAGTCAGTGACAGAGACAGAGTGACAGAGACAGTGACAGAGAGTCAGTGACAGTGATAGTGACAGTGACAGTGACAGAGACAGAGACAGTGACAGAGAGACAGTGACAGTGACTGTGACAGTGACAGTGACAGTGACAGTGACAGTGACAGAGACTGAGTGACAGTGACAGAGAGACAGAGACAGTGACTGTGTCAGAGACAGAAACAGAGAGTCAGTGACAGAGAGTCAGAGTGCCAGTGATAGTGACAGTGACAGAGTGACAGTGACAGAGTGTCAGTGACAGAGACAGAGTGACAGAGACAGTGACAGAGACACAGACAGACAGAGACAGTGACAGTGACAGAGATAGTGACACAGACAGAGACAGAGTGTCAGTGACAGTGACAGAGACAGTGACAGAAACAGAGACAGAGTGTCAGTGGCAGTGACAGAGACAGTGACAGAGACAGAGTGTCAGTGGCAGTGACAGAGACAGTGACAGAGAGTCAGTGACAGAGAGTCAGTGGCAGTGACAGAGACAGTGACAGAGAGTCAGTGACAGTGACAGAGAGTCAGTGACAGTGACAGAGACAGTGACAGAGACAGTGACAGAGAGTCAGTGACAGAGAGTCAGTGGCAGTGACAGGGACAGTGACAGAGAGACAGTGACAGTGACAGAGACAGTGACAGAGACAGAGACAGAGACAGTGACAGAGTGTCAGTGACAGTGACAGTGACAGAGAGTCAGTGGCAGTGACAGAGACAGTGACAGAGAGTCAGTGACAGTGACAGAGACAGTGACAGAGACAGAGTGTTAGTGTCAGTGACAGAGAGTCAGTGACAGAGACAGAGACAGTGACAGAGACAGAGACAGAGTGTCAGTGAAAGTGACAGAGAGTCAGTGACAGTGACAGAGACAGTGACAGAGACAGAGACAGAGTGTCAGTGGCAGTGACAGAGACAGTGACAGAGTGTCAGTGACAGTGACAGTGACAGAGTGTCAGTGACAGTGACAGAGAGTCAGTGACATTGAAGAGACAGAGTGTCAGTGAAAGTGACAGAGAGTCAGTGACAGTGACTGTGTCAGAGACAGAGACAGAGTGTCAGTGACAGAGACAGAGAGTTAGTGACAGAGAGTCAGAGTGCCAGTGATAGTGACAGTGACAGAGTGACAGTGACAGAGTGTCAGTGACAGAGACAGAGTGACAGAGACAGTGACAGAGACACAGACAGTGACAGAGACAGTGACAGTGACAGAGATAGTGACACAGACAGAGAGACAGTGACAGAGACAGAGTGACAGAGACAGTGACAGAGAGTCAGTGACAGTGATAGTGACAGTGACAGTGACAGAGACAGAGACAGTGACAGAGAGACAGTGACAGTGACTGTGACAGTGACAGTGACAGTGACAGTGACAGTGACAGAGACTGAGTGACAGTGACAGAGAGACAGAGACAGTGACTGTGTCAGAGACAGAAACAGAGAGTCAGTGACAGAGAGTCAGAGTGCCAGTGATAGTGACAGTGACAGAGTGACAGTGACAGAGTGTCAGTGACAGAGACAGAGTGACAGAGACAGTGACAGAGACACAGACAGACAGAGACAGTGACAGTGACAGAGATAGTGACACAGACAGAGACAGAGATAGTGACAGTGACAGAGACAGTGACAGAAACAGAGACAGAGTGTCAGTGGCAGTGACAGAGACAGTGACAGAGACAGAGTGTCAGTGGCAGTGACAGAGACAGTGACAGAGAGTCAGTGACAGAGAGTCAGTGGCAGTGACAGAGACAGTGACAGAGAGTCAGTGACAGTGACAGAGAGTCAGTGACAGTGACAGAGACAGTGACAGAGACAGTGACAGAGAGTCAGTGACAGAGAGTCAGTGGCAGTGACAGAGACAGTGACAGAGAGACAGTGACAGTGACAGAGACAGTGACAGAGACAGAGACAGAGACAGTGACAGAGTGTCAGTGACAGTGACAGTGACAGAGAGTCAGTGGCAGTGACAGAGACAGTGACAGAGAGTCAGTGACAGTGACAGAGACAGTGACAGAGACAGAGTGTTAGTGACAGTGACAGAGAGTCAGTGACAGAGACAGAGACAGTGACAGAAACAGAGACAGAGTGTCAGTGGCAGTGACAGAGACAGTGACAGAGACAGAGTGTCAGTGGCAGTGACAGAGACAGTGACAGAGAGTCAGTGACAGAGAGTCAGTGGCAGTGACAGAGACAGTGACAGAGTGTCAGTGACAGTGACAGAGAGTCAGTGACAGTGACAGAGACAGTGACAGAGACAGTGACAGAGAGTCAGTGACAGAGAGTCAGTGGCAGTGACAGAGAAAGTGACAGAGAGACAGTGACAGTGACAGAGACAGTGACAGAGACAGAGACAGAGTGTCAGTGACAGTGACAGAGAGTCAGTGACAGTGACAGTGACAGAGAGTCAGTGGCAGTGACAGAGACAGTGACAGAGAGTCAGTGACAGTGACAGAGACAGTGACAGAGACAGAGTGTTAGTGACAGTGACAGAGAGTCAGTGACAGAGACAGAGACAGTGACAGAGACAGAGACAGAGTGTCAGTGGCAGTGACAGAGACAGTGACAGAGTGTTAGTGACAGTGACAGAGTGTCAGTGAAAGTGACAGAGAGTCAGTGACAGTGACAGAGACAGTGACAGAGACAGAGACAGAGTGTCAGTGGCAGTGACAGAGACAGTGACAAAGTGTCAGTGACAGTGACAGTGACAGAGTGTCAGTGACAGTGACAGTGACAGAGAGTCAGTGACAGAGAAGAGACAGAGTGTCAGTGAAAGTGACAGAGAGTCAGTGACAGAGACAGTGACAGAGAGTCAGTGACAGAGACAGAGACAGTGACAGAGACAGAGACAGAGTGTCAGTGGCAGTGGCAGAAACAGTGACAGAGAGTCAGTGACAGAGAGGCAGTGGCAGTGATAGTGACAGTGACAGTGACAGAGGCAGAGACAGTGACAGAGACAGAGGCAGTGACTGTGATATTGACAGAGACAGTGACAGAGACAGTGACAGTGACAGAGAGTCAGTGGCAGAGACAGAGTGTCAGTGACAGAGACAGAGAGTTAGTGACAGAGAGTCAGAGTGCCAGTGATAGTGACAGTGACAGAGTGACAGTGACAGAGTGTCAGTGACAGAGACAGAGTGACAGAGACAGTGACAGAGACACAGACAGTGACAGAGACAGTGACAGTGACAGAGATAGTGACACAGACAGAGAGTCAGTGACAGAGACAGAGTGACAGAGACAGTGACAGAGAGTCAGTGACAGTGATAGTGACAGTGACAGTGACAGAGACAGAGACAGTGACAGAGAGACAGTGACAGTGACTGTGACAGTGACAGTGACAGTGACAGTGACAGAGACTGAGTGACAGTGACAGAGAGACAGAGACAGTGACTGTGTCAGAGACAGAAACAGAGAGTCAGTGACAGAGAGTCAGAGTGCCAGTGATAGTGACAGTGACAGAGTGACAGTGACAGAGTGTCAGTGACAGAGACAGAGTGACAGAGACAGTGACAGAGACACAGACAGACAGAGACAGTGACAGTGACAGAGATAGTGACACAGACAGAGACAGAGTGTCAGTGACAGTGACAGAGACAGTGACAGAAACAGAGACAGAGTGTCAGTGGCAGTGACAGAGACAGTGACAGAGACAGAGTGTCAGTGGCAGTGACAGAGACAGTGACAGAGAGTCAGTGACAGAGAGTCAGTGGCAGTGACAGAGACAGTGACAGAGAGTCAGTGACAGTGACAGAGAGTCAGTGACAGTGACAGAGACAGTGACAGAGACAGTGACAGAGAGTCAGTGACAGAGAGTCAGTGGCAGTGACAGGGACAGTGACAGAGAGACAGTGACAGTGACAGAGACAGTGACAGAGACAGAGACAGAGACAGTGACAGAGTGTCAGTGACAGTGACAGTGACAGAGAGTCAGTGGCAGTGACAGAGACAGTGACAGAGAGTCAGTGACAGTGACAGAGACAGTGACAGAGACAGAGTGTTAGTGACAGTGACAGAGAGTCAGTGACAGAGACAGAGACAGTGACAGAGACAGAGACAGAGTGTCAGTGAAAGTGACAGAGAGTCAGTGACAGTGACAGAGACAGTGGCAGAGACAGAGACAGAGTGTCAGTGGCAGTGACAGAGACAGTGACAGAGTGTCAGTGACAGTGACAGTGACAGAGTGTCAGTGACAGTGACAGAGAGTCAGTGACATTGAAGAGACAGAGTGTCAGTGAAAGTGACAGAGAGTCAGTGACAGAGACAGTGACAGAGAGTCAGTGACAGAGACAGAGACAGTGACAGAGACATTGACAGTGACAGAGATAGTGACACAGACAGAGACAGAGAGTCAGTGACAGAGACAGAGTGACAGAGACAGTGACAGAGAGTCAGTGACAGTGATAGTGACAGTGACAGTGACAGAGACAGAGTGTCAGTGACAGAGACAGAGAGTCGGTGACAGTGACAGAGAGACAGTGACAGTGACTGTGACAGTGACAGTGACAGTGACAGAGACTGAGTGACAGTGACAGAGAGACAGAGACAGTGACTGTGTCAGAGGCAGAGACAGAGTGTCAGTGACAGAGACAGAGAGTCAGTGACAGAGAGTCAGAGTGCCAGTGATAGTGACAGTGACAGAGTGACAGTGACAGAGTGTCAGTGACAGAGACAGAGTGACAGAGACAGTGACAGAGACACAGACAGTGACAGAGACAGTGACAGTGACAGAGATAGTGACACAGACAGAGACAGAGTGTCAGTGACAATGACAGAGACAGTGACAGAAACAGAGACAGAGTATCAGTGGCAGTGACAGAGACAGTGACAGAGACAGAGTGTCAGTGGCAGTGTCAGTGGCAGTGACAGAGACAGTGACAGAGAGTCAGTGACAGAGAGTCAGTGGCAGTGACAGAGACAGAGAGTCAGTGACAGAGACAGAGACAGAGTGTCAGTGGCTGTGACAGAGACAGTGACAGAGAGTCAGTGACAGTGATAGTGACAGTGACAGTGACAGAGACAGAGACAGTGACAGAGACAGAGAGTCAGTGACAGAGACAGAGTGACAGAGACAGTGACAGAGACAGAGACAGTGACTGTGATATTGACAGAGACAGTGACAGAGACAGAGACAGTGACAGAGACAGAGAGTCAGTGACAGAGACAGAGTGACAGAGACAGTGACAGAGAGTCAGTGACAGTGACAGAGTGACAGAGACAGAGACAGAAACAGAGTGACAGAGACAATAACAGAGAGACAGAGACAGTGACTGTGTCAGAGACAGAGACAGAGTGTCAGTGACAGAGACAGAGAGTCAGTGACAGTGACAGAGAGTCAGAGTGCCAGTGATAGTGACAGTGACAGAGTGTCAGTGACAGAGACAGAGACAGAGACAGAGACAGAGTGACAGAGACAGAGTGACAGAGACACAGATAGTGACAGAGACAGAGACAGAGACAGAGACAGTGACAGAGTGACAGAGACAGTGACAGAGACAGTGACAGAAACAGAGACAGAGTGTCAGTGGCAGTGACAGAGACAGTGACAGAGACAGATTGTCAGTGGCAGTGACAGAGACAGTGACAGAGAGTCAGTGACAGAGAGTCAGTGGCAGTGACAGAGACAGTGACAGAGAGTCAGTGACAGTGACAGAGAGTCAGTGACAGTGACAGAGACAGTGACAGAGACAGTGACAGAGAGTCAGTGACAGAGAGTCAGTGGCAGTGACAGAGACAGTGACAGTGACAGAGACAGTGACAGAGACAGAGACAGAGTGTCAGTGACAGTGACAGAGAGTCAGTGACAGTGACAGTGACAGAGAGTCAGTGGCAGTGACAGAGACAGTGACAGAGAGTCAGTGACAGTGACAGAGACAGTGACAGAGACAGAGTGTTAGTGACAGTGACAGAGAGTCAGTGACAGAGACAGAGACAGTGACAGAGACAGAGACAGAGTGTCAGTGAAAGTGACAGAGAGTCAGTGACAGTGACAGAGACAGTGACAGAGACAGAGACAGAGTGTCAGTGGCAGTGACAGAGACAGTGACAGAGTGTCAGTGACAGTGACAGTGACAGAGTGTCAGTGACAGTGACAGAGAGTCAGTGACAGAGAAGAGACAGAGTGTCAGTGAAAGTGACAGAGAGTCAGTGACAGAGACAGTGACAGAGAGTCAGTGACAGAGACAGAGACAGTGACAGAGACAGAGACAGAGTGTCAGTGGCAGTGGCAGAAACAGTGACAGAGAGTCAGTGACAGAGAGGCAGTGGCAGTGACAGAGACAGTGACAGAGAGTCAGTGACAGTGATAGTGACAGTGACAGAGGCAGAGACAGTGACAGAGACAGAGGCAGTGACTGTGATATTGACAGAGACAGTGACAGAGACAGAGACAGTGACAGAGACAGAGAGTCAGTGACAGAGACAGAGTGACAGAGACAGTGACAGAGAGTCAGTGACAGTGACAGAGTGACAGAGACAGAGACAGTGACAGAGTGACAGAGACAGTGACAGAGACAGTGACAGTGCAAGAGACAGTGACAGTGACAGAAACAGAGACAGAGACAATGACAGAGAGACAGAGACAGTGACAGTGACAGAGACAGTGACAGAGACAGAGACAGAGTGTCAGTGACAGAGACAGAGAGTCAGTGACAGTGACAGAGAGGCAGAGTGCCAGTGATAGTGACAGTGACAGAGACAGTGACAGAGACAGAGACAGAGACAGTGACAGAGTGACAGAGACAGTGACAGAGACACAGACAGTGACAGTGACAGAGACAGTGACAGAGACAGAGACAGTGACAGAGAGTCAGTGACAGTGACTGTGTCAGAGACAGAGACAGAGTGTCAGTGACAGAGACAGAGAGTTAGTGACAGAGAGTCAAAGTGCCAGTGATAGTGACAGTGACAGTGTGACAGAGACAGTGACAGAGACACAGACAGTGACAGAGACAGTGACAGTGACAGAGATAGTGACACAGACAGAGACAGAGAGTCAGTGACAGAGACAGAGTGACAGCGACAGTGACAGAGAGTCAGTGACAGTGATAGTGACAGTGACAGTGACAGAGACAGAGACAGAGTGTCAGTGACAGAGACAGAGAGTCAGTGACAGTGACAGAGAGACAGTGACAGTGACTGTGACAGTGACAGTGACAGTGACAGTGACAGAGACTGAGTGACAGTGACAGAGAGACAGAGACAGTGGCTGTGTCAGAGACAGAGACAGAGTGTCAGTGACAGAGACAGAGAGTCAGTGACAGAGAGTCAGAGTGCCAGTGATAGTGACAGTGACAGAGTGACAGTGACAGAGTGTCAGTGACAGAGACAGAGTGACAGAGACAGTGACAGAGACAGTGACAGAGCGTCAGTGACAGAGACAGAGACAGTGACAGAGACAGAGACAGAGTGTCAGTGGCAGTGACAGAGACAGTGACAGAGAGTCAGTGACAGAGAGGCAGTGGCAGTGACAGAGACAGTGACAGAGAGTCAGTGACAGTGATAGTGACAGTGACAGTGACAGAGACAGAGGCAGTGACTGTGATATTGACAGAGACAGTAACAGAGACACAGACAGTGACAGAGACAGTGACAGTGACAGAGATAGTGACAGAGACAGAGACAGAGTGTCAGTGACAGTGACAGAGACAGTGACAGAAACAGAGACAGAGTGTCAGTGGCAGTGACAGAGACAGTGACAGAGACAGAGTGTCAGTGGCAGTGACAGAGACAGTGACAGAGAGTCAGTGACAGAGAGTCAGTGGCAGTGACAGAGACAGTGACAGAGTGTCAGTGACAGTGACAGAGAGTCAGTGACAGTGACAGAGACAGTGACAGAGACAGTGACAGAGAGTCAGTGACAGAGAGTCAGTGGCAGTGACAGAGAAAGTGACAGAGAGACAGTGACAGTGACAGAGACAGTGACAGAGACAGAGACAGAGTGTCAGTGACAGTGACAGAGAGTCAGTGACAGTGACAGTGACAGAGAGTCAGTGGCAGTGACAGAGACAGTGACAGAGAGTCAGTGACAGTGACAGAGACAGTGACAGAGACAGAGTGTTAGTGACAGTGACAGAGAGGCAGTGACAGAGACAGAGACAGTGACAGAGACAGAGACAGAGTGTCAGTGGCAGTGACAGAGACAGTGACAGAGTGTTAGTGACAGTGACAGAGTGTCAGTGAAAGTGACAGAGAGTCAGTGACAGTGACAGAGACAGTGACAGAGACAGAGACAGAGTGTCAGTGGCAGTGACAGAGACAGTGACAGAGTGTCAGTGACAGTGACAGTGACAGAGTGTCAGTGACAGTGACAGTGACAGAGAGTCAGTGACAGAGAAGAGACAGAGTGTCAGTGAAAGTGACAGAGAGTCAGTGACAGAGACAGTGACAGAGAGTCAGTGACAGAGACAGAGACAGTGACAGAGACAGAGACAGAGTGTCAGTGGCAGTGGCAGAAACAGTGACAGAGAGTCAGTGACAGAGAGGCAGTGGCAGTGACAGAGACAATGACAGAGAGTCAGTGACAGTGATAGTGACAGTGACAGTGACAGAGGCAGAGACAGTGACAGAGACAGAGGCAGTGACTGTGATATTGACAGAGACAGTGACAGAGACAGTGACAGAGACAGAGAGTCAGTGGCAGAGACAGAGTGACAGAGAGTCAGTGACAGTGACAGAGTGACAGAGACAGAGACAGTGACAGAGTGACAGAGACAGTGACAGAGACAGTGACAGTGCAAGAGACAGTGACAGAGACAGAAACAGACAGAGACAATGACAGAGAGACAGAGACAGTGACAGTGACAGAGACAGTGACAGAGGCAGAGACAGAGTGTCAGTGACAGAGACAGAGAGTCAGTGACAGTGACAGAGAGTCAGAGTGCCAGTGATAGTGACAGTGACAGAGACAGTGACAGAGACAGAGACAGAGACAGAGACAGTGACAGAGTGACAGAGACAGTGACAGAGACACAGACAGTGACAGTGACAGAGACAGTGACAGAGACAGAGACAGTGACAGAGAGTCAGTGACAGTGACTGTGTCAGAGACAGAGACAGAGTGTCAGTGACAGAGACAGAGAGTTAGTGACAGAGAGTCAGAGTGCCAGTGATAGTGACAGTGACAGAGTGACAGTGACAGAGTGTCAGTGACAGAGACAGAGTGACAGAGACAGTGACAGAGACACAGACAGTGACAGAGACAGTGACAGTGACAGAGATAGTGACACAGACAGAGAGTCAGTGACAGAGACAGAGTGACAGAGACAGTGACAGAGAGTCAGTGACAGTGATAGTGACAGTGACAGTGACAGAGACAGAGACAGTGACAGAGAGACAGTGACAGTGACTGTGACAGTGACAGTGACAGTGACAGTGACAGAGACTGAGTGACAGTGAAAGAGAGACAGAGACAGTGACTGTGTCAGAGACAGAGACAGAGAGTCAGTGACAGAGAGTCAGAGTGCCAGTGATAGTGACAGTGACAGAGTGACAGTGACAGAGTGTCAGTGACAGAGACAGAGTGACAGAGACAGTGACAGAGACACAGACAGACAGAGACAGTGACAGTGACAGAGATAGTGACACAGACAGAGACAGAGTGTCAGTGACAGTGACAGAGACAGTGACAGAAACAGAGACAGAGTGTCAGTAGCAGTGACAGAGACAGTGACAGAGACAGAGTGTCAGTGGCAGTGACAGAGACAGTGACAGAGAGTCAGTGACAGAGAGTCAGTGGCAGTGACAGAGACAGTGACAGAGAGTCAGTGACAGTGACAGAGAGTCAGTGACAGTGACAGAGACAGTGACAGAGACAGTGACAGAGAGTCAGTGACAGAGAGTCAGTGGCAGTGACAGAGACAGTGACAGAGAGACAGTGACAGTGACAGAGACAGTGACAGAGACAGAGACAGAGTGTCAGTGGCAGTGACAGAGACAGTGACAGAGAGTCAGTGACAGAGAGGCAGTGGCAGTGACAGAGACAGTGACAGAGAGTCAGTGACAGTGATAGTGACAGTGACAGTGACAGAGACAGAGGCAGTGACTGTGATATTGACAGAGACAGTGACAGAGACACAGACAGTGACAGAGACAGTGACAGTGACAGAGATAGTGACACAGACAGAGACAGAGTGTCAGTGACAGTGACAGAGACAGTGACAGAAACAGAGACAGAGTGTCAGTGGCAGTGACAGAGACAGTGACAGAGACAGAGTGTCAGTGGCAGTGACAGTGACAGTGACAGAGAGTCAGTGACAGAGAGTCAGTGGCAGTGACAGAGACAGTGACAGAGTGTCAGTGACAGTGACAGAGAGTCAGTGACAGTGACAGAGACAGTGACAGAGACAGTGACAGAGAGTCAGTGACAGAGAGTCAGTGGCAGTGACAGAGAAAGTGACAGAGAGACAGTGACAGTGACAGAGACAGTGACAGAGACAGAGACAGAGTGTCAGTGACAGTGACAGAGAGTCAGTGACAGTGACAGTGACAGAGAGTCAGTGGCAGTGACAGAGACAGTGACAGAGAGTCAGTGACAGTGACAGAGACAGTGACAGAGACAGAGTGTTAGTGACAGTGACAGAGAGTCAGTGACAGAGACAGAGACAGTGACAGAGACAGAGACAGAGTGTCAGTGGCAGTGACAGAGACAGTGACAGAGTGTTAGTGACAGTGACAGAGTGTCAGTGAAAGTGACAGAGAGTCAGTGACAGTGACAGAGACAGTGACAGAGACAGAGACAGAGTGTCAGTGGCAGTGACAGAGACAGTGACAGAGTGTCAGTGACAGTGACAGTGACAGAGAGTCAGTGACAGAGAAGAGACAGAGTGTCAGTGAAAGTGACAGAGAGTCAGTGACAGAGACAGTGACAGAGAGTCAGTGACAGAGACAGAGACAGTGACAGAGACAGAGACAGAGTGTCAGTGGCAGTGGCAGAAACAGTGACAGAGAGTCAGTGACAGAGAGGCAGTGGCAGTGACAGAGACAATGACAGAGAGTCAGTGACAGTGATAGTGACAGTGACAGTGACAGAGGCAGAGACAGTGACAGAGACAGAGGCAGTGACTGTGATATTGACAGAGACAGTGACAGAGACAGTGACAGAGACAGAGAGTCAGTGGCAGAGACAGAGTGACAGAGAGTCAGTGACAGTGACAGAGTGACAGAGACAGAGACAGTGACAGAGTGACAGAGACAGTGACAGAGACAGTGACAGTGCAAGAGACAGTGACAGAGACAGAAACAGACAGAGACAATGACAGAGAGACAGAGACAGTGACAGTGACAGAGACAGTGACAGAGGCAGAGACAGAGTGTCAGTGACAGAGACAGAGAGTCAGTGACAGTGACAGAGAGTCAGAGTGCCAGTGATAGTGACAGTGACAGAGACAGTGACAGAGACAGAGACAGAGACAGTGACAGAGTGACAGAGACAGTGACAGAGACACAGACAGTGACAGTGACAGAGACAGTGACAGAGACAGAGACAGTGACAGAGAGTCAGTGACAGTGACTGTGTCAGAGACAGAGACAGAGTGTCAGTGACAGAGACAGAGAGTTAGTGACAGAGAGTCAGAGTGCCAGTGATAGTGACAGTGACAGAGTGACAGTGACAGAGTGTCAGTGACAGAGACAGAGTGACAGAGACAGTGACAGAGACACAGACAGTGACAGAGACAGTGACAGTGACAGAGATAGTGACACAGACAGAGAGTCAGTGACAGAGACAGAGTGACAGAGACAGTGACAGAGAGTCAGTGACAGTGATAGTGACAGTGACAGTGACAGAGACAGAGACAGTGACAGAGAGACAGTGACAGTGACTGTGACAGTGACAGTGACAGTGACAGTGACAGTGACAGTGACAGAGACTGAGTGACAGTGACAGAGAGACAGAGACAGTGACTGTGTCAGAGACAGAGACAGAGAGTCAGTGACAGAGAGTCAGAGTGCCAGTGATAGTGACAGTGACAGAGTGACAGTGACAGAGTGTCAGTGACAGAGACAGAGTGACAGAGACAGTGACAGAGACACAGACAGACAGAGACAGTGACAGTGACAGAGATAGTGACACAGACAGAGACAGAGTGTCAGTGACAGTGACAGAGACAGTGACAGAAACAGAGACAGAGTGTCAGTGGCAGTGACAGAGACAGTGACAGAGACAGAGTGTCAGTGGCAGTGACAGAGACAGTGACAGAGAGTCAGTGACAGAGAGTCAGTGGCAGTGACAGAGACAGTGACAGAGAGTCAGTGACAGTGACAGAGAGTCAGTGACAGTGACAGAGACAGTGACAGTGACAGAGATAGTGACACAGACAGAGACAGAGTGTCAGTGACAGTGACAGAGACAGTGACAGAAACAGAGACAGAGTGTCAGTGGCAGTGACAGAGACAGTGACAGAGACAGAGTGTCAGTGGCAGTGACAGAGACAGTGACAGAGAGTCAGTGACAGAGAGTCAGTGGCAGTGACAGAGACAGTGACAGAGAGTCAGTGACAGTGACAGAGAGTCAGTGACAGTGACAGAGACAGTGACAGAGACAGTGACAGAGTGTCAGTGACAGAGAGTCAGTGGCAGTGACAGAGACAGTGACAGAGAGACAGTGACAGTGACAGAGACAGTGACAGAGACAGAGACAGAGTGTCAGTGACAGTGACAGAGTGTCAGTGACAGTGACAGTGACAGAGAGTCAGTGGCAGTGACAGAGACAGTGACAGAGAGTCAGTGACAGTGACAGAGACAGTGACAGAGACAGAGTGTTAGTGACAGTGACAGAGAGTCAGTGACAGAGACAGAGACAGTGACAGAGACAGAGACAGAGTGTCAGTGAAAGTGACAGAGAGTCAGTGACAGTGACAGAGACAGTGACAGAGACAGAGACAGAGTGTCAGTGGCAGTGACAGAGACAGTGACAGAGTGTCAGTGACAGTGACAGTGACAGAGTGTCAGTGACAGTGACAGAGAGTCAGTGACAGAGAAGAGACAGAGTGTCAGTGAAAGTGACAGAGAGTCAGTGACAGAGACAGTGACAGAGAGTCAGTGACAGAGACAGAGACAGTGACAGAGACATTGACAGTGACAGAGATAGTGACACAGACAGAGACAGAGAGTCAGTGACAGAGACAGAGTGACAGAGACAGTGACAGAGAGTCAGTGACAGTGATAGTGACAGTGACAGTGACAGAGACAGAGACAGAGTGTCAGTGACAGAGACAGAGAGTCGGTGACAGTGACAGAGAGACAGTGACAGTGACTGTGACAGTGACAGTGACAGTGACAGTGACAGAGACTGAGTGACAGTGACAGAGAGACAGAGACAGTGACTGTGTCAGAGACAGAGACAGAGTGTCAGTGACAGAGACAGAGAGTCAGTGACAGAGAGTCAGAGTGCCAGTGATAGTGACAGTGACAGAGTGACAGTGACAGAGTGTCAGTGACAGAGACAGAGTGACAGAGACAGTGACAGAGACACAGACAGTGACAGAGACAGTGACAGAGATAGTGACACAGACAGAGACAGAGTGTCAGTGACAATGACAGAGACAGTGACAGAAACAGAGACAGAGTGTCAGTGGCAGTGACAGAGACAGTGACAGAGACAGAGTGTCAGTGGCAGTGTCAGTGGCAGTGACAGAGACAGTGACAGAGAGTCAGTGACAGAGAGTCAGTGGCAGTGACAGAGACAGAGACAGAGAGTCAGTGACAGAGACAGAGACAGAGAGTCAGTGACAGAGACAGAGACAGAGTGTCAGTGGCAGTGACAGAGATAGTGACAGAGAGTCAGTGACAGAGAGGCAGTGGCAGTGACAGAGACAGTGACAGAGAGTCAGTGACAGTGATAGTGACAGTGACAGTGACAGAGACAGAGACAGTGACAGAGACAGAGAGTCAGTAACAGAGACAGAGTGACAGAGACAGTGACAGAGACAGAGACAGTGACTGTGATATTGACAGAGACAGTGACAGAGACAGAGACAGTGACAGAGACAGAGAGTCAGTGACAGAGACAGAGTGACAGAGACAGTGACAGAGAGTCAGTGACAGTGACAGAGTGACAGAGACAGAGACAGAAACAGAGTGACAGAGACAATGACAGAGAGACAGAGACAGTGACTGTGTCAGAGACAGAGACAGAGTGTCAGTGACAGAGACAGAGAGTCAGTGACAGTGACAGAGAGTCAGAGTGCCAGTGATAGTGACAGTGACAGAGTGTCAGTGACAGAGACAGAGACAGAGACAGAGACAGAGTGACAGAGACAGAGTGACAGAGACACAGACAGTGACAGAGACAGAGACAGAGACAGAGACAGTGACAGAGTGACAGAGACAGTGACAGAGACAGTGACAGAAACAGAGACAGAGTGTCAGTGGCAGTGACAGAGACAGTGACAGAGACAGAGTGTCAGTGGCAGTGACAGAGATAGTGACAGAGAGTCAGTGACAGAGAGTCAGTGGCAGTGACAGAGACAGTGACAGAGAGTCAGTGACAGAGAGTCAGTGACAGAGAGTCAGTGGCAGTGACAGAGACAGTGACAGAGAGACAGTGACAGTGACAGAGACAGTGACAGAGACAGAGACAGAGTGTCAGTGACAGTGACAGAGAGTCAGTGACAGTGACAGTGACAGAGAGTCAGTGGCAGTGACAGAGACAGTGACAGAGAGTCAGTGACAGTGACAGAGACAGTGACAGAGACAGAGTGTTAGTGACAGTGACATAGAGTCAGTGACAGAGACAGAGACAGTGACAGAGACAGAGACAGAGTGTCAGTGAAAGTGACAGAGAGTCAGTGACAGTGACAGAGACAGTGACAGAGACAGAGACAGAGTGTCAGTGGCAGTGACAGAGACAGTGACAGAGTGTCAGTGACAGTGACAGTGACAGAGTGTCAGTGACAGTGACAGTGACAGAGAGTCAGTGACAGAGAAGAGACAGAGTGTCAGTGAAAGTGACAGAGAGTCAGTGACAGAGACAGTGACAGAGAGTCAGTGACAGAGACAGAGACAGTGACAGAGACAGAGACAGAGTGTCAGTGGCAGTGGCAGAAACAGTGACAGAGAGTCAGTGACAGAGAGGCAGTGGCAGTGACAGAGACAGTGACAGAGAGTCAGTGACAGTGATAGTGACAGTGACAGTGACAGAGGCAGAGACAGAGACAGAGGCAGTGACTGTGATATTGACAGAGACAGTGACAGAGACAGAGACAGTGACAGAGACAGAGAGTCAGTGACAGAGACAGAGTGACAGAGACAGTGACAGAGAGTCAGTGACAGTGACAGAGTGACAGAGACAGAGACAGTGACAGAGTGACAGAGACAGTGACAGAGACAGTGACAGTGCAAGAGACAGTGACAGTGACAGAAACAGAGACAGTGACAGAGACAGAGACAGAGTGTCAGTGACAGAGACAGAGAGTCAGTGACAGTGACAGAGAGGCAGAGTGCCAGTGATAGTGACAGTGACAGAGACAGTGACAGAGACAGAGACAGAGACAGAGACAGTGACAGAGTGACAGAGACAGTGACAGAGACACAGACAGTGACAGTGACAGAGACAGTGACAGAGACAGAGACAGTGACAGAGAGTCAGTGACAGTGACAGTGTGACAGAGACAGTGACAGAGACACAGACAGTGACAGAGACAGTGACAGTGACAGAGATAGTGACACAGACAGAGACAGAGAGTCAGTGACAGAGACAGAGTGACAGAGACAGTGACAGAGAGTCAGTGACAGTGATAGTGACAGTGACAGTGACAGAGACAGAGACAGAGTGTCAGTGACAGAGACAGAGAGTCAGTGACAGTGACAGAGAGACAGTGACAGTGACTGTGACAGTGACAGTGACAGTGACAGTGACAGTGACAGTGACAGAGACTGAGTGACAGTGACAGAGAGACAGAGACAGTGACTGTGTCAGAGACAGAGACAGAGTGTCAGTGACAGAGACAGAGAGTCAGAGTGCCAGTGATAGTGACAGAGACAGTGACAGTGACAGAGATAGTGACACAGACAGAGACAGAGTGTCAGTGACAATGACAGAGACAGTGACAGAAACAGAGACAGAGTGTCAGTGGCAGTGACAGAGACAGTGACAGAGACAGAGTGTCAGTGGCAGTGTCAGTGGCAGTGACAGAGACAGTGACAGAGAGTCAGTGACAGAGAGTCAGTGGCAGTGACAGAGACAGAGAGTCAGTGACAGAGACAGAGACAGAGTGTCAGTGGCAGTGACAGAGACAGTGACAGAGTGTCAGTGACAGAGAGGCAGTGGCAGTGACAGAGACAGTGACAGAGAGTCAGTGACAGTGATAGTGACAGTGACAGTGACAGTGACAGAGACAGAGACAGTGACAGAGACAGAGAGTCAGTGACAGAGACAGAGTGACAGAGACAGTGACAGAGACAGAGACAGTGACTGTGATATTGACAGAGACAGTGACAGAGACAGAGACAGTGACAGAGACAGAGAGTCAATGACAGAGACAGAGTGACAGAGACAGTGACAGAGAGTCAGTGACAGTGACAGAGTGACAGAGACAGAGACAGAAACAGAGTGTCAGAGACAATGACAGAGAGACAGAGACAGTGACTGTGTCAGAGACAGAGACAGAGTGTCAGTGACAGAGACAGAGAGTCAGTGAGTGACAGAGAGTCAGAGTACCAGTGATAGTGACAGTGACAGAGTGTCAGTAACAGAGATAGAGACAGAGACTGAGTGACAGAGACAGAGTGACAGAGACAGAGTGACAGAGACACAGACAGTGACAGAGACACAGACGGTGACAGAGACAGTGACAGTGACAGAGATAGTGACAGTGACAGAGATAGTGACACAGACAGAGACAGTGACAGAAACAGAGACAGAGTGTCAGTGGCAGTGACAGAGACAGTGACAGAGACAGAGTGTCAGTGGCAGTGACAGAGACAGTGACAGAGAGTCAGTGACAGAGAGTCAGTGGCAGTGACAGAGACAGTGACAGAGAGTCAGTGACAGTGACAGAGAGTCAGTGACAGTGACAGAGACAGTGACAGAGACAGTGACAGAGAGTCAGTGACAGAGAGTCAGGGGCAGTGACAGAGACAGTGACAGAGAGACAGTGACAGTGACAGAGACAGTGACAGAGACAGAGACAGAGTGTCAGTGACAGTGACAGAGAGTCAGTGTAAGTGACAGTGACAGAGAGTCTGTGACAGTGACAGTGACAGAGAGTCAGTGGCAGTGACAGAGACAGTGACAGAGAGTCAGTGACAGTGACAGAGACAGTGACAGAGACAGAATGTCAGTGACAGTGACAGAGAGTCCGTGACAGAGACAGAGACAGTGACAGAGACAGAGACAGAGAGTCAGTGACAGTGACAGAGAGTCATTGACAGTGACAGAGTGTCAGTGACAATAACATGACAGAGAGTCAGTGACAGAGAAGAGACAGAGTGTCAGTGACAGTGACAGAGAGTCAGTGACAGAGACAGTGACAGAGAGTCAGTGACAGAGACAGAGACAGTGACAGAGACAGAGACAGAGTGTCAGTGGCAGTCACAGAGACAGTGACAGAGAGTCAGTGACAGAGAGGCAGTGGCAGTGACAGAGACAGTGACAGAGAGTCAGTGACAGTGATAGTGACAGTGACAGTGACAGAGACAGAGACAGTGACAGAGACAGAGGCAGTGACTGTGATATTGACAGAGACAGTGACAGAGACAGAGACAGTGACAGAGACAGAGAGTCAGTGACAGAGACAGAGTGACAGAGACAGTGACAGAGAGTTAGTGACAGTGACAGAGTGACAGAGACAGAGACAGTGACAGAGTGACAGAGACAGTGACAGAGACAGTGACAGTGCAAGAGACAGTGACAGAGACAGAAACAGAGACAGAGACAATGACAGAGAGACAGAGACAGTGACTGTGTCAGAGACAGAGACAGAGTGTCAGTGACAGAGACAGAGAGTCAGTGACAGTGACAGAGAGTCAGAGTGCCAGTGATAGTGACAGTGACAGAGACAGTGACAGAGACAGAGACAGTGACAGAGTGACAGAGACAGTGACAGAGACACAGACAGTGACAGAGACAGTGACAGTGACAGAGATAGTGACAGAGAGTCAGTGGCAGTGACAGAGACAGTAACAGAGACAGTGACAGAGACAGAGACAGTGACAGAGAGTCAGTGACAGAGACAGAGACAGTGACAGAGAGTCAGTGACAGTGATAGTGACAGTGACAGAGTGACAGTGACAGAGACAGAGACAGAGACAGAGACAGTGACAGTGACAGAGTGACAGTGACAGAGACAGAGACAGAGACAGAGACAGAGACAGTGACAGAGTGAGAGACAGACAGAGACAGAGACAGTGACAGTGACAGTGACAGAGACAGAGACAGTGACAGAGTGACAGTGACAGAGTGACAGAGACAGAGACAGAGACAGTGACAGTGACAGTGACAGAGACAGAGACAGAGACAGAGACAGTGACAGAGTGACAGTGACAGTGACAGTGACAGAGACAGAGACAGAGACAGAGACAGTGACAGAGGCAGTGACAGTGACAGAGTGACAGTGACAGAGACCGAGACAGCGACAGAGACAGTGACAGAGTGACAGAGTGACAGAGGCAGTGACAGAGTGACAGAGACAGAGACAGAGACAGAGACAGAGACAGAGACCGAGACAGCGACAGAGACAGTGACAGAGTGACACAGTGACAGAGGCAGTGACAGAGTGACAGAGACAGAGACAGAGACAGTGACAGTGACAGTGTGGCAGTGACAGAGACAGTGACAGAGTGACAGTGACAGAGGCAGTGACAGTGACAGTGACAGAGACAGAGACAGTGACAGAGACAGAGACAGTGACAGAGACAGTGACAGAGACAGTGACAGAGACAGAGACAGAGACAGTGACAGTGACAGTGACAGTGACAGTAACAGAGCCTGAGACAGAGACAGAGACAGTGACAGAGACAGATACAGAGACAGTGACAGTGACAGTGACAGTGACAGTGACAGAGTGACAGAGACAGAGACAGAGACAGAGACAGTGACAGAGACAGAGACAGAGACAGTGACAGTGACAGTGACAGTGACAGTGACAGTGACAGTGACAGAGTGACAGAGACAGTGACAGAGTGACAGTGACAGAGGCAGTGACAGAGACAGTGACAGAGACAGAGACAGTGACAGAGACAGAGACAGAGAGTCAGTGACAGTGACAGAGAGTCAGTGACAGTGACAGATTGTCAGTGACAGTGACAGTGACAGAGAGTCAGTGACAGAGAAGAGACAGAGTGTCAGTGACAGTGACAGACAGTCAGTGACAGAGACAGTGACAGAGAGTCAGTGACAGAGACAGAGACAGTGACAGAGACAGAGACGGAGTGTCAGTGGCAGTGACAGAGACAGTGACAGAGAGTCAGTGACAGAGAGGCAGTGGCAGTGACAGAGACAGTGACAGAGAGTCAGTGACAGTGATAGTGACAGTAACAGTGACAGAGACAGAGACAGTGACAGAAACAGAGACAGAGTGTCAGTGAAAGTGACAGAGAGTCAGTGACAGTGACAGAGACAGTGACAGAGACAGAGACAGAGTGTCAGTGGCAGTGACAGAGACAGTGACAGAGTGTCAGTGACAGTGACAGTGACAGAGTGTCAGTGACAGTGACAGTGACAGAGAGTCAGTGACAGAGAAGAGACAGAGTGTCAGTGAAAGTGACAGAGAGTCAGTGACAGAGACAGTGACAGAGAGTCAGTGCCAGAGACAGAGACAGTGACAGAGACAGAGACAGAGTGTCAGTGGCAGTGGCAGAAACAGTGACAGAGAGTCAGTGACAGAGAGGCAGTGGCAGTGACAGAGACAGTGACAGAGAGTCAGTGACAGTGACAGTGACAGTGACAGTGACAGAGGCAGAGACAGTGACAGAGACAGAGGCAGTGACTGTGATATTGACAGAGACAGGGACAGAGACAGAGACAGTGACAGAGACAGAGAGTCAGTGACAGAGACAGTGACAGAGTGACAGAGACAGTGACAGAGACAGTGACAGTGCAAGAGACAGTGACAGAGACAGAAACAGAGACAGAGACAATGACAGAGAGACAGAGACAGTGACTGTGTCAGAGAGAGAGACAGAGTGTCAGTGACAGAGACAGAGAGTCAGTGACAGTGACAGAGAGTCAGAGTGCCAGTGATAGTGACAGTGACAGAGACAGTGACAGAGACAGAGACAGAGACAGTGACAGAGTGACAGAGACAGTGACAGAGACACAGACAGTGACAGAGACAGTGACAGAGACAGAGACAGTGACAGAGAGTCAGTGACAGAGACAGAGACAGTGACAGAGAGTCAGTGACAGTGATAGTGACAGTGACAGTGCAAGAGACAGTGACAGTGACAGAAACAGAGACAGAGACAATGACAGAGAGACAGAGACAGTGACAGTGACAGAGACAGTGACAGAGAAAGAGACAGAGTGTCAGTGACAGAGACAGAGAGTCAGTGACAGTGACAGAGAGGCAGAGTGCCAGTGATAGTGACAGTGACAGAGACAGTGACAGAGACAGAGACAGAGACAGAGACAGTGACAGAGTGACAGAGACAGTGACAGAGACACAGACAGTGACAGTGACAGAGACAGTGACAGAGACAGAGACAGTGACAGAGAGTCAGTGACAGTGACTGTGTCAGAGACAGAGACAGAGTGTCAGTGACAGAGACAGAGAGTTAGTGACAGAGAGTCAAAGTGCCAGTGATAGTGACAGTGACAGTGTGACAGAGACAGTGACAGAGACACAGACAGTGACAGAGACAGTGACAGTGACAGAGATAGTGACACAGACAGAGACAGAGAGTCAGTGACAGAGACAGAGTGACAGAGACAGTGACAGAGAGTCAGTGACAGTGATAGTGACAGTGACAGTGACAGAGACAGAGACAGAGTGTCAGTGACAGAGACAGAGAGTCAGTGACAGTGACAGAGAGACAGTGACAGTGACTGTGACAGTGACAGTGACAGTGACAGAGACTGAGTGACAGTGACAGAGAGACAGAGACAGTGACTGTGTCAGAGACAGAGACAGAGTGTCAGTGACAGAGACAGAGAGTCAGTGACAGAGAGTCAGAGTGCCAGTGATAGTGACAGTGACAGAGTGACAGTGACAGAGTGTTAGTGACAGAGACAGAGTGACAGAGACAGTGACAGAGACACAGACAGTGACAGAGACAGTGACAGTGACAGAGATAGTGACACAGACAGAGACAGAGTGTCAGTGACAATGACAGAGACAGTGACAGAGACAGAGACAGAGTGTCAGTGGCAGTGACAGAGACAGTGACAGAGACAGAGTGTCAGTGGCAGTGTCAGTGGCAGTGACAGAGACAGTGACAGAGAGTCAGTGACAGAGAGTCAGTGGCAGTGACAGAGACAGAGAGTCAGTGACAGAGACAGAGACAGAGAGTCAGTGACAGAGACAGAGACAGAGTGTCAGTGGCAGTGACAGAGACAGTGACAGAGAGTCAGTGACAGAGAGGCAGTGGCAGTGACAGAGGCAGTGACAGAGAGTCAGTGACAGTGATAGTGACAGTGACAGTGACAGAGACAGAGACAGTGACAGAGACAGAAAGTCAGTGACAGAGACAGAGTGTCAGAGACAGTGACAGAGACAGAGACAGTGACTGTGATATTGACAGAGACAGTGACAGAGACAGAGACAGTGACAGAGACAGAGAGTCAATGACAGAGACAGAGTGACAGAGACAGTGACAGAGAGTCAGTGACAGTGACAGAGTGACAGAGACAGAGACAGAAACAGAGTGTCAGAGACAATGACAGAGAGACAGAGACAGTGACTGTGTCAGAGACAGAGACAGAGTGTCAGTGACAGAGACAGAGAGTCAGTGACAGTGACAGAGAGTCAGAGTGCCAGTGATAGTGACAGTGACAGAGTGTCAGTGACAGAGACAGAGACAGAGACAGAGTGACAGAGACAGAGTGACAGAGACAGAGTGACAGAGACACAGACAGTGACAGAGACACAGACGGTGACAGAGACAGTGACAGTGACAGAGATAGTGACAGTGACAGAGATAGTGACACAGACAGAGACAGTGACAGAAACAGAGACAGAGTGTCAGTGGCAGTGACAGAGACAGTGACAGAGACAGAGTGTCAGTGGCAGTGACAGAGACAGTGACAGAGAGTCAGTGACAGAGAGTCAGTGGCAGTGACAGAGACAGTGACAGAGAGTCAGTGACAGTGACAGAGAGTAAGTGACAGTGACAGAGACAGTGACAGAGACAGTGACAGAGAGTCAGTGACAGAGAGTCAGTGGCAGTGACAGAGACAGTGACAGAGAGACAGTGACAGTGACAGAGACAGTGACAGAGACAGAGACAGAGTGTCAGTGACAGTGACAGAGAGTCAGTGTAAGTGACAGTGACAGAGAGTCTGTGACAGTGACAGTGACAGAGAGTCAGTGGCAGTGACAGAGACAGTGACAGAGAGTCAGTGACAGTGACAGAGACAGTGACAGAGACAGAATGTCAGTGACAGTGACAGAGAGTCCGTGACAGAGACAGAGACAGTGACAGAGACAGAGACAGAGAGTCAGTGACATTGACAGTCAGTGACAGTGACAGAGTGTCAGTGACAGTGACAGTGACAGAGAGTCAGTGACAGAGAAGAGACAGAGTGTCAGTGACAGTGACAGAGAGTCAGTGACAGAGACAGTGACAGAGAGTCAGTGACAGAGACAGAGACAGTGACAGAGACAGAGACAGAGTGTCAGTGACAGTGACAGAGTGTCAGTGACAGTGACAGTGACAGAGAGTCAGTGGCAGTGACAGAGACAGTGACAGAGAGTCAGTGACAGTGACAGAGACAGTGACAGAGACAGAGTGTTAGTGACAGTGACAGAGAGTCAGTGACAGAGACAGAGACAGTGACAGAGACAGAGACAGAGTGTCAGTGAAAGTGACAGAGAGTCGGTGACAGTGACAGAGACAGTGACAGAGACAGAGACAGAGTGTCAGTGGCAGTGACAGAGACAGTGACAGAGTGTCAGTGACAGTGACAGTGACAGAGTGTCAGTGACAGTGACAGAGAGTCAGTGACAGAGAAGAGACAGAGTGTCAGTGAAAGTGACAGAGAGTCAGTGACAGAGACAGTGACAGAGAGTCAGTGACAGAGACAGAGACAGTGACAGAGACAGTGACAGTGACAGAGATAGTGACACAGACAGAGACAGAGAGTCAGTGACAGAGACAGAGTGACAGAGACAGTGACAGAGAGTCAGTGACAGTGATAGTGACAGTGACAGTGACAGAGACAGAGACAGAGTGTCAGTGACAGAGACAGAGAGTCGGTGACAGTGACAGAGAGACAGTGACAGTGACTGTGACAGTGACAGTGACAGTGACAGTGACAGTGACAGAGACTGAGTGACAGTGACAGAGAGACAGAGACAGTGACTGTGTCAGAGACAGAGACAGAGTGTCAGTGACAGAGACAGAGAGTCAGTGACAGAGAGTCAGAGTGCCAGTGATAGTGACAGTGACAGAGTGACAGTGACAGAGTGTCAGTGACAGAGACAGAGTGACAGAGACAGTGACAGAGACACAGACAGTGACAGAGACAGTGACAGAGATAGTGACACAGACAGAGACAGAGTGTCAGTGACAATGACAGAGACAGTGACAGAAACAGAGACAGCGTGTCAGTGGCAGTGACAGAGACAGTGACAGAGACAGAGTGTCAGTGGCAGTGTCAGTGGCAGTGACAGAGACAGTGACAGAGAGTCAGTGACAGAGAGTCAGTGGCAGTGACAGAGACAGAGAGTCAGTGACAGAGACAGAGACAGAGAGTCAGTGACAGAGACAGAGACAGAGTGTCAGTGGCAGTGACAGAGATAGTGACAGAGAGTCAGTGACAGAGAGGCAGTGGCAGTGACAGAGACAGTGACAGAGAGTCAGTGACAGTGATAGTGACAGTGACAGTGACAGAGACAGAGACAGTGACAGAGACAGAGAGTCAGTAACAGAGACAGAGTGACAGAGACAGTGACAGAGACAGAGACAGTGACTGTGATATTGACAGAGACAGTGACAGAGACAGAGACAGTGACAGAGACAGAGAGTCAGTGACAGAGACAGAGTGACAGAGACAGTGACAGAGAGTCAGTGACAGTGACAGAGTGACAGAGACAGAGACAGAAACAGAGTGACAGAGACAATGACAGAGAGACAGAGACAGTGACTGTGTCAGAGACAGAGACAGAGTGTCAGTGACAGAGACAGAGAGTCAGTGACAGTGACAGAGAGTCAGAGTGCCAGTGATAGTGACAGTGACAGAGTGTCAGTGACAGAGACAGAGACAGAGACAGAGACAGAGTGACAGAGACAGAGTGACAGAGACACAGACAGTGACAGAGACAGAGACAGAGACAGAGACAGTGACAGAGTGACAGAGACAGTGACAGAGACAGTGACAGAAACAGAGACAGAGTGTCAGTGGCAGTGACAGAGACAGTGACAGAGACAGAGTGTCAGTGGCAGTGACAGAGATAGTGACAGAGAGTCAGTGACAGAGAGTCAGTGGCAGTGACAGAGACAGTGACAGAGAGTCAGTGACAGAGAGTCAGTGACAGAGAGTCAGTGGCAGTGACAGAGACAGTGACAGAGAGACAGTGACAGTGACAGAGACAGTGACAGAGACAGAGACAGAGTGTCAGTGACAGTGACAGAGAGTCAGTGACAGTGACAGTGACAGAGAGTCAGTGGCAGTGACAGAGACAGTGACAGAGAGTCAGTGACAGTGACAGAGACAGTGGCAGAGACAGAGTGTTAGTGACAGTGACATAGAGTCAGTGACAGAGACAGAGACAGTGACAGAGACAGAGACAGAGTGTCAGTGAAAGTGACAGAGAGTCAGTGACAGTGACAGAGACAGTGACAGAGACAGAGACAGAGTGTCAGTGGCAGTGACAGAGACAGTGACAGAGTGTCAGTGACAGTGACAGTGACAGAGTGTCAGTGACAGTGACAGTGACAGAGAGTCAGTGACAGAGAAGAGACAGAGTGTCAGTGAAAGTGACAGAGAGTCAGTGACAGAGACAGTGACAGAGAGTCAGTGACAGAGACAGAGACAGTGACAGAGACAGAGACAGAGTGTCAGTGGCAGTGGCAGAAACAGTGACAGAGAGTCAGTGACAGAGAGGCAGTGGCAGTGACAGAGACAGTGACAGAGAGTCAGTGACAGTGATAGTGACAGTGACAGTGACAGAGGCAGAGACAGAGACAGAGGCAGTGACTGTGATATTGACAGAGACAGTGACAGAGACAGAGACAGTGACAGAGACAGAGAGTCAGTGACAGAGACAGAGTGACAGAGACAGTGACAGAGAGTCAGTGACAGTGACAGAGTGACAGAGACAGAGACAGTGACAGAGTGACAGAGACAGTGACAGAGACAGTGACAGTGCAAGAGACAGTGACAGTGACAGAAACAGAGACAGTGACAGAGACAGAGACAGAGTGTCAGTGACAGAGACAGAGAGTCAGTGACAGTGACAGAGAGGCAGAGTGCCAGTGATAGTGACAGTGACAGAGACAGTGACAGAGACAGAGACAGAGACAGAGACAGAGACAGTGACAGAGTGACAGAGACAGTGACAGAGACACAGACAGTGACAGTGACAGAGACAGTGACAGAGACAGAGACAGTGACAGAGAGTCAGTGACAGTGACTGTGTCAGAGACAGAGACAGAGTGTCAGTGACAGAGACAGAGAGTTAGTGACAGAGAGTCAAAGTGCCAGTGATAGTGACAGTGACAGTGTGACAGAGACAGTGACAGAGACACAGACAGTGACAGAGACAGTGACAGTGACAGAGATAGTGACACAGACAGAGACAGAGAGTCAGTGACAGAGACAGAGTGACAGAGACAGTGACAGAGAGTCAGTGACAGTGACAGTGACAGTGACAGTGACAGAGACAGAGACAGAGTGTCAGTGACAGAGACAGAGAGTCAGTGACAGTGACAGAGAGACAGTGACAGTGACTGTGACAGTGACAGTGACAGTGACAGTGACAGTGACAGAGACTGAGTGACAGTGACAGAGAGACAGAGACAGTGACTGTGTCAGAGACAGAGACAGAGTGTCAGTGACAGAGACAGAGAGTCAGAGTGCCAGTGATAGTGACAGAGACAGTGACAGTGACAGAGATAGTGACACAGACAGAGACAGAGTGTCAGTGACAATGACAGAGACAGTGACAGAAACAGAGACAGAGTGTCAGTGGCAGTGACAGAGACAGTGACAGAGACAGAGTGTCAGTGGCAGTGTCAGTGGCAGTGACAGAGACAGTGACAGAGAGTCAGTGACAGAGAGTCAGTGGCAGTGACAGAGACAGAGAGTCAGTGACAGAGACAGAGACAGAGAGTCAGTGACAGAGACAGAGACAGAGTGTCAGTGGCAGTGACAGAGACAGTGACAGAGAGTCAGTGACAGAGAGGCAGTGGCAGTGACAGAGGCAGTGACAGAGAGTCAGTGACAGTGATAGTGACAGTGACAGTGACAGAGACAGAGACAGTGACAGAGACAGAAAGTCAGTGACAGAGACAGAGTGTCAGAGACAGTGACAGAGACAGAGACAGTGACTGTGATATTGACAGAGACAGTGACAGAGACAGAGACAGTGACAGAGACAGAGTGTCAATGACAGAGACAGAGTGACAGAGACAGTGACAGAGAGTCAGTGACAGTGACAGAGTGACAGAGACAGAGACAGAAACAGAGTGTCAGAGACAATGACAGAGAGACAGAGACAGTGACTGTGTCAGAGACAGAGACAGAGTGTCAGTGACAGAGACAGAGAGTCAGTGAGTGACAGAGAGTCAGAGTGCCAGTGATAGTGACAGTGACAGAGTGTCAGTAACAGAGATAGAGACAGAGACTGAGTGACAGAGACAGAGTGACAGAGACAGAGTGACAGAGACACAGACAGTGACAGAGACACAGACGGTGACAGAGACAGTGACAGTGACAGAGATAGTGACAGTGACAGAGATAGTGACACAGACAGAGACAGTGACAGAAACAGAGACAGAGTGTCAGTGGCAGTGACAGAGACAGTGACAGAGACAGAGTGTCAGTGGCAGTGACAGAGACAGTGACAGAGAGTCAGTGACAGAGAGTCAGTGGCAGTGACAGAGACAGTGACAGAGAGTCAGTGACAGTGACAGAGAGTCAGTGACAGTGACAGAGACAGTGACAGAGACAGTGACAGAGAGTCAGTGACAGAGAGTCAGTGGCAGTGACAGAGACAGTGACAGAGAGACAGTGACAGTGACAGAGACAGTGACAGAGACAGAGACAGAGACAGTGACAGAGAGTCAGTGACAGTGACTGTGTCAGAGACAGAGACAGAGTGTCAGTGACAGAGACAGAGAGTTAGTGACAGAGAGTCAAAGTGCCAGTGATAGTGACAGTGACAGTGTGACAGAGACAGTGACAGAGACACAGACAGTGACAGAGACAGTGACAGTGACAGAGATAGTGACACAGACAGAGACAGAGAGTCAGTGACAGAGACAGAGTGACAGAGACAGTGACAGAGAGTCAGTGACAGTGACAGTGACAGTGACAGTGACAGAGACAGAGACAGAGTGTCAGTGACAGAGACAGAGAGTCAGTGACAGTGACAGAGAGACAGTGACAGTGATAGTGACAGTGACAGTGACAGAGACAGAGAGTCAGTAACAGAGACAGAGTGACAGAGACAGTGACAGAGACAGAGACAGTGACTGTGATATTGACAGAGACAGTGACAGAGACAGAGACAGTGACAGAGACAGAGAGTCAGTGACAGAGAGGCAGTGGCAGTGACAGAGACAGTGACAGAGAGTCAGTGACAGTGATAGTGACAGTGACAGTGACAGAGACAGAGACAGTGACAGAGACAGAGAGTCAGTAACAGAGACAGAGTGACAGAGACAGTGACAGAGACAGAGACAGTGACTGTGATATTGACAGAGACAGTGACAGAGACAGAGACAGTGACAGAGACAGAGAGTCAGTGACAGAGACAGAGTGACAGAGACAGTGACAGAGAGTCAGTGACAGTGACAGAGTGACAGAGACAGAGACAGAAACAGAGTGACAGAGACAATGACAGAGAGACAGAGACAGTGACTGTGTCAGAGACAGAGACAGAGTGTCAGTGACAGAGACAGAGAGTCAGTGACAGTGACAGAGAGTCAGAGTGCCAGTGATAGTGACAGTGACAGAGTGTCAGTGACAGAGACAGAGACAGAGACAGAGACAGAGTGACAGAGACAGAGTGACAGAGACACAGACAGTGACAGAGACAGAGACAGAGACAGAGACAGTGACAGAGTGACAGAGACAGTGACAGAGACAGTGACAGAAACAGAGACAGAGTGTCAGTGGCAGTGACAGAGACAGTGACAGAGACAGAGTGTCAGTGGCAGTGACAGAGATAGTGACAGAGAGTCAGTGACAGAGAGTCAGTGGCAGTGACAGAGACAGTGACAGAGAGTCAGTGACAGAGAGTCAGTGACAGAGAGTCAGTGGCAGTGACAGAGACAGTGACAGAGAGACAGTGACAGTGACAGAGACAGTGACAGAGACAGAGACAGAGTGTCAGTGACAGTGACAGAGAGTCAGTGACAGTGACAGTGACAGAGAGTCAGTGGCAGTGACAGAGACAGTGACAGAGAGTCAGTGACAGTGACAGAGACAGTGACAGAGACAGAGTGTTAGTGACAGTGACATAGAGTCAGTGACAGAGACAGAGACAGTGACAGAGACAGAGACAGAGTGTCAGTGAAAGTGACAGAGAGTCAGTGACAGTGACAGAGACAGTGACAGAGACAGAGACAGAGTGTCAGTGGCAGTGACAGAGACAGTGACAGAGTGTCAGTGACAGTGACAGTGACAGAGTGTCAGTGACAGTGACAGTGACAGAGAGTCAGTGACAGAGAAGAGACAGAGTGTCAGTGAAAGTGACAGAGAGTCAGTGACAGAGACAGTGACAGAGAGTCAGTGACAGAGACAGAGACAGTGACAGAGACAGAGACAGAGTGTCAGTGGCAGTGGCAGAAACAGTGACAGAGAGTCAGTGACAGAGAGGCAGTGGCAGTGACAGAGACAGTGACAGAGAGTCAGTGACAGTGATAGTGACAGTGACAGTGACAGAGGCAGAGACAGAGGCAGTGACTGTGATATTGACAGAGACAGTGACAGAGACAGAGACAGTGACAGAGACAGAGAGTCAGTGACAGAGACAGAGTGACAGAGACAGTGACAGAGAGTCAGTGACAGTGACAGAGTGACAGAGACAGAGACAGTGACAGAGTGACAGAGACAGTGACAGAGACAGTGACAGTGCAAGAGACAGTGACAGTGACAGAAACAGAGACAGTGACAGAGACAGAGACAGAGTGTCAGTGACAGAGACAGAGAGTCAGTGACAGTGACAGAGAGGCAGAGTGCCAGTGATAGTGACAGTGACAGAGACAGTGACAGAGACAGAGACAGAGACAGAGACAGTGACAGAGTGACAGAGACAGTGACAGAGACACAGACAGTGACAGTGACAGAGACAGTGACAGAGACAGAGACAGTGACAGAGAGTCAGTGACAGTGACTGTGTCAGAGACAGAGACAGAGTGTCAGTGACAGAGACAGAGAGTTAGTGACAGAGAGTCAAAGTGCCAGTGATAGTGACAGTGACAGTGTGACAGAGACAGTGACAGAGACACAAACAGTGACAGAGACAGTGACAGTGACAGAGATAGTGACACAGACAGAGACAGAGAGTCAGTGACAGAGACAGAGTGACAGAGACAGTGACAGAGAGTCAGTGACAGTGACAGTGACAGTGACAGTGACAGAGACAGAGACAGAGTGTCAGTGACAGAGACAGAGAGTCAGTGACAGTGACAGAGAGACAGTGACAGTGACTGTGACAGTGACAGTGACAGTGACAGTGACAGTGACAGAGACTGAGTGACAGTGACAGAGAGACAGAGACAGTGACTGTGTCAGAGACAGAGACAGAGTGTCAGTGACAGAGACAGAGAGTCAGAGTGCCAGTGATAGTGACAGAGACAGTGACAGTGACAGAGATAGTGACACAGACAGAGACAGAGTGTCAGTGACAATGACAGAGACAGTGACAGAAACAGAGACAGAGTGTCAGTGGCAGTGACAGAGACAGTGACAGAGACAGAGTGTCAGTGGCAGTGTCAGTGGCAGTGACAGAGACAGTGACAGAGAGTCAGTGACAGAGAGTCAGTGGCAGTGACAGAGACAGAGAGTCAGTGACAGAGACAGAGACAGAGAGTCAGTGACAGAGACAGAGACAGAGTGTCAGTGGCAGTGACAGAGACAGTGACAGAGAGTCAGTGACAGAGAGGCAGTGGCAGTGACAGAGGCAGTGACAGAGAGTCAGTGACAGTGATAGTGACAGTGACAGTGACAGAGACAGAGACAGTGACAGAGACAGAAAGTCAGTGACAGAGACAGAGTGTCAGAGACAGTGACAGAGACAGAGACAGTGACAGAGACAGAGTGTCAATGACAGAGACAGAGTGACAGAGACAGTGACAGAGAGTCAGTGACAGTGACAGAGTGACAGAGACAGAGACAGAAACAGAGTGTCAGAGACAATGACAGAGAGACAGAGACAGTGACTGTGTCAGAGACAGAGACAGAGTGTCAGTGACAGAGACAGAGAGTCAGTGAGTGACAGAGAGTCAGAGTGCCAGTGATAGTGACAGTGACAGAGTGTCAGTAACAGAGATAGAGACAGAGACTGAGTGACAGAGACAGAGTGACAGAGACAGAGTGACAGAGACACAGACAGTGACAGAGACACAGACGGTGACAGAGACAGTGACAGTGACAGAGATAGTGACAGTGACAGAGATAGTGACACAGACAGAGACAGTGACAGAAACAGAGACAGAGTGTCAGTGGCAGTGACAGAGACAGTGACAGAGACAGAGTGTCAGTGGCAGTGACAGAGACAGTGACAGAGAGTCAGTGACAGAGAGTCAGTGGCAGTGACAGAGACAGTGACAGAGAGTCAGTGACAGTGACAGAGAGTCAGTGACAGTGACAGAGACAGTGACAGAGACAGTGACAGAGAGTCAGTGACAGAGAGTCAGTGGCAGTGACAGAGACAGTGACAGAGAGACAGTGACAGTGACAGAGACAGTGACAGAGACAGAGACAGAGACAGTGACAGAGAGTCAGTGACAGTGACTGTGTCAGAGACAGAGACAGAGTGTCAGTGACAGAGACAGAGAGTTAGTGACAGAGAGTCAAAGTGCCAGTGATAGTGACAGTGACAGTGTGACAGAGACAGTGACAGAGACACAGACAGTGACAGAGACAGTGACAGTGACAGAGATAGTGACACAGACAGAGACAGAGAGTCAGTGACAGAGACAGAGTGACAGAGACAGTGACAGAGAGTCAGTGACAGTGACAGTGACAGTGACAGTGACAGAGACAGAGACAGAGTGTCAGTGACAGAGACAGAGAGTCAGTGACAGTGACAGAGAGACAGTGACAGTGACTGTGACAGTGACAGTGACAGTGACAGTGACAGTGACAGTGACAGAGACTGAGTGACAGTGACAGAGAGACAGAGACAGTGACTGTGTCAGAGACAGAGACAGAGTGTCAGTGACAGAGACAGAGAGTCAGAGTGCCAGTGATAGTGACAGAGACAGTGACAGTGACAGAGATAGTGACACAGACAGAGACAGAGTGTCAGTGACAATGACAGAGACAGTGACAGAAACAGAGACAGAGTGTCAGTGGCAGTGACAGAGACAGTGACAGAGACAGAGTGTCAGTGGCAGTGTCAGTGGCAGTGACAGAGACAGTGACAGAGAGTCAGTGACAGAGAGTCAGTGGCAGTGACAGAGACAGAGAGTCAGTGACAGAGACAGAGACAGAGTGTCAGTGGCAGTGACAGAGACAGTGACAGAGTGTCAGTGACAGAGAGGCAGTGGCAGTGACAGAGACAGTGACAGAGAGTCAGTGACAGTGATAGTGACAGTGACAGTGACAGTGACAGAGACAGAGACAGTGACAGAGACAGAGAGTCAGTGACAGAGACAGAGTGACAGAGACAGTGACAGAGACAGAGACAGTGACTGTGATATTGACAGAGACAGTGACAGAGACAGAGACAGTGACAGAGACAGAGAGTCAATGACAGAGACAGAGTGACAGAGACAGTGACAGAGAGTCAGTGACAGTGACAGAGTGACAGAGACAGAGACAGAAACAGAGTGTCAGAGACAATGACAGAGAGACAGAGACAGTGACTGTGTCAGAGACAGAGACAGAGTGTCAGTGACAGAGACAGAGAGTCAGTGAGTGACAGAGAGTCAGAGTGCCAGTGATAGTGACAGTGACAGAGTGTCAGTAACAGAGATAGAGACAGAGACTGAGTGACAGAGACAGAGTGACAGAGACAGAGTGACAGAGACACAGACAGTGACAGAGACACAGACGGTGACAGAGACAGTGACAGTGACAGAGATAGTGACAGTGACAGAGATAGTGACACAGACAGAGACAGTGACAGAAACAGAGACAGAGTGTCAGTGGCAGTGACAGAGACAGTGACAGAGACAGAGTGTCAGTGGCAGTGACAGAGACAGTGACAGAGAGTCAGTGACAGAGAGTCAGTGGCAGTGACAGAGACAGTGACAGAGAGTCAGTGACAGTGACAGAGAGTCAGTGACAGTGACAGAGACAGTGACAGAGACAGTGACAGAGAGTCAGTGACAGAGGGTCAGTGGCAGTGACAGAGACAGTGACAGAGAGACAGTGACAGTGACAGAGACAGTGACAGAGACAGAGACAGAGTGTCAGTGACAGTGACAGAGAGTCAGTGTAAGTGACAGTGACAGAGAGTCTGTGACAGTGACAGTGACAGAGAGTCAGTGGCAGTGACAGAGACAGTGACAGAGAGTCAGTGACAGTGACAGAGACAGTGACAGAGACAGAATGTCAGTGACAGTGACAGAGAGTCCGTGACAGAGACAGAGACAGTGACAGAGACAGAGACAGAGAGTCAGTGACAGTGACAGAGAGTCAGTGACAGTGACAGAGTGTCAGTGACAATAACATGACAGAGAGTCAGTGACAGAGAAGAGACAGAGTGTCAGTGACAGTGACAGAGAGTCAGTGACAGAGACAGTGACAGAGAGTCAGTGACAGAGACAGAGACAGTGACAGAGACAGAGACAGAGTGTCAGTGGCAGTCACAGAGACAGTGACAGAGAGTCAGTGACAGAGAGGCAGTGGCAGTGACAGAGACAGTGACAGAGAGTCAGTGACAGTGATAGTGACAGTGACAGTGACAGAGACAGAGACAGTGACAGAGACAGAGGCAGTGACTGTGATATTGACAGAGACAGTGACAGAGACAGAGACAGTGACAGAGACAGAGAGTCAGTGACAGAGACAGAGTGACAGAGACAGTGACAGAGAGTTAGTGACAGTGACAGAGTGACAGAGACAGAGACAGTGACAGAGTGACAGAGACAGTGACAGAGACAGTGACAGTGCAAGAGACAGTGACAGAGACAGAAACAGAGACAGAGACAATGACAGAGAGACAGAGACAGTGACTGTGTCAGAGACAGAGACAGAGTGTCAGTGACAGAGACAGAGAGTCAGTGACAGTGACAGAGAGTCAGAGTGCCAGTGATAGTGACAGTGACAGAGACAGTGACAGAGACAGAGACAGAGACAGTGACAGAGTGACAGAGACAGTGACAGAGACACAGACAGTGACAGAGACAGTGACAGTGACAGAGATAGTGACAGAGAGTCAGTGGCAGTGACAGAGACAGTAACAGAGACAGTGACAGAGACAGAGACAGTGACAGAGAGTCAGTGACAGAGACAGAGACAGTGACAGAGAGTCAGTGACAGTGATAGTGACAGTGACAGAGTGACAGTGACAGAGACAGAGACAGAGACAGAGACAGTGACAGTGACAGAGTGACAGTGACAGAGACAGAGACAGAGACAGAGACAGAGACAGTGACAGAGTGAGAGACAGAGACAGAGACAGAGACAGAGACAGTGACAGTGACAGTGACAGAGACAGAGACAGTGACAGAGTGACAGTGACAGAGTGACAGTGACAGAGACAGAGACAGAGACAGAGACAGTGACAGTGACAGTGACAGAGACAGAGACAGAGACAGAGACAGTGACAGAGTGACAGTGACAGTGACAGTGACAGAGACAGAGACAGAGACAGAGACAGTGACAGAGGCAGTGACAGTGACAGAGTGACAGTGACAGAGACCGAGACAGCGACAGAGACAGTGACAGAGTGACAGAGTGACAGAGGCAGTGACAGAGTGACAGAGACAGAGACAGAGACAGAGACAGAGACCGAGACAGCGACAGAGACAGTGACAGAGTGACACAGTGACAGAGGCAGTGACAGAGTGACAGAGACAGAGACAGAGACAGTGACAGTGACAGTGTGGCAGTGACAGAGACAGTGACAGAGTGACAGTGACAGAGGCAGTGACAGTGACAGTGACAGAGACAGAGACAGTGACAGAGACAGAGACAGTGACAGAGACAGTGACAGAGACAGTGACAGTGACAGTGACAGTGACAGTAACAGAGCCTGAGACAGAGACAGAGACAGTGACAGAGACAGATACAGAGACAGTGACAGTGACAGTGACAGTGACAGAGTGACAGAGACAGAGACAGAGACAGAGACAGTGACAGAGACAGAGACAGAGACAGTGACAGTGACAGTGACAGTGACAGTGACAGTGACAGAGTGACAGAGACAGTGACAGAGTGACAGTGACAGAGGCAGTGACAGAGACAGTGACAGAGGCAGAGACAGTGACAGAGACAGAGACAGAGAGTCAGTGACAGTGACAGATTGTCAGTGACAGTGACAGTGACAGAGAGTCAGTGACAGAGAAGAGACAGAGTGTCAGTGACAGTGACAGACAGTCAGTGACAGAGACAGTGACAGAGAGTCAGTGACAGAGACAGAGACAGTGACAGAGACAGAGACGGAGTGTCAGTGGCAGTGACAGAGACAGTGACAGAGAGTCAGTGACAGAGAGGCAGTGGCAGTGACAGAGACAGTGACAGAGAGTCAGTGACAGTGATAGTGACAGTAACAGTGACAGAGACAGAGACAGTGACAGAGACAGAGACAGAGTGTCAGTGAAAGTGACAGAGAGTCAGTGACAGTGACAGAGACAGTGACAGAGACAGAGACAGAGTGTCAGTGGCAGTGACAGAGACAGTGACAGAGTGTCAGTGACAGTGACAGTGACAGAGTGTCAGTGACAGTGACAGTGACAGAGAGTCAGTGACAGAGAAGAGACAGAGTGTCAGTGAAAGTGACAGAGAGTCAGTGACAGAGACAGTGACAGAGAGTCAGTGCCAGAGACAGAGACAGTGACAGAGACAGAGACAGAGTGTCAGTGGCAGTGGCAGAAACAGTGACAGAGAGTCAGTGACAGAGAGGCAGTGGCAGTGACAGAGACAGTGACAGAGAGTCAGTGACAGTGACAGTGACAGTGACAGTGACAGAGGCAGAGACAGTGACAGAGACAGAGGCAGTGACTGTGATATTGACAGAGACAGGGACAGAGACAGAGACAGTGACAGAGACAGAGAGTCAGTGACAGAGACAGTGACAGAGTGACAGAGACAGTGACAGAGACAGTGACAGTGCAAGAGACAGTGACAGAGACAGAAACAGAGACAGAGACAATGACAGAGAGACAGAGACAGTGACTGTGTCAGAGAGAGAGACAGAGTGTCAGTGACAGAGACAGAGAGTCAGTGACAGTGACAGAGAGTCAGAGTGCCAGTGATAGTGACAGTGACAGAGACAGTGACAGAGACAGAGACAGAGACAGTGACAGAGTGACAGAGACAGTGACAGAGACACAGACAGTGACAGAGACAGTGACAGAGACAGAGACAGTGACAGAGAGTCAGTGACAGAGACAGAGACAGTGACAGAGAGTCAGTGACAGTGATAGTGACAGTGACAGTGCAAGAGACAGTGACAGTGACAGAAACAGAGACAGAGACAATGACAGAGAGACAGAGACAGTGACAGTGACAGAGACAGTGACAGCGAAAGAGACAGAGTGTCAGTGACAGAGACAGAGAGTCAGTGACAGTGACAGAGAGGCAGAGTGCCAGTGATAGTGACAGTGACAGAGACAGTGACAGAGACAGAGACAGAGACAGAGACAGTGACAGAGTGACAGAGACAGTGACAGAGACACAGACAGTGACAGTGACAGAGACAGTGACAGAGACAGAGACAGTGACAGAGAGTCAGTGACAGTGACTGTGTCAGAGACAGAGACAGAGTGTCAGTGACAGAGACAGAGAGTTAGTGACAGAGAGTCAAAGTGCCAGTGATAGTGACAGTGACAGTGTGACAGAGACAGTGACAGAGACACAGACAGTGACAGAGACAGTGACAGTGACAGAGATAGTGACACAGACAGAGACAGAGAGTCAGTGACAGAGACAGAGTGACAGAGACAGTGACAGAGAGTCAGTGACAGTGATAGTGACAGTGACAGTGACAGAGACAGAGACAGAGTGTCAGTGACAGAGACAGAGAGTCAGTGACAGTGACAGAGAGACAGTGACAGTGACTGTGACAGTGACAGTGACAGTGACAGAGACTGAGTGACAGTGACAGAGAGACAGAGACAGTGACTGTGTCAGAGACAGAGACAGAGTGTCAGTGACAGAGACAGAGAGTCAGTGACAGAGAGTCAGAGTGCCAGTGATAGTGACAGTGACAGAGTGACAGTGACAGAGTGTTAGTGACAGAGACAGAGTGACAGAGACAGTGACAGAGACACAGACAGTGACAGAGACAGTGACAGTGACAGAGATAGTGACACAGACAGAGACAGAGTGTCAGTGACAATGACAGAGACAGTGACAGAGACAGAGACAGAGTGTCAGTGGCAGTGACAGAGACAGTGACAGAGACAGAGTGTCAGTGGCAGTGTCAGTGGCAGTGACAGAGACAGTGACAGAGAGTCAGTGACAGAGAGTCAGTGGCAGTGACAGAGACAGAGAGTCAGTGACAGAGACAGAGACAGAGAGTCAGTGACAGAGACAGAGACAGAGTGTCAGTGGCAGTGACAGAGACAGTGACAGAGAGTCAGTGACAGAGAGGCAGTGGCAGTGACAGAGGCAGTGACAGAGAGTCAGTGACAGTGATAGTGACAGTGACAGTGACAGAGACAGAGACAGTGACAGAGACAGAAAGTCAGTGACAGAGACAGAGTGTCAGAGACAGTGACAGAGACAGAGACAGTGACTGTGATATTGACAGAGACAGTGACAGAGACAGAGACAGTGACAGAGACAGAGAGTCAATGACAGAGACAGAGTGACAGAGACAGTGACAGAGAGTCAGTGACAGTGACAGAGTGACAGAGACAGAGACAGAAACAGAGTGTCAGAGACAATGACAGAGAGACAGAGACAGTGACTGTGTCAGAGACAGAGACAGAGTGTCAGTGACAGAGACAGAGAGTCAGTGACAGTGACAGAGAGTCAGAGTGCCAGTGATAGTGACAGTGACAGAGTGTCAGTGACAGAGACAGAGACAGAGACAGAGTGACAGAGACAGAGTGACAGAGACAGAGTGACAGAGACACAGACAGTGACAGAGACACAGACGGTGACAGAGACAGTGACAGAGATAGTGACAGTGACAGAGATAGTGACACAGACAGAGACAGTGACAGAAACAGAGACAGAATGTCAGTGGCAGTGACAGAGACAGTGACAGAGACAGAGTGTCAGTGGCAGTGACAGAGACAGTGACAGAGAGTCAGTGACAGTGACAGAGAGTAAGTGACAGTGACAGAGACAGTGACAGAGACAGTGACAGAGAGTCAGTGACAGAGAGTCAGTGGCAGTGACAGAGACAGTGACAGAGAGACAGTGACAGTGACAGAGACAGTGACAGAGACAGAGACAGAGTGTCAGTGACAGTGACAGAGAGTCAGTGTAAGTGACAGTGACAGAGAGTCTGTGACAGTGACAGTGACAGAGAGTCAGTGGCAGTGACAGAGACAGTGACAGAGAGTCAGTGACAGTGACAGAGACAGTGACAGAGACAGAATGTCAGTGACAGTGACAGAGAGTCCGTGACAGAGACAGAGACAGTGACAGAGACAGAGACAGAGAGTCAGTGACATTGACAGTCAGTGACAGTGACAGAGTGTCAGTGACAGTGACAGTGACAGAGAGTCAGTGACAGAGAAGAGACAGAGTGTCAGTGACAGTGACAGAGAGTCAGTGACAGAGACAGTGACAGAGAGTCAGTGACAGAGACAGAGACAGTGACAGAGACAGAGACAGAGTGTCAGTGGCAGTCACAGAGACAGTGACAGAGAGTCAGTGACAGAGAGGCAGTGGCAGTGACAGAGACAGTGACAGAGAGTCAGTGACAGTGATAGTGACAGTGACAGTGACAGAGACAGAGACAGTGACAGAGACAGAGGCAGTGACTGTGATATTGACAGAGACAGTGACAGAGACAGAGACAGTGACAGAGACAGAGAGTCAGTGACAGAGACAGAGTGACAGAGACAGTGACAGAGAGTTAGTGACAGTGACAGAGTGACAGAGACAGTGACAGAGACAGTGACAGTGCAAGAGACAGTGACAGAGACAGAAACAGAGACAGAGACAATGACAGAGAGACAGAGACAGTGACTGTGTCAGAGACAGAGTGTCAGTGACAGAGACAGAGAGTCAGTGACAGTGACAGAGAGTCAGAGTGCCAGTGATAGTGACAGTGACAGAGACAGTGACAGAGACAGAGACAGAGACAGTGACAGAGTGACAGAGACAGTGACAGAGACACAGACAGTGACAGAGACAGAGACAGTGACAGTGACAGTGACACTGACAGAGACAGTGACAGAGACAGAGACAGTGACAGTGACAGTGACAGTGACAGAGACAGTGACAGTGACAGAGACAGTGACAGAGAGTCAGTGACAGAGAGGCAGTGGCAGTGACAGAGACAGTGACAGAGAGTCAGTGACAGTGATAGTGACAGTGACAGTGACAGAGACAGAGACAGTGACAGAGACAGAGGCAGTGACTGTGATATTGACAGAGACAGTGACAGAGACAGAGACAGTGACAGAGACAGAGAGTCAGTGACAGAGACAGAGTGACAGAGACAGTGACAGAGAGTTAGTGACAGTGACAGAGTGACAGAGACAGTGACAGAGACAGTGACAGTGCAAGAGACAGTGACAGAGACAGAAACAGAGACAGAGACAATGACAGAGAGACAGAGACAGTGACTGTGTCAGAGACAGAGTGTCAGTGACAGAGACAGAGAGTCAGTGACAGTGACAGAGAGTCAGAGTGCCAGTGATAGTGACAGTGACAGAGACAGTGACAGAGACAGAGACAGAGACAGTGACAGAGTGACAGAGACAGTGACAGAGACACAGACAGTGACAGAGACAGAGACAGTGACAGTGACAGTGACACTGACAGAGACAGTGACAGAGACAGAGACAGTGACAGTGACAGTGACAGTGACAGAGACAGTGACAGTGACAGAGACAGTGACAGTGACAGTGACAGAGTGACAGAGACAGAGACAGTGACAGAGACAGAGAGTCAGTGACAGAGAGTCAGAGTGCCAGTGATAGTGACAGTGACAGAGTGACAGTGACAGAGTGTCAGTGACAGAGACAGAGTGACAGAGACAGTGACAGAGACACAGACAGTGACAGAGACAGTGACAGTGACAGAGATAGTGACACAGACAGAGACAGAGTGTCAGTGACAATGACAGAGACAGTGACAGAAACAGAGACAGAGTGTCAGTGGCAGTGACAGAGACAGTGACAGAGACAGAGTGTCAGTGGCAGTGTCAGTGGCAGTGACAGAGACAGTGACAGAGAGTCAGTGACAGAGAGTCAGTGGCAGTGACAGAGACAGAGAGTCAGTGACAGAGACAGAGACAGAGAGTCAGTGACAGAGACAGAGACAGAGTGTCAGTGGCAGTGACAGAGACAGTGACAGAGAGTCAGTGACAGAGAGGCAGTGGCAGTGACAGAGACAGTGACAGAGAGTCAGTGACAGTGATAGTGACAGTGACAGTGACAGAGACAGAGACAGTGACAGAGACAGAGAGTCAGTGACAGAGACAGAGTGACAGAGACAGTGACAGAGACAGAGACAGTGACTGTGATATTGACAGAGACAGTGACAGAGACAGAGACAGTGACAGAGACAGAGAGTCAATGACAGAGACAGAGTGACAGAGACAGTGACAGAGAGTCAGTGACAGTGACAGAGTGACAGAGACAGAGACAGAAACAGAGTGTCAGAGACAATGACAGAGAGACAGAGACAGTGACTGTGTCAGAGACAGAGACAGAGTGTCAGTGACAGAGACAGAGTGTCAGTGACAGTGACAGAGAGTCAGAGTGCCAGTGATAGTGACAGTGACAGAGTGTCAGTGACAGAGACAGAGACAGAGACAGAGTGACAGAGACAGAGTGACAGAGACAGAGTGACAGAGACACAGACAGTGACAGAGACACAGACGGTGACAGAGACAGTGACAGTGACAGAGATAGTGACAGTGACAGAGATAGTGACACAGACAGAGACAGTGACAGAAACAGAGACAGAGTGTCAGTGGCAGTGACAGAGACAGTGACAGAGACAGAGTGTCAGTGGCAGTGACAGAGACAGTGACAGAGAGTCAGTGACAGAGAGTCAGTGGCAGTGACAGAGACAGTGACAGAGAGTCAGTGACAGTGACAGAGAGTAAGTGACAGTGACAGAGACAGTGACAGAGACAGTGACAGAGAGTCAGTGACAGAGAGTCAGTGGCAGTGACAGAGACAGTGACAGAGAGACAGTGACAGTGACAGAGACAGTGACAGAGACAGAGACAGAGTGTCAGTGACAGTGACAGAGAGTCAGTGTAAGTGACAGTGACAGAGAGTCTGTGACAGTGACAGTGACAGAGAGTCAGTGGCAGTGACAGAGACAGTGACAGAGAGTCAGTGACAGTGACAGAGACAGTGACAGAGACAGAATGTCAGTGACAGTGACAGAGAGTCCGTGACAGAGACAGAGACAGTGACAGAGACAGAGACAGAGAGTGAGTGACAGTGACAGAGAGTCAGTGACAGTGACAGAGTGTCAGTGACAGTGACAGTGACAGAGAGTCAGTGACAGAGAAGAGACAGAGTGTCAGTGACAGTGACAGAGAGTCAGTGACAGAGACAGTGACAGAGAGTCAGTGACAGAGACAGAGACAGTGACAGAGACAGAGACAGAGACAGAATGTCAGTGACAGTGACAGAGAGTCCGTGACAGAGACAGAGACAGTGACAGAGACAGAGACAGAGAGTCAGTGACAGTGACAGAGACAGTGACAGAGACAGAATGTCAGTGACAGTGACAGTGAGTCCGTGACAGAGACAGAGACAGTGACAGAGACAGAGACAGAGAGTCAGTGACAGTGACAGAGAGTCAGTGACAGTGACAGAGTGTCAGTGACAGTGACAGTGACAGAGAGTCAGTGACAGAGAAGAGACAGAGTGTCAGTGACAGTGACAGAGAGTCAGTGACAGAGACAGTGACAGAGAGTCAGTGACAGAGACAGAGACAGTGACAGAGACAGAGACAGAGTGTCAGTGGCAGTCACAGAGACAGTGACAGAGAGTCAGTGACAGAGAGGCAGTGGCAGTGACAGAGACAGTGACAGAGAGTCAGTGACAGTGATAGTGACAGTGACAGTGACAGAGACAGAGACAGTGACAGAGACAGAGGCAGTGACTGTGATATTGACAGAGACAGTGACAGAGACAGAGACAGTGACAGAGACAGAGAGTCAGTGACAGAGACAGAGTGACAGAGACAGTGACAGAGAGTTAGTGACAGTGACAGAGTGACAGAGACAGAGACAGTGACAGAGCGACAGAGACAGTGACAGAGACAGTGACAGTGCAAGAGACAGTGACAGAGACAGAAACAGAGACAGAGACAATGACAGAGAGACAGAGACAGTGACTGTGTCAGAGACAGAGACAGAGTGTCAGTGACAGAGACAGAGAGTCAGTGACAGTGACAGAGAGTCAGAGTGCCAGTGATAGTGACAGTGACAGAGACAGTGACAGAGACAGAGACAGAGACAGTGACAGAGTGACAGAGACAGTGACAGAGACACAGACAGTGACAGAGACAGAGACAGTGACAGTGACAGTGACACTGACAGAGACAGTGACAGAGACAGAGACAGTGACAGTGACAGAGACAGTGACAGAGACAGTGACAGTGACAGTGACAGTGACAGAGACAGTGACAGTGACAGAGAGTCCGTGACAGAGACAGAGACAGTGACAGAGACAGAGACAGAGAGTCAGTGACAGTGACAGAGAGTCAGTGACAGTGACAGAGTGTCAGTGACAGTGACAGTGACAGAGAGTCAGTGACAGAGAAGAGACAGAGTGTCAGTGACAGTGACAGAGAGTCAGTGACAGAGACAGTGACAGAGAGTCAGTGACAGAGACAGAGACAGTGACAGAGACAGAGACAGAGACAGAATGTCAGTGACAGTGACAGAGAGTCCGTGACAGAGACAGAGACAGTGACAGAGACAGTGACAGAGAGTCAGTGACAGTGACAGAGACAGTGACAGAGACAGAATGTCAGTGACAGTGACAGAGAGTCCGTGACAGAGACAGAGACAGTGACAGAGACAGAGACAGAGAGTCAGTGACAGTAACAGAGAGTCAGTGACAGTGACAGAGTGTCAGTGACAGTGACAGTGACAGAGAGTCAGTGACAGAGAAGAGACAGAGTGTCAGTGACAGTGACAGAGAGTCAGTGACAGAGACAGTGACAGAGAGTCAGTGACAGAGACAGAGACAGTGACAGAGACAGAGACAGAGTGTCAGTGGCAGTCACAGAGACAGTGACAGAGAGTCAGTGACAGAGAGGCAGTGGCAGTGACAGAGACAGTGACAGAGAGTCAGTGACAGTGATAGTGACAGTGACAGTGACAGAGACAGAGACAGTGACAGAGACAGAGGCAGTGACTGTGATATTGACAGAGACAATGACAGAGACAGAGACAGTGACAGAGACAGAGAGTCAGTGACAGAGACAGAGTGACAGAGACAGTGACAGAGAGTTAGTGACAGTGACAGAGTGACAGAGACAGAGACAGTGACAGAGTGACAGAGACAGTGACAGAGACAGTGACAGTGCAAGAGACAGTGACAGAGACAGAAACAGAGACAGAGACAATGACAGAGAGACAGAGACAGTGACTGTGTCAGAGACAGAGACAGAGTGTCAGTGACAGAGACAGAGAGTCAGTGACAGTGACAGAGAGTCAGAGTGCCAGTGATAGTGACAGTGACAGAGACAGTGACAGAGACAGAGACAGAGACAGTGACAGAGTGACAGAGACAGTGACAGAGACACAGACAGTGACAGAGACAGAGACAGTGACAGTGACAGTGACACTGACAGAGACAGTGACAGAGACAGAGACAGAGACAGTGACAGAGACAGTGACAGAGACAGTGACAGTGACAGTGACAGTGACAGAGACAGTGACAGTGACAGAGACAGAGACAGAGACAGTGACAGTGACAGTGACAGAGTGACAGAGACAGAGACAGTGACAGAGACAGAGAGTCAGTGACAGAGAGTCAGAGTGCCAGTGATAGTGACAGTGACAGAGTGACAGTGACAGAGTGTCAGTGACAGAGACAGAGTGACAGAGACAGTGACAGAGACACAGACAGTGACAGAGACAGTGACAGTGACAGAGATAGTGACACAGACAGAGACAGAGTGTCAGTGACAATGACAGAGACAGTGACAGAAACAGAGACAGAGTGTCAGTGGCAGTGACAGAGACAGTGACAGAGACAGAGTGTCAGTGGCAGTGTCAGTGGCAGTGACAGAGACAGTGACAGAGAGTCAGTGACAGAGAGTCAGTGGCAGTGACAGAGACAGAGAGTCAGTGACAGAGACAGAGACAGAGAGTCAGTGACAGAGACAGAGACAGAGTGTCAGTGGCAGTGACAGAGACAGTGACAGAGAGTCAGTGACAGAGAGGCAGTGGCAGTGACAGAGACAGTGACAGAGAGTCAGTGACAGTGATAGTGACAGTGACAGAGACAGAGACAGTGACAGAGACAGAGAGTCAGTGACAGAGACAGAGTGACAGAGACAGTGACAGAGACAGAGACAGTGACTGTGATATTGACAGAGACAGTGACAGAGACAGTGACAGAGACAGAGAGTCAATGACAGAGACAGAGTGACAGAGACAGTGACAGAGAGTCAGTGACAGTGACAGAGTGACAGAGACAGAGACAGAAACAGAGTGTCAGAGACAATGACAGAGAGACAGAGACAGTGACTGTGTCAGAGACAGAGACAGAGTGTCAGTGACAGAGACAGAGAGTCAGTGACAGTGACAGAGAGTCAGAGTGCCAGTGATAGTGACAGTGACAGAGTGTCAGTGACAGAGACAGAGACAGTGACAGAGACAGAGTGACAGAGACAGAGTGACAGAGACACAGACAGTGACAGAGACACAGACGGTGACAGAGACAGTGACAGTGACAGTGACAGAGATAGTGACACAGACAGAGACAGTGACAGAAACAGAGACAGAGTGTCAGTGGCAGTGACAGAGACAGTGACAGAGACAGAGTGTCAGTGGCAGTGACAGAGACAGTGACAGAGAGTCAGTGACAGAGAGTCAGTGGCAGTGACAGAGACAGTGACAGAGAGTCAGTGACAGTGACAGAGAGTAAGTGACAGTGACAGAGACAGTGACAGAGACAGTGACAGAGAGTCAGTGACAGAGAGTCAGTGGCAGTGACAGAGACAGTGACAGAGAGACAGTGACAGTGACAGAGACAGTGACAGAGACAGAGACAGAGTGTCAGTGACAGTGACAGAGAGTCAGTGTAAGTGACAGTGACAGAGAGTCTGTGACAGTGACAGTGACAGAGAGTCAGTGGCAGTGACAGAGACAGTGACAGAGAGTCAGTGACAGTGACAGAGTGTCAGAGTGCCAGTGATAGTGACAGTGACAGAGACAGTGACAGAGACAGAGACAGAGACAGTGACAGAGTGACAGAGACAGTGACAGAGACACAGACAGTGACAGAGACAGAGACAGTGACAGTGACAGTGACACTGACAGAGACAGTGACAGAGACAGAGACAGAGACAGTGACAGTGACAGAGACAGTGACAGTGACAGTGACAGTGACAGAGACAGTGACAGTGACAGAGACAGAGACAGAGACAGTGACAGTGACAGTGACAGAGTGACAGAGACAGAGACAGTGACAGAGACAGTGACAGAGACAGAGACAGTGACAGTGACAGTGACAGTGACAGTGACAGAGTGACAGAGACAGAGACAGAGACAGTGACAGTGACAGTGACAGAGACAGTGAAAGAGACAGAGACAGAGACAGTGACAGAGACAGTGACAGAATGACAGAGACAGAGACAGAGACAGTGACAGTGACAGAGACAGTGACAGAGACAGATACAGAGACAGTGACAGTGACAGTGACAGTGACAGAGACAGTGACAGAGACAGTGACAGTGACTGAGACAGTGACAGAGACAGTGACAGAGACAGTGACAGAGACAGAGACAGAGACAGACACAGTGACAGAGTGACAGAGACAGAGACAGTGACTGAGACAGTGACAGAGAACGGTGACAGAGACAGAGACATTGACAGAGACAGTGACAGAGACAGAGACAGAGACAGTGACAGAGACAGTGACAGAGACAGAGACAGAGACAGTGACAGTGACAGTGACAGTGACAGAGACAGTGACAGAGACAGAGACAGTGACAGTGACAGAGACAGTGACGGTGACGGTGACAGAGACAGTTACAGAGACAGAGACAGTGACAGAGACAGTGACAGAGAGAGAGACAGAGACAGTGACAGTGACAGTGACACTGACAGAGACAGTGACAGAGACAGAGACAGAGACGGTGACAGTGACAGTGACAGAGACAGTGACAGAGACAGAGACAGTGACAGAGACAGAGACAGAGACAGTGACAGTGACAGTGACAGAGACAGAGACAGTGACAGTGACAGAGACAGAGACAGAGACAGTGACAGAGACAGTGACAGAGACAGTGACAGTGACAGTGACAGAGACAGAGACAGTGACAGTGACAGTGACAGTGACAGAGACAGTGACAGAGACAGAGACAGTGACAGAGACAGTGAAAGAGACAGTGACAGTGACAGTGACAGAGAAAGAGACAGAGACAGACACAGTGACAGAGTGACAGAGACAGAGACAGTGACAGTGACAGTGACAGAGACAGTGACAGAGACAGGGATAGTGACAGAGACAGTGACAGAGACAGAGACAGTGACAGTGACAGTGACAGAGAAAGTGACAGAGACACAGACAGAGACAGTGACAGTGACAGTGACAGTGACAGAGACAGTGACAGAGACAGAGACAGTGACAGTGACAGAGACAGTGACGGTGACGGTGACAGAGACAGTTACAGAGACAGAGTCAGTGACAGAGACAGTGACAGAGACAGAGACAGAGACAGTGACAGTGAAAGTGACACTGACAGAGACAGTGACAGAGACAGAGACAGAGACAGAGACAGTGACAGTGACAGTGACAGTGACAGTGACAGAGTGACAGAGACAGAGACAGAGACAGTGACAGTGACAGAGTGACAGAGTGACAGAGACAGTGACAGTGACAGAGACAGTGACAGAGACAGAGACAGTGACAGAGACAGAGACAGAGACAGTGACAGTGACAGTGACAGAGACAGAGACAGAGACAGTGACAGTGACAGTGACAGAGACAGAGACAGTGTCAGTGACAGAGACAGAGACAGAGACAGTGACAGTGACAGTGACAGTGACAGTGACAGAGACAGAGACAGAGACAGAGTGACAGAGTGACAGAGTGACAGAGACAGAGACAGTGACAGAGACAGAGACAGAGACAGAGACAGAGACAGTGACAGTGACAGAGTGACAGAGACAGAGACAGTGATAGTGACAGTGACAGTGACAGAGACAGTGACAAAGACAGAGACAGTGACAGAGACAGTGACAGTGACAGAGACAGAGACAGTGACAGTGACAGTGACAGTGACAGAGACAGAGACAGTGACTGAGACAGTGACAGAGACAGTCACAGTGACAGAGACAGAGACAGAGACAGACACAGTGACAGAGTGACAGATACAGAGACAGTGACAGTGACAGTGACAGTGACAGAGACAGTGACAGAGACAGAGACAGTGACAGTTACAGTGACAGAGACAGTGACAGTGACAGAGACAGAGACAGAGACAGTGACAGTGACAGTGACAGAGACAGTGACAGAGACAGAGACAGTGACAGTGACAGAGACAGTGACGGTGACGGTGACAGAGACAGTTACAGAGACAGAGACAGTGACAGAGACAGTGACAGAGACAGAGACAGAGACAGTGACAGAGACAGTGACAGCGACAGTGACAGAGACAGTGACAGTGACAGAGACAGAGACAGAGACAGTGACAGTGACAGTGACAGAGTGACAGAGACAGAGACAGTGACAGAGACAGTGACAGAGACAGAGACAGTGACAGTGACAGTGACAGTGACTGTGACAGTGACAGAGTGACAGAGACAGAGACAGAGACAGTGACAGTGACAGTGACAGAGATAGTGACAGAGACAGAGACAGTGACAGTGACAGAGACAGTGACAGAGTGACAGAGACAGAGACAGAGACAGTGACAGTGACAGAGACAGTGACAGAGACAGAGACGGTGACAGTGACAGTGACAGAGACAGTGACAGAGACAGTGACAGAGACAGAGACAGTGACTGAGACAGTGACAGAGACAGTGACAGTGACAGTGACAGAGACAGAGACAGACACAGTGACAGAGTGACAGAGACAGTGACAGAGACAGAGACAGTGACAGAGACAGTGACAGAGACAGAGACAGAGACAGTGACAGTGACAGTGACAGAGACAGTGACAGAGACAGAGACAGAGACAGTGACAGTGACAGTGACAGTGACAGTGACAGAGACAGAGACAGTGACAGTGACAGAGACAGTGACGGTGACGGTGACAGAGACAGTTGCAGAGACAGAGACAGTGACAGAGACAGTGACAGAGACAGAGACAGAGACAGTGACAGTGACAGTGACACTGACAGAGACAGTGACAGAGACAGAGACGGTGACAGTGACAGTGACAGAGACAGTGACAGAGACAGAGACAGTGACAGAGACAGAGACAGAGACAGTGACAGTGACAGTGACAGAGACAGAGACAGTGACAGTGACAGAGACAGAGACAGAGACAGTGACAGAGACAGTGACAGAGACAGTGACAGTGACAGTGACAGTGACAGAGACAGTGACAGAGACAGAGACAGCGACAGTGACAGTGTCAGAGACAGAGACAGAGACAGAGACAGTGACAGTGACAGAGACAGAGACAGTGACAGTGACAGAGACAGTGACAGAGACAGAGACAGTGACAGAGACAGTGACAGTGACAGAGACAGAGACAGAGACAGAGACAGTGACAGTGACAGTGACAGAGACAGTGACAGAGACAGAGACAGTGACAGAGACAGTGACAGAGACAGTGACAGTGACAGAGACAGAGACAGAGACAGACACAGTGACAGAGTGACAGAGAGAGAGACAGTGACAGTGACAGTGACAGAGACAGTGACAGAGACAGGGACAGTGACAGAGACAGTAACAGAGACAGAGACAGAGACAGTGACATTGACAGTGACAGAGACAGTGACAGAGACAGAGACAGACACAGTGACAGTGACAGTGACAGAGACAGTGACAGAGACAGAGACAGTGACAGAGACAGTGACAGAGACAGAGACAGAGACAGTGACAGTGACAGTGACACTGACAGAGACAGTGACAGAGACAGAGACAGAGACAGTGACAGTGACAGTGACAGAGACAGTGACAGAGACAGTGACAGTGACAGAGACAGAGACAGAGACAGTGACAGTTACAGTGACAGAGACAGTGACAGTGACAGAGACAGAGACAGAGACAGTGACAGTGACAGTGACAGAGACAGTGACAGAGACAGAGACAGTGACAGTGACAGAGACAGTGACGGTGACGGTGACAGAGACAGTTACAGAGACAGAGACAGTGACAGAGACAGTGACAGAGACAGAGACAGAGACAGTGACAGAGCCAGTGACAGCGACAGTGACAGAGACAGTGACAGTGACAGAGACAGAGACAGAGACAGTGACAGTGACAGTGACAGAGTGACAGAGACAGAGACAGTGACAGAGACAGTGACAGAGACAGAGACAGTGACAGTGACAGTGACAGTGACAGTGACTGTGACAGTGACAGAGTGACAGAGACAGAGACAGAGACAGTGACAGTGACAGTGACAGAGATAGTGACAGAGACAGAGACAGTGACAGTGACAGAGACAGTGACAGAGTGACAGAGACAGAGACAGAGACAGTGACAGTGACAGAGACAGTGACAGAGACAGAGACGGTGACAGTGACAGTGACAGAGACAGTGACAGAGACAGTGACAGAGACAGAGACAGTGACTGAGACAGTGACAGAGACAGTGACAGTGACAGTGACAGAGACAGAGACAGACACAGTGACAGAGTGACAGAGACAGTGACAGAGACAGAGACAGTGACAGAGACAGTGACAGAGACAGAGACAGAGACAGTGACAGTGACAGTGACAGAGACAGTGACAGAGACAGAGACAGAGACAGTGACAGTGACAGTGACAGTGACAGTGACAGAGACAGAGACAGTGACAGTGACAGAGACAGTGACGGTGACGGTGACAGAGACAGTTGCAGAGACAGAGACAGTGACAGAGACAGTGACAGAGACAGAGACAGAGACAGTGACAGTGACAGTGACACTGACAGAGACAGTGACAGAGACAGAGACGGTGACAGTGACAGTGACAGAGACAGTGACAGAGACAGAGACAGTGACAGAGACAGAGACAGAGACAGTGACAGTGACAGTGACAGAGACAGAGACAGTGACAGTGACAGAGACAGAGACAGAGACAGTGACAGAGACAGTGACAGAGACAGTGACAGTGACAGTGACAGTGACAGAGACAGTGACAGAGACAGAGACAGCGACAGTGACAGTGTCAGAGACAGAGACAGAGACAGAGACAGTGACAGTGACAGAGACAGAGACAGTGACAGTGACAGAGACAGTGACAGAGACAGAGACAGTGACAGACACAGTGACAGTGACAGAGACAGAGACAGAGACAGAGACAGTGACAGTGACAGTGACAGAGACAGTGACAGAGACAGAGACAGTGACAGAGACAGTGACAGAGACAGTGACAGTGACAGAGACAGAGACAGAGACAGACACAGTGACAGAGTGACAGAGAGAGAGACAGTGACAGTGACAGTGACAGAGACAGTGACAGAGACAGGGACAGTGACAGAGACAGTAACAGAGACAGAGACAGAGACAGTGACATTGACAGTGACAGAGACAGTGACAGAGACAGAGACAGACACAGTGACAGTGACAGTGACAGAGACAGTGACAGAGACAGAGACAGTGACAGAGACAGTGACAGAGACAGAGACAGAGACAGTGACAGTGACAGTGACACTGACAGAGACAGTGACAGAGACAGAGACAGAGACAGTGACAGTGACAGTGACAGAGACAGTGACAGAGACAGTGACAGTGACAGAGACAGAGACAGAGACAGAGACAGTGACAGTGACAGTGACAGAGTGACAGAGACAGTGACAGAGACAGTGACAGAGACAGAGACAGTGACAGTGACAGTGACAGAGACAGAGACAGTGACAGTGACAGTGACAGTGACAGTGACAGTGACAGTGACAGTGACAGAGTGACAGAGGCAGAGACAGAGACAGTGACAGTGACAGAGAGAGTGACAGAGACAGAGACAGAGACAGTGACAGTGACAGAGACAGTGACAGAGTGACAGAGACAGAGACAGAGACAGTGACAGTGACAGAGACAGTGACAGAGACAGAGAGAGTGACAGTGACAGTGACAGAGACAGTGACAGTGACAGAGACAGAGACAGAGACAGAGACAGTGACAGAGACAGTGACAGTGACAGAGACAGAGACAGAGACAGTGACAGTGACAGAGTGACAGAGACAGAGACAGTGACAGTGACAGAGACAGAGACAGAGACAGAGACAGTGACAGAGACAGTGACAGTGACAGAGACAGAGACAGAGACAGTGACAGAGTGACAGAGTGACAGAGACAGAGACAGTGACAGTGACAGTGACAGTGACAGTGACAGAGACAGTGACAGAGACAGTGACAGTGACAGAGACAGAGACAGAGACATTGACAGTGACAGTGACAGAGACAGTGACAGAGTCAGAGACAGTGACAGTGACAGTGACAGTGACAGAGACAGTGACAGAGACAGAGACAGTGACAGTGACAGTGACAGTGACAGAGACAGTGACAGTGACAGAGACAGAGACAGAGACAGAGACAGTGACAGAGACAGTGACAGTGACAGAGACAGAGACAGAGACAGTGACAGTGACAGTGACAGAGTGACAGAGACAGAGACAGTGACAGAGACAGTGACAGAGACAGAGACAGTGACAGTGACAGTGACAGTGACAGTGACTGTGACAGTGACAGAGTGACAGAGACAGAGACAGAGACAGTGACAGTGACAGTGACAGAGATAGTGACAGAGACAGAGACAGTGACAGTGACAGAGACAGTGACAGAGTGACAGAGACAGAGACAGAGACAGTGACAGTGACAGAGACAGTGACAGAGACAGTGACAGAGACAGAGACAGTGACTGAGACAGTGACAGAGACAGTGACAGTGACAGTGACAGAGACAGAGACAGAGACAGACACAGTGACAGAGTGACAGAGACAGTGACAGAGACAGAGACAGTGACAGAGACAGTGACAGAGACAGAGACAGAGACAGTGACAGTGACAGTGACAGAGACAGTGACAGAGACAGAGACAGAGACAGTGACAGTGACAGTGACAGTGACAGTGACAGAGACAGAGACAGTGACAGTGACAGAGACAGTGACGGTGACGGTGACAGAGACAGTTGCAGAGACAGAGACAGTGACAGAGACAGTGACAGAGACAGAGACAGAGACAGTGACAGTGACAGTGACACTGACAGAGACAGTGACAGAGACAGAGACGGTGACAGTGACAGTGACAGAGACAGTGACAGAGACAGAGACAGTGACAGAGACAGAGACAGAGACAGTGACAGTGACAGTGACAGAGACAGAGACAGTGACAGTGACAGAGACAGAGACAGAGACAGTGACAGAGACAGTGACAGAGACAGAGACAGTGACAGAGACAGTGACAGTGACAGAGACAGAGACAGAGACAGACACAGTGACAGAGTGACAGAGACAGAGACAGTGACAGTGACAGTGACAGAGACAGTGACAGAGACAGGGACAGTGACAGAGACAGTAACAGAGACAGAGACAGAGACAGTGACATTGACAGTGACAGAGACAGTGACAGAGACAGAGACAGAGACAGTGACAGTGACAGTGACAGAGACAGTGACAGAGACAGAGACAGTGACAGAGACAGTGACAGAGACAGAGACAGAGACAGTGACAGTGACAGTGACACTGACAGAGACAGTGACAGAGACAGAGACAGAGACAGTGACAGTGACAGTGACAGAGACAGTGACAGAGAAAGTGACAGTGACAGAGACAGAGACAGAGACAGTGACAGTGACAGTGACAGAGTGACAGAGACAGTGACAGAGACAGTGACAGAGACAGAGACAGTGACAGTGACAGTGACAGTGACAGAGACAGAGACAGTGACAGTGACAGTGACAGTGACAGAGTGACAGAGGCAGAGACAGAGACAGTGACAGTGACAGAGAGAGTGACAGAGACAGAGACAGAGACAGTGACAGTGACAGAGACAGTGACAGAGTGACAGAGACAGAGACAGAGACAGTGACAGTGACAGAGACAGTGACAGAGACAGAGACAGTGACAGTGACAGTGACAGTGACAGAGACAGTGACAGTGACAGAGACAGAGACAGAGACAGAGACAGTGACAGAGACAGTGACAGTGACAGAGACAGAGACAGAGACAGTGACAGTGACAGAGTGACAGAGACAGAGACAGTGACAGTGACAGAGACAGAGACAGAGACAGAGACAGTGACAGAGACAGTGACAGTGACAGAGACAGAGACAGAGACAGTGACAGAGTGACAGAGTGACAGAGACAGAGACAGTGACAGTGACAGTGACAGTGACAGAGACAGTGACAGAGACAGTGACAGTGACAGAGACAGAGACAGAGACAGTGACAGTGACAGTGACAGAGACAGTGACAGAGTCAGAGACAGTGACAGTGACAGTGACAGTGACAGAGACAGAGACAGTGACAGAGACAGTGACAGTGACAGTGACAGTGACAGTGACAGAGACAGAGACAGAGACAGAGTGACAGAGTGACAGAGACAGAGACAGTGACAGTGACAGTGACAGAGACAGTGACAGAGACAGAGACAGTGACATTGACAGAGACAGAGACAGAGACAGTGACAGAGTGACAGAGACAGAGACAGTGACAGTGACAGTGACAGAGACATTGACAGAGACAGAGACAGTGACAGAGACAGTGACAGTGATCGAGACGGAGACAGAGACAGAGACAGTGACAGTGACAGTGACTGTGACAGAGACAGAGACAGTGACAGAGACAGTGTCAGAGACAGTGACAGTGACAGAGACAGAGACAGAGACAGAGACAGTGACAGAGTGACAGAGACAGAGACAGAGACAGTGACAGTGGCAGAGACAGTGACAGAGACAGAGACAGTGACAGTGACAGTGACAGTGACAGAGACAGTGACAGAGACAGAGACAGTGACAGTGACATTGACAGTGACAGAGACAGTGACAGAGACGGTGACGGTGACAGAGACAGTGACAGAGACAGAGACAGTGACAGTGACAGTGACAGAGACAGATACAGAGACAGTGACAGTGACAGTGACAGAGACAGTGACAGAGACAGAGACAGTGACGGAGACAGTGACAGAGACAGTGACAGTGACAGAGACATTGACAGAGACAGTGACAGAGACAGTGACAGTGACAGTGACAGTGACAGAGACAGAGACAGAGACAGAGTGACAGAGTGACAGAGACAGAGACAGAGACAGTGACAGTGACAGTGACAGAGACAGTGACAGAGACAGAGACAGTGACAGTGACAGTGACAGAGAGAGAGACAGAGACAGAGACAGTGACAGTGACAGAGTGACAGAGACAGAGACAGTGACAGTGAAAGAGACAGTGACAGAGACAGAGACAGTGACAGAGACAGTGACAGTGACAGAGACAGAGACTGTGACAGTGACAGTGACAGAGACAGTGACAGAGACAGTGACAGAGACAGAGACAGTGACTGAGACAGTGACAGAGACAGTGACAGTGACAGTGACAGAGACAGTGACAGAGACAGACACAGTGACAGAGTGACAGAGACAGTGACAGAGACAGAGACAGTGACAGAGACAGTGACAGAGACAGAGACAGAGACAGTGACAGTGACAGTGACAGAGACAGTGACAGAGACAGAGACAGAGACAGTGACAGTGACAGTGACAGTGACAGTGACAGAGACAGAGACAGTGACAGTGACAGAGACAGTGACGGTGACGGTGACAGAGACAGTTGCAGAGACAGAGACAGTGACAGAGACAGTGACAGAGACAGAGACAGAGACAGTGACAGTGACAGTGACACTGACAGAGACAGTGACAGAGACAGAGACGGTGACAGTGACAGTGACAGAGACAGTGACAGAGACAGAGACAGTGACAGAGACAGAGACAGAGACAGTGACAGAGACAGAGACAGTGACAGTGACAGAGACAGAGACAGAGACAGTGACAGAGACAGTGACAGAGACAGTGACAGTGACAGTGACAGTGACAGAGACAGTGACAGAGACAGAGACAGCGACAGTGACAGTGTCAGAGACAGAGACAGAGACAGAGACAGTGACAGTGACAGAGACAGAGACAGTGACAGTGACAGTGACAGTGACAGAGACAGAGACAGTGATAGAGACAGTGACAGTGACAGAGACAGAGACAGAGACAGTGACAGTGACAGTGACAGTGACAGAGACAGTGACAGAGACAGAGACAGTGACAGAGACAGTGACAGAGACAGTGACAGTGACAGAGACAGAGACAGAGACAGACACAGTGACAGAGTGACAGAGACAGAGACAGTGACAGTGACAGTGACAGAGACAGTGACAGAGACAGGGACAGTGACAGAGACAGTAACAGAGACAGAGACAGAGACAGTGACATTGACAGTGACAGAGACAGTGACAGAGACAGAGACAGTGACAGTGACAGAGACAGAGACAGTGACAGAGACAGAGACAGAGACAGTGACAGTGACAGTGACAGAGACAGTGACAGAGACAGAGACAGTGACAGAGACAGTGACAGAGACAGAGACAGAGACAGTGACAGTGACAGTGACACTGACAGAGACAGTGACAGAGACAGAGACAGAGACAGTGACAGTGACAGTGACAGAGACAGTGACAGAGACAGTGACAGTGACAGAGACAGAGACAGAGACAGAGACAGTGACAGTGACAGTGACACAGTGACAGAGACAGTGACAGAGACAGTGACAGAGACAGAGACAGTGACAGTGACAGTGACAGTGACAGAGACAGAGACAGTGACAGTGACAGTGACAGTGACAGTGACAGTGTGACAGAGGCAGAGACAGAGACAGTGACAGTGACAGAGAGAGTGACAGAGACAGAGACAGAGACAGTGACAGTGACAGAGACAGTGACAGAGTGACAGAGACAGAGACAGAGACAGTGACAGTGACAGAGACAGTGACAGAGACAGAGACAGTGACAGTGACAGTGACAGTGACAGAGACAGTGACAGTGACAGAGACAGAGACAGAGACAGAGACAGTGACAGAGACAGTGACAGTGACAGAGACAGAGACAGAGACAGTGACAGTGACAGAGTGACAGAGACAGAGACAGTGACAGTGACAGAGACAGAGACAGAGACAGAGACAGTGACAGAGACAGTGACAGTGACAGAGACAGAGACAGAGACAGTGACAGAGTGACAGAGTGACAGAGACAGAGACAGTGACAGTGACAGTGACAGTGACAGTGACAGAGACAGTGACAGAGACAGTGACAGTGACAGAGACAGAGACAGAGACAGTGACAGTGACAGTGACAGAGACAGTGACAGAGTCAGAGACAGTGACAGTGACAGTGACAGTGACAGAGACAGAGACAGTGACAGAGACAGTGACAGTGACAGTGACAGTGACAGTGACAGAGACAGAGACAGAGACAGAGTGACAGAGTGACAGAGACAGAGACAGTGACAGTGACAGTGACAGAGACAGTGACAGAGACAGAGACAGTGACATTGACAGAGACAGAGACAGAGACAGTGACAGAGTGACAGAGACAGAGACAGTGACAGTGACAGTGACAGAGACAGTGACAGAGACAGAGACAGTGACAGGGACAGTGACAGTGATCGAGACGGAGACAGAGACAGAGACAGTGACAGTGACAGTGACAGTGACAGAGACAGAGACAGTGACAGAGACAGTGTCAGAGACAGTGACAGTGACAGAGACAGAGACAGAGACAGAGACAGTGACAGAGTGACAGAGACAGAGACAGAGACAGTGACAGTGGCAGAGACAGTGACAGAGACAGAGACAGTGACAGTGACAGTGACAGTGACAGAGACAGTGACAGAGACAGAGACAGTGACAGTGACAGTGACAGTGACAGAGACAGTGACAGAGACGGTGACGGTGACAGAGTCAGTGACAGAGACAGAGACAGTGACAGTGACAGTGACAGAGACAGATACAGAGACAGTGACAGTGACAGTGACAGTGACAGAGACAGAGACAGTGACGGAGACAGTGACAGAGACAGTGACAGTGACAGAGACATTGACAGAGACAGTGACAGAGACAGTGACAGTGACAGTGACAGTGACAGAGACAGAGACAGAGACAGAGTGACAGAGTGACAGAGACAGAGACAGAGACAGTGACAGTGACAGTGACAGAGACAGTGACAGAGACAGAGACAGTGACAGTGACAGAGAGAGAGACAGAGACAGAGACAGTGACAGTGACAGAGTGACAGAGACAGAGACAGTGACAGTGAAAGAGACAGTGACAGAGACAGAGACAGTGACAGAGACAGTGACAGTGACAGAGACAGAGACTGTGACAGTGACAGTGACAGAGACAGTGACAGAGACAGTGACAGAGACAGAGACAGTGACTGAGACAGTGACAGAGACAGTGACAGTGACAGTGACAGAGACAGTGACAGAGACAGACACAGTGACAGAGTGACAGAGACAGTGACAGAGACAGAGACAGAGACAGTGACAGTGACAGTGACAGAGACAGTGACAGAGACAGAGACAGAGACAGTGACAGTGACAGTGACAGTGACAGTGACAGAGACAGAGACTGTGACAGTGACAGAGACAGTGACGGTGACGGTGACAGAGACAGTTGCAGAGACAGAGACAGTGACAGAGACAGTGACAGAGACAGAGACAGAGACAGTGACAGTGACAGTGACACTGACAGAGACAGTGACAGAGACAGAGACGGTGACAGTGACAGTGACAGAGACAGTGACAGAGACAGAGACAGTGACAGAGACAGAGACAGAGACAGTGACAGTGACAGTGACAGAGACAGAGACAGTGACAGTGACAGCGACAGAGACAGAGACAGTGACAGAGACAGTGACAGAGACAGTGACAGTGACAGTGACAGTGACAGAGACAGTGACAGAGACAGAGACAGCGACAGTGACAGTGTCAGAGACAGAGACAGAGACAGAGACAGTGACAGTGACAGAGACAGAGACAGTGACAGTGACAGAGACAGTGACAGAGACAGAGACAGTGATAGAGACAGTGACAGTGACAGAGACAGAGACAGAGACAGTGACAGTGACAGTGACAGTGACAGAGACAGTGACAGAGACAGAGACAGTGACAGAGACAGTGACAGAGACAGTGACAGTGACAGAGACAGAGACAGAGACAGACACAGTGACAGAGTGACAGAGACAGAGACAGTGACAGTGACAGTGACAGAGACAGTGACAGAGACAGGGACAGTGACAGAGACAGTAACAGAGACAGAGACAGAGACAGTGACATTGACAGTGACAGAGACAGTGACAGAGACAGAGACAGTGACAGTGACAGTGACAGAGACAGTGACAGAGACAGAGACAGTGACAGTGACAGTGACGGTGACGGTGACAGAGACAGTTACAGAGACAGAGACAGTGACAGAGACAGTGACAGAGACAGAGACAGAGACAGTGACAGTGACAGTGACACTGACAGAGACAGTGACAGTGACAGAGACAGTGACAGAGACAGAGACAGTGACAGAGACAGTGACAGTGACAGAGACAGAGACAGAGACAGAGACAGTGACAGTGACAGTGACAGAGTGACAGAGACAGTGACAGAGACAGTGACAGAGACAGAGACAGTGACAGTGACAGTGACAGTGACAGTGACAGAGTGACAGAGGCAGAGACAGAGACAGTGACAGTGACAGTGACAGAGAGAGTGACAGAGACAGAGACAGTGACAGTGACAGAGACAGTGACAGAGTGACAGAGACAGAGACAGAGACAGTGACAGTGACAGAGACAGTGACAGAGACAGAGACAGTGACAGTGACAGTGACAGTGACAGTGACAGAGACAGTGACAGAGACAGAGACAGTGACAGAGACAGTGACAGTGACAGAGACAGAGACAGAGACAGAGACAGTGACAGTGACAGAGACAGAGACAGAGACAGAGACAGTGACAGAGACAGTGACAGTGACAGAGACAGAGACAGAGACAGTGACAGAGTGACAGAGACAGAGACAGTGACAGTGACAGAGACAGTGACAGTGACAGAGACAGTGACAGTGACAGTGACAGTGACAGAGACAGTGAAAGAGACAGTGACAGTGACAGAGACAGAGACAGAGACAGTGACAGTGACAGTGACAGAGACAGTGACAGAGTCAGAGACAGTGACAGTGACAGTGACAGAGACAGAGACAGTGACAGAGACAGTGACAGTGACAGTGACAGTGACAGTGACAGAGACAGAGACAGAGACAGAGTGACAGAGTGACAGAGACAGAGACAGTGACAGTGACAGTGACAGAGACAGTGACAGAGACAGAGACAGTGACATTGACAGAGACAGAGACAGAGACAGTGACAGAGTGACAGAGACAGAGACAGTGACAGTGACAGTGACAGTGACAGAGACAGTGACAGAGACAGAGACAGTGACAGAGACAGTGACAGTGATCGAGACGGAGACAGAGACAGAGACAGTGACAGTGACAGTGACAGTGACAGTGACAGAGACAGAGACAGTGACAGAGACAGTGTCAGAGACAGTGACAGTGACAGAGACAGAGACAGAGACAGAGACAGTGACAGAGTGACAGAGACAGAGACAGAGACAGTGACAGTGACAGTGACAGTGACAGAGACAGTGACAGAGACAGAGACAGTGACAGTGACAGTGACAGTGACAGAGACAGTGACAGAGACAGAGACAGTGACAGTGACATTGACAGTGACAGAGACAGTGACAGAGACGGTGACGGTGACAGAGACAGTGACAGAGACAGAGACAGTGACAGTGACAGTGACAGAGACAGATACAGAGACAGTGACAGTGACAGTGACAGTGACAGTGACAGAGACAGTGACAGAGACAGAGACAGTGACGGAGACAGTGACAGAGACAGTGACAGTGACAGAGACATTGACAGAGACAGTGACAGAGACAGTGACAGTGACAGTGACAGTGACAGAGACAGAGACAGAGTGACAGAGTGACAGAGACAGAGACAGAGACAGTGACAGTGACAGTGACAGAGACAGTGACAGAGACAGAGACAGTGACAGTGACAGTGACAGAGAGAGAGACAGAGACAGAGACAGTGACAGTGACAGAGACAGTGACAGAGACAGAGACAGTGACAGAGACAGTGACAGTGACAGAGACAGAGACAGAGACAGTGACAGTGACAGTGACAGAGACAGTGACAGAGACAGAGACAGTGACAGAGACAGTGACAGAGACAGTGACAGTGACAGAGACAGAGACAGAGACAGTGACAGAGTGATAGAGACAGAGACAGTGACAGTGACAGAGACAGTGACAGAGACAGAGACAGTGACAGTGACAGTGACAGTGACAGAGACAGTGACAGAGACAGTGACAGTGACAGAGACAGAGACAGAGACAGTGACAGTGACAGTGACAGAGACAGTGACAGAGTCAGAGACAGTGACAGTGACAGTGACAGAGACAGAGACAGTGACAGAGACAGTGACAGTGACAGTGACAGAGACAGTGACAGAGACAGGGACAGTGACAGAGACAGTGACAGAGACAGAGACAGAGACAGTGACAGTGACAGTGACAGAGACAGTGACAGAGACAGAGACAGTGACAGTGACAGTGACAGTGACAGTGACAGAGACAGAGACAGAGACAGTGACAGAGACAGTGACGGTGACGGTGACAGAGACAGTTACAGAGACAGAGACAGTGACAGAGACAGTGACAGAGTGACAGAGACAGAGACAGTGACAGTGACAGAGACAGAGACAGAGACAGAGACAGTGACAGAGACAGTGACAGTGACAGAGACAGAGACAGAGACAGTGACAGAGTGACAGAGACAGAGACAGTGACAGTGACAGAGACAGTGACAGAGACAGAGACAGTGACAGTGACAGTGACAGTGACAGAGACAGTGACAGAGACAGTGACAGTGACAGAGACAGAGACAGAGACAGTGACAGTGACAGAGACAGTGACAGAGTCAGAGACAGTGACAGTGACAGTGACAGAGACAGAGACAGTGACAGAGACAGTGACAGTGACAGTGACAGAGACAGAGACAGAGACAGAGTGACAGAGTGACAGAGACAGAGACAGTGACAGTGACAGTGACAGAGACAGTGACAGAGACAGAGACAGTGACATTGACAGAGACAGAGACAGAGACAGTGACAGAGTGACAGAGACAGAGAGAGTGACAGTGACAGTGACAGTGACAGAGACAGTGACAGAGACAGAGACAGTGACAGAGACAGTGACAGTGATCGAGACGGAGACAGAGACAGAGACAGTGACAGTGACAGTGACAGTGACAGTGACAGAGACAGAGACAGTGACAGAGACAGTGTCAGAGACAGTGACAGTGACAGAGACAGAAACAGAGACAGAGACAGTGACAGAGTGACAGAGACAGAGACAGAGACAGTGACAGTGACAGAGACAGAGACAGTGACAGAGACAGAGACAGTGACAGTGACAGTGACAGAGACAGTGACAGAGACAGAGACAGTGACAGTGACATTGACAGTGACAGAGACAGTGAGAGAGACGGTGACGGTGACAGAGACAGTGACAGAGACAGAGACAGTGACAGTGACAGTGACAGAGACAGATACAGAGACAGTGACAGTGACAGTGACAGTGACAGAGACAGTGACAGAGACAGAGACAGTGACGGAGACAGTGACAGAGACAGTGACAGTGACAGAGACATTGACAGAGACAGTGACAGAGACAGTGACAGTGACAGTGACAGTGACAGAGACAGAGTGACAGAGTGACAGAGACAGAGACAGAGACAGTGACAGTGACAGTGACAGAGACAGTGACAGAGACAGAGACAGTGACAGTGACAGTGACAGAGAGAGAGACAGAGACAGAGACAGTGACAGTGACAGAGTGACAGAGACAGAGACAGTGACAGTGACAGAGACAGTGACAGAGACAGAGACAGTGACAGAGACAGTGACAGTGACAGAGACAGAGACAGAGACAGTGACAGTGACAGTGACAGTGACAGAGACAGTGACAGAGACAGAGACAGTGACAGTGACAGTGACAGTGACAGTGACAGAGACAGAGACAGAGACAGTGACAGTGACAGAGTGACAGAGACAGAGACAGTGACAGTGACAGTGACAGAGACAGTGACAGAGACAGGGATAGTGACAGAGACAGTGACGGAGACAGAGACAGAGACAGTGACAGTGACAGTGACAGAGACAGTGACAGAGACAGAGACAGTGACAGTGACAGTGACAGTGACAGAGACAGAGACAGAGACAGTGACAGTGACAGAGACAGTGACGGTGACGGTGACAGAGACAGTTACAGAGACAGAGACAGTGACAGAGACAGTGACAGAGAAAGAGACAGAGACAGTGACAGTGACAGTGACACTGACAGAGACAGTGACAGAGACAGAGACAGAGACAGTGACAATGACAGTGACAGAGACAGTGACAGTGACAGAGACAGTGACAGAGACAGTGACAGTGACAGTGACAGTGTCAGTGACAGAGACAGTGACAGTGACAGAGACAGAGACAGAGACAGTGACAGTGACAGTGACAGAGTGACAGAGACAGTGACAGAGACAGTGACAGAGACAGAGACAGTGACAGTGACAGAGACAGAGACAGTGACAGTGACAGTGACAGTGACAGTGACAGAGTGACAGAGACAGAGACAGAGACAGTGACAGTGACAGTGACAGAGACAGTGACAGAGACAGAGACAGAGACAGTGACAGTGACAGAGACAGTGACAGAGTGACAGAGACAGAGACAGTGACAGTGACAGAGACAGTGACAGAGACAGAGACAGTGACAGTGACAGTGACAGAGACAGTGACAGAGACAGAGACAGAGACAGAGACAGTGACAGAGACAGTGACAGTGACAGAGACAGAGACAGAGACAGAGACAGTGACAGTGACAGAGTGACAGAGACAGAGACAGTGACAGTGACAGAGACAGAGACAGAGACAGTGACAGAGACAGTGACAGTGACAGAGACAGAGACAGAGACAGAGACAGTGACAGTGACAGAGTGACAGAGACAGAGACAGTGACAGTGACAGAGACAGTGACAGAGACTGAGACAGTGACAGAGACAGAGACAGTGACAGTGACAGTGACAGAGACAGTGACAGAGACAGAGACAGAGACTGAGACAGAGACAGTGACAGTGACAGTGACAGAGACAGTGACAGAGTCAGAGACAGTGACAGTGACAGAGACAGAGACAGTGACAGAGACAGTGACAGTGACAGAGACAGAGACAGAGACAGAGTGACAGAGTGACAGAGACAGAGACAGTGACAGTGACAGTGACAGTGGCAGAGACAGTGACAGAGACAGAGACAGTGACAGTGACAGAGACAGAGACAGAGACAGAGACAGTGACAGAGTGACAGAGACAGAGACAGTGACAGTGACAGTGACAGTGACAGAGACAGTGACAGAGACAGAGACAGTGACATTTACTGTGACAGTGACAGTGACAGAGACAGAGACAGAGACAGAGACAGTGACAGTGACAGTGACAGTGACAGAGACAGTGACAGAGACAGAGACAGTGACAGAGACAGTGACAGAGACAGTGACAGTGACAGTGACAGAGACAGAGACAGAGACAGTGACAGAGTGACAGAGACAGAGACAGAGACAGTGTCAGTGACAGAGACAGTGACAGAGACAGTGACAGTGACAGTGACAGAGACAGTGACAGAGACAGAGACAGTGACAGTGACATTGACAGAGACAGTGACAGAGACGGTGACGGTGACGGTGACAGAGACAGTGACAGAGACAGAGACAGTGACAGTGACAGTGACAGTGACAGAGACAGTGACAGTGACAGTGACAGAGACAGATACAGAGACAGAGACAGTGACGGAGACAGTGACAGTGACAGAGACAGTGACAGTGACAGAGACAGAGACAGAGACAGTGACAGAGTGACAGAGACAGAGACAGTGACAGTGACAGAGACAGAGACAGAGACAGTGACAGAGACAGAGACTTTGACAGTGAAAGTGACAGTGACAGAGACAGTGACAGAGACAGAGACAGAGACAGAGACAGAGACAGAGACAGTGACAGTGACAGTGACAGTGACAGAGTGACGGAGACAGAGACAGTGACAGTGACAGAGACAGTGACAGTGACAGTGACAGAGTGACAGAGACAGAGACAGAGACAGAGACAGAGACAGTAACAGAGTGACAGAGACAGAGACAGTGACATTGACAGTGACAGAGACAGTGAAAGAGACAGAGACAGTGACAGTGACAGAGACAGTGACAGAGACAGAGACAGTGACAGTGACAGTGACAGTGACAGAGACAGTGACAGAGACAGAGACAGAGACAGAGACAGTGACAGAGACAGTGACAGTGACAGTGACAGAGACATTGACAGTGACAGTGACAGTGACAGAGACAGAGACAGTGACAGTGACAAAGACAGTGACAGTGACATTGACAGAGACAGAAACAGTGACAGAGACAGAGACAGTGACAGTGACAGTGACAGAGACAGAGACAGTGACAGAGACAGTGACAGAGACAGTCACAGAGACAGAGACAGTGACAGTGACAGTGACAGTGACAGAGACAGAGACAGTGACAGTGACAGTGACAGTGACAGAGTGACAGAGAAAGAGACAGAGACAGTGACAGTGACTGTGACAGAGACAGTGACAGAGACAGAGACAGTGACAGTGACAGAGACAGTAACAGAGACAGAGACAGTGACAGTGACAGAGACAGAGACAGAGACAGAGACAGTGACAGAGACAGTGACAGTGACAGAGACAGAGACGGAGACAGAGACAGAGACAGTGACAGAGAGACAGTGACAGAGACAGTGACAGTGACAGAGACAGAGACAGAGACAGTGACAGAGACAGTGACAGTGACAGAGACAGTGACAGTGACAGAGTGACAGAAACAGAGACAGTGACAGTGACAGAGACAGTGACAGAGACAGAGACAGTGACAGAGACAGTGACAGTGACAGAGACAGAGACAGAGACAGTGACAGTGACAGTGACAGAGACAGTGACAGAGACAGAGACAGTGACAGAGACAGTGACAGTGACAGAGACAGAGACAGACACAGTGACAGAGTGACAGAGACAGAGACAGTGACAGTGACAGTGACAGAGACAGTGACAGAGACAGTGACAGTGATCGAGACGGAGACAGAGACAGAGACAGTGACAGTGACAGTGACAGTGACAGTGACAGAGACAGAGACAGTGACAGAGACAGTGTCAGAGACAGTGACAGTGACAGAGACAGAGACAGAGACAGAGACAGTGACAGAGTGACAGAGACAGAGACAGAGACAGTGACAGTGACAGAGACAGTGACAGAGACAGAGACAGTGACAGTGACAGTGACAGTGACAGAGACAGTGACAGAGACAGAGACAGTGACAGTGACATTGACAGTGACAGAGACAGTGACAGAGACGGTGACGGTGACAGAGACAGTGACAGAGACAGAGACAGTGACAGTGACAGTGACAGAGACAGATACAGAGACAGTGACAGTGACAGTGACAGTGACAGTGACAGAGACAGTGACAGAGACAGAGACAGTGACGGAGACAGTGACAGAGACAGTGACAGTGACAGAGACATTGACAGAGACAGTGACAGAGACAGTGACAGTGACAGTGACAGAGACAGAGACAGAGTGACAGAGTGACAGAGACAGAGACAGAGACAGTGACAGTGACAGTGACAGAGACAGTGACAGAGACAGAGACAGTGACAGTGACAGTGACAGAGAGAGAGACAGAGACAGAGACAGAGACAGTGACAGAGACAGTGACAGAGACAGAGACAGTGACAGAGACAGTGACAGTGACAGAGACAGAGACAGAGACAGTGACAGTGACAGTGACAGAGACAGTGACAGAGACAGTGACAGTGACAGAGACAGAGACAGAGACAGAGACAGTGACAGAGTGACAGAGACAGAGACAGTGACAGTGACAGAGACAGTGACAGAGACAGAGACAGTGACAGTGACAGTGACAGTGACAGAGACAGTGACAGAGACAGTGACAGTGACAGAGACAGAGACAGAGACAGTGACAGTGACAGTGACAGAGACAGTGACAGAGTCAGAGACAGTGACAGTGACAGTGACAGAGACAGAGACAGTGACAGAGACAGTGACAGTGACAGTGACAGAGACAGTGACAGAGACAGGGACAGTGACAGAGACAGTGACAGAGACAGAGACAGAGACAGTGACAGTGACAGTGACAGAGACAGTGACAGAGACAGAGACAGTGACAGTGACAGTGACAGTGACAGAGACAGAGACAGAGACAGTGACAGTGACAGAGACAGTGATGGTGACGGTGACAGAGACAGTTACAGAGACAGAGACAGTGACAGAGACAGTGACAGAGTGACAGAGACAGAGACAGTGACAGTGACAGAGACAGAGACAGAGACAGAGACAGTGACAGAGACAGTGACAGAGACAGAGACAGAGACAGAGACAGTGACAGAGTGACAGAGACAGAGACAGTGACAGTGACAGAGACAGTGACAGAGACAGAGACAGTGACAGTGACAGTGACAGTGACAGAGACAGTGACAGAGACAGTGACAGTGACAGAGACAGAGACAGAGACAGTGACAGTGACAGAGACAGTGACAGAGTCAGAGACAGTGACAGTGACAGTGACAGAGACAGAGACAGTGACAGAGACAGTGACAGTGACAGTGACAGTGACAGAGACAGAGACAGAGACAGAGTGACAGAGTGACAGAGACAGAGACAGTGACAGTGACAGTGACAGAGACAGTGACAGAGACAGAGACAGTGACATTGACAGAGACAGAGACAGAGACAGTGACAGAGTGACAGAGACAGAGAGAGTGACAGTGACAGTGACAGTGACAGAGACAGTGACAGAGACAGAGACAGTGACAGAGACAGTGACAGTGATCGAGACGGAGACAGAGACAGAGACAGTGACAGTGACAGTGACAGTGACAGTGACAGAGACAGAGACAGTGACAGAGACAGTGTCAGAGACAGTGACAGTGACAGAGACAGAAACAGAGACAGAGACAGTGACAGAGTGACAGAGACAGAGACAGAGACAGTGACAGTGACAGAGACAGAGACAGTGACAGAGACAGAGACAGTGACAGTGACAGTGACAGAGACAGTGACAGAGACAGAGACAGTGACAGTGACATTGACAGTGACAGAGACAGTGAGAGAGACGGTGACGGTGACAGAGACAGTGACAGAGACAGAGACAGTGACAGTGACAGAGACAGACACAGAGACAGTGACAGTGACAGTGACAGTGACAGAGACAGTGACAGAGACAGAGACAGTGACGGAGACAGTGACAGAGACAGTGACAGTGACAGAAACATTGACAGAGACAGTGACAGAGACAGTGACAGTGACAGTGACAGTGACAGAGACAGAGTGACAGAGTGACAGAGACAGAGACAGAGACAGTGACAGTGACAGTGACAGAGACAGTGACAGAGACAGAGACAGTGACAGTGACAGTGACAGAGAGAGAGACAGAGACAGAGACAGTGACAGTGACAGAGTGACAGAGACAGAGACAGTGACAGTGACAGAGACAGTGACAGAGACAGAGACAGTGACAGAGACAGTGACAGTGACAGAGACAGAGACAGAGACAGTGACAGTGACAGTGACAGTGACAGAGACAGTGACAGAGACAGAGACAGTGACAGTGACAGTGACAGTGACAGTGACAGAGACAGAGACAGAGACAGTGACAGTGACAGAGTGACAGAGACAGAGACAGTGACAGTGACAGTGACAGAGACAGTGACAGAGACAGGGATAGTGACAGAGACAGTGACGGAGACAGAGACAGAGACAGTGACAGTGACATTGACAGAGACAGTGACAGAGACAGAGACAGTGACAGTGACAGTGACAGTGACAGTGACAGAGACAGAGACAGAGACAGTGACAGTGACAGAGACAGTGACGGTGACGGTGACAGAGACAGTTACAGAGACAGAGACAGTGACAGAGACAGTGACAGAGAAAGAGACAGAGACAGTGACAGTGACAGTGACACTGACAGAGACAGTGACAGAGACAGAGACAGAGACAGTGACAATGACAGTGACAGAGACAGTGACAGTGACAGAGACAGTGACAGAGACAGTGACAGTGACAGTGACAGTGTCAGTGACAGAGACAGTGACAGTGACAGAGACAGAGACAGAGACAGTGACAGTGACAGTGACAGAGTGACAGAGACAGTGACAGAGACAGTGACAGAGACAGAGACAGTGACAGTGACAGAGACAGAGACAGTGACAGTGACAGTGACAGTGACAGTGACAGAGTGACAGAGACAGAGACAGAGACAGTGACAGTGACAGTGACAGAGACAGTGACAGAGACAGAGACAGAGACAGTGACAGTGACAGAGACAGTGACAGAGTGACAGAGACAGAGACAGTGACAGTGACAGAGACAGTGACAGAGACAGAGACAGTGACAGTGACAGTGACAGAGACAGTGACAGAGACAGAGACAGAGACAGAGACAGTGACAGAGACAGTGACAGTGACAGAGACAGAGACAGAGACAGAGACAGTGACAGTGACAGAGACAGAGACAGAGACAGTGACAGAGACAGTGACAGTGACAGAGACAGAGACAGAGACAGAGACAGTGACAGTGACAGAGTGACAGAGACAGAGACAGTGACAGTGACAGAGACAGTGACAGAGACTGAGACAGTGACAGAGACAGAGACAGAGACAGTGACAGTGACAGTGACAGAGACAGTGACAGAGACAGAGACAGAGACTGAGACAGAGACAGTGACAGTGACAGTGACAGAGACAGTGACAGAGTCAGAGACAGTGACAGTGACAGAGACAGAGACAGTGACAGAGACAGTGACAGTGACAGAGACAGAGACAGAGACAGAGTGACAGAGTGACAGAGACAGAGACAGTGACAGTGACAGTGACAGTGGCAGAGACAGTGACAGAGACAGAGACAGTGACAGTGACAGAGACAGAGACAGAGACAGAGACAGTGACAGAGTGACAGAGACAGAGACAGTGACAGTGACAGTGACAGTGACAGAGACAGTGACAGAGACAGAGACAGTGACATTTACTGTGACAGTGACAGTGACAGAGACAGAGACAGAGACAGAGACAGTGACAGTGACAGTGACAGTGACAGAGACAGTGACAGAGACAGAGACAGTGACAGAGACAGTGACAGAGACAGTGACAGTGACAGTGACAGAGACAGAGACAGAGACAGTGACAGAGTGACAGAGACAGAGACAGAGACAGTGTCAGTGACAGAGACAGTGACAGAGACAGTGACAGTGACAGTGACAGAGACAGTGACAGAGACAGAGACAGTGACAGTGACATTGACAGAGACAGTGACAGAGACGGTGACGGTGACGGTGACAGAGACAGTGACAGAGACAGAGACAGTGACAGTGACAGTGACAGTGACAGAGACAGTGACAGTGACAGTGACAGAGACAGATACAGAGACAGAGACAGTGACGGAGACAGTGACAGTGACAGAGACAGTGACAGTGACAGAGACAGAGACAGAGACAGTGACAGAGTGACAGAGACAGAGACAGTGACAGTGACAGAGACAGAGACAGAGACAGTGACAGAGACAGAGACTTTGACAGTGAAAGTGACAGTGACAGAGACAGTGACAGAGACAGAGACAGAGACAGAGACAGAGACAGAGACAGTGACAGTGACAGTGACAGTGACAGTGTGACGGAGACAGAGACAGTGACAGTGACAGAGACAGTGACAGTGACAGTGACAGTGACAGAGACAGTGACAGAGACAGAGACAGTGACGGAGACAGTGACAGAGACAGTGACAGTGACAGAGACATTGACAGAGACAGTGACAGAGACAGTGACAGTGACAGTGACAGTGACAGAGACAGAGTGACAGAGTGACAGAGACAGAGACAGAGACAGTGACAGTGACAGTGACAGAGACAGTGACAGAGACAGAGACAGTGACAGTGACAGTGACAGAGAGAGAGACAGAGACAGAGACAGTGACAGTGACAGAGTGACAGAGACAGAGACAGTGACAGTGACAGAGACAGTGACAGAGACAGAGACAGTGACAGAGACAGTGACAGTGACAGAGACAGAGACAGAGACAGTGACAGTGACAGTGACAGTGACAGAGACAGTGACAGAGACAGAGACAGTGACAGTGACAGTGACAGTGACAGTGACAGAGACAGAGACAGAGACAGTGACAGTGACAGAGTGACAGAGACAGAGACAGTGACAGTGACAGTGACAGAGACAGTGACAGAGACAGGGATAGTGACAGAGACAGTGACGGAGACAGAGACAGAGACAGTGACAGTGACAGTGACAGAGACAGTGACAGAGACAGAGACAGTGACAGTGACAGTGACAGTGACAGAGACAGAGACAGAGACAGTGACAGTGACAGAGACAGTGACGGTGACGGTGACAGAGACAGTTACAGAGACAGAGACAGTGACAGAGACAGTGACAGAGAAAGAGACAGAGACAGTGACAGTGACAGTGACACTGACAGAGACAGTGACAGAGACAGAGACAGAGACAGTGACAATGACAGTGACAGAGACAGTGACAGTGACAGAGACAGTGACAGAGACAGTGACAGTGACAGTGACAGTGTCAGTGACAGAGACAGTGACAGTGACAGAGACAGAGACAGAGACAGTGACAGTGACAGTGACAGAGTGACAGAGACAGTGACAGAGACAGTGACAGAGACAGAGACAGTGACAGTGACAGAGACAGAGACAGTGACAGTGACAGTGACAGTGACAGTGACAGAGTGACAGAGACAGAGACAGAGACAGTGACAGTGACAGTGACAGAGACAGTGACAGAGACAGAGACAGAGACAGTGACAGTGACAGAGACAGTGACAGAGTGACAGAGACAGAGACAGTGACAGTGACAGAGACAGTGACAGAGACAGAGACAGTGACAGTGACAGTGACAGAGACAGTGACAGAGACAGAGACAGAGACAGAGACAGTGACAGAGACAGTGACAGTGACAGAGACAGAGACAGAGACAGAGACAGTGACAGTGACAGAGTGACAGAGACAGAGACAGTGACAGTGACAGAGACAGAGACAGAGACAGTGACAGAGACAGTGACAGTGACAGAGACAGAGACAGAGACAGAGACAGTGACAGTGACAGAGTGACAGAGACAGAGACAGTGACAGTGACAGAGACAGTGACAGAGACTGAGACAGTGACAGAGACAGAGACAGTGACAGTGACAGTGACAGAGACAGTGACAGAGACAGAGACAGAGACTGAGACAGAGACAGTGACAGTGACAGTGACAGAGACAGTGACAGAGTCAGAGACAGTGACAGTGACAGAGACAGAGACAGTGACAGAGACAGTGACAGTGACAGAGACAGAGACAGAGACAGAGTGACAGAGTGACAGAGACAGAGACAGTGACAGTGACAGTGACAGTGGCAGAGACAGTGACAGAGACAGTGACAGTGACAGAGACAGAGACAGAGACAGAGACAGTGACAGAGTGACAGAGACAGAGACAGTGACAGTGACAGTGACAGTGACAGAGACAGTGACAGAGACAGAGACAGTGACATTTACTGTGACAGTGACAGTGACAGAGACAGAGACAGAGACAGAGACAGTGACAGTGACAGTGACAGTGACAGAGACAGTGACAGAGACAGAGACAGTGACAGAGACAGTGACAGAGACAGTGACAGTGACAGTGACAGAGACAGAGACAGAGACAGTGACAGAGTGACAGAGACAGAGACAGAGACAGTGTCAGTGACAGAGACAGTGACAGAGACAGTGACAGTGACAGTGACAGAGACAGTGACAGAGACAGAGACAGTGACAGTGACATTGACAGAGACAGTGACAGAGACGGTGACGGTGACGGTGACAGAGACAGTGACAGAGACAGAGACAGTGACAGTGACAGTGACAGTGACAGAGACAGTGACAGTGACAGTGACAGAGACAGATACAGAGACAGAGACAGTGACGGAGACAGTGACAGTGACAGAGACAGTGACAGTGACAGAGACAGAGACAGAGACAGTGACAGAGTGACAGAGACAGAGACAGTGACAGTGACAGAGACAGAGACAGAGACAGTGACAGAGACAGAGACTTTGACAGTGAAAGTGACAGTGACAGAGACAGTGACAGAGACAGAGACAGAGACAGAGACAGAGACAGAGACAGTGACAGTGACAGTGACAGTGACAGAGTGACGGAGACAGAGACAGTGACAGTGACAGAGACAGTGACAGTGACAGTGACAGAGTGACAGAGACAGAGACAGAGACAGAGACAGAGACAGTAACAGAGTGACAGAGACAGAGACAGTGACATTGACAGTGACAGAGACAGTGAAAGAGACAGAGACAGTGACAGTGACAGAGACAGTGACAGAGACAGAGACAGTGACAGTGACAGTGACAGTGACAGAGACAGTGACAGAGACAGAGACAGAGACAGAGACAGTGACAGAGACAGTGACAGTGACAGTGACAGAGACATTGACAGTGACAGTGACAGTGACAGAGACAGAGACAGTGACAGTGACAAAGACAGTGACAGTGACATTGACAGAGACAGAAACAGTGACAGAGACAGAGACAGTGACAGTGACAGTGACAGAGACAGAGACAGTGACAGAGACAGTGACAGAGACAGTCACAGAGACAGAGACAGTGACAGTGACAGTGACAGTGACAGAGACAGAGACAGTGACAGTGACAGTGACAGTGACAGAGTGACAGAGAAAGAGACAGAGACAGTGACAGTGACTGTGACAGAGACAGTGACAGAGACAGAGACAGTGACAGTGACAGAGACAGTAACAGAGACAGAGACAGTGACAGTGACAGAGACAGAGACAGAGACAGAGACAGTGACAGAGACAGTGACAGTGACAGAGACAGAGACAGAGACAGAGACAGTGACAGAGAGACAGTGACAGAGACAGTGACAGTGACAGAGACAGAGACAGAGACAGTGACAGAGACAGTGACAGTGACAGAGACAGTGACAGTGACAGAGTGACAGAAACAGAGACAGTGACAGTGACAGAGACAGTGACAGAGACAGAGACAGTGACAGAGACAGTGACAGTGACAGAGACAGAGACAGAGACAGTGACAGTGACAGTGACAGAGACAGTGACAGAGACAGAGACAGTGACAGAGACAGTGACAGTGACAGAGACAGAGACAGACACAGTGACAGAGTGACAGAGACAGAGACAGTGACAGTGACAGTGACAGAGACAGTGACAGAGACAGTGACAGTGATCGAGACGGAGACAGAGACAGAGACAGTGACAGTGACAGTGACAGTGACAGTGACAGAGACAGAGACAGTGACAGAGACAGTGTCAGAGACAGTGACAGTGACAGAGACAGAGACAGAGACAGAGACAGTGACAGAGTGACAGAGACAGAGACAGAGACAGTGACAGTGACAGAGACAGTGACAGAGACAGAGACAGTGACAGTGACAGTGACAGTGACAGAGACAGTGACAGAGACAGAGACAGTGACAGTGACATTGACAGTGACAGAGACAGTGACAGAGACGGTGACGGTGACAGAGACAGTGACAGAGACAGAGACAGTGACAGTGACAGTGACAGAGACAGATACAGAGACAGTGACAGTGACAGTGACAGTGACAGTGACAGAGACAGTGACAGAGACAGAGACAGTGACGGAGACAGTGACAGAGACAGTGACAGTGACAGAGACATTGACAGAGACAGTGACAGAGACAGTGACAGTGACAGTGACAGAGACAGAGACAGAGTGACAGAGTGACAGAGACAGAGACAGAGACAGTGACAGTGACAGTGACAGAGACAGTGACAGAGACAGAGACAGTGACAGTGACAGTGACAGAGAGAGAGACAGAGACAGAGACAGAGACAGTGACAGAGACAGTGACAGAGACAGAGACAGTGACAGAGACAGTGACAGTGACAGAGACAGAGACAGAGACAGTGACAGTGACAGTGACAGTGACAGAGACAGTGACAGAGACAGTGACAGTGACAGAGACAGAGACAGAGACAGAGACAGTGACAGAGTGACAGAGACAGAGACAGTGACAGTGACAGAGACAGTGACAGAGACAGAGACAGTGACAGTGACAGTGACAGTGACAGAGACAGTGACAGAGACAGTGACAGTGACAGAGACAGAGACAGAGACAGTGACAGTGACAGTGACAGAGACAGTGACAGAGTCAGAGACAGTGACAGTGACAGTGACAGAGACAGAGACAGTGACAGAGACAGTGACAGTGACAGTGACAGAGACAGTGACAGAGACAGGGACAGTGACAGAGACAGTGACAGAGACAGAGACAGAGACAGTGACAGTGACAGTGACAGAGACAGTGACAGAGACAGAGACAGTGACAGTGACAGTGACAGTGACAGAGACAGAGACAGAGACAGTGACAGTGACAGAGACAGTGATGGTGACGGTGACAGAGACAGTTACAGAGACAGAGACAGTGACAGAGACAGTGACAGAGTGACAGAGACAGAGACAGTGACAGTGACAGAGACAGAGACAGAGACAGAGACAGTGACAGAGACAGTGACAGAGACAGAGACAGAGACAGAGACAGTGACAGAGTGACAGAGACAGAGACAGTGACAGTGACAGAGACAGTGACAGAGACAGAGACAGTGACAGTGACAGTGACAGTGACAGAGACAGTGACAGAGACAGTGACAGTGACAGAGACAGAGACAGAGACAGTGACAGTGACAGAGACAGTGACAGAGTCAGAGACAGTGACAGTGACAGTGACAGAGACAGAGACAGTGACAGAGACAGTGACAGTGACAGTGACAGTGACAGAGACAGAGACAGAGACAGAGTGACAGAGTGACAGAGACAGAGACAGTGACAGTGACAGTGACAGAGACAGTGACAGAGACAGAGACAGTGACATTGACAGAGACAGAGACAGAGACAGTGACAGAGTGACAGAGACAGAGAGAGTGACAGTGACAGTGACAGTGACAGAGACAGTGACAGAGACAGAGACAGTGACAGAGACAGTGACAGTGATCGAGACGGAGACAGAGACAGAGACAGTGACAGTGACAGTGACAGTGACAGTGACAGAGACAGAGACAGTGACAGAGACAGTGTCAGAGACAGTGACAGTGACAGAGACAGAAACAGAGACAGAGACAGTGACAGAGTGACAGAGACAGAGACAGAGACAGTGACAGTGACAGAGACAGAGACAGTGACAGAGACAGAGACAGTGACAGTGACAGTGACAGAGACAGTGACAGAGACAGAGACAGTGACAGTGACATTGACAGTGACAGAGACAGTGAGAGAGACGGTGACGGTGACAGAGACAGTGACAGAGACAGAGACAGTGACAGTGACAGAGACAGACACAGAGACAGTGACAGTGACAGTGACAGTGACAGAGACAGTGACAGAGACAGAGACAGTGACGGAGACAGTGACAGAGACAGTGACAGTGACAGAAACATTGACAGAGACAGTGACAGAGACAGTGACAGTGACAGTGACAGTGACAGAGACAGAGTGACAGAGTGACAGAGACAGAGACAGAGACAGTGACAGTGACAGTGACAGAGACAGTGACAGAGACAGAGACAGTGACAGTGACAGTGACAGAGAGAGAGACAGAGACAGAGACAGTGACAGTGACAGAGTGACAGAGACAGAGACAGTGACAGTGACAGAGACAGTGACAGAGACAGAGACAGTGACAGAGACAGTGACAGTGACAGAGACAGAGACAGAGACAGTGACAGTGACAGTGACAGTGACAGAGACAGTGACAGAGACAGAGACAGTGACAGTGACAGTGACAGTGACAGTGACAGAGACAGAGACAGAGACAGTGACAGTGACAGAGTGACAGAGACAGAGACAGTGACAGTGACAGTGACAGAGACAGTGACAGAGACAGGGATAGTGACAGAGACAGTGACGGAGACAGAGACAGAGACAGTGACAGTGACATTGACAGAGACAGTGACAGAGACAGAGACAGTGACAGTGACAGTGACAGTGACAGTGACAGAGACAGAGACAGAGACAGTGACAGTGACAGAGACAGTGACGGTGACGGTGACAGAGACAGTTACAGAGACAGAGACAGTGACAGAGACAGTGACAGAGAAAGAGACAGAGACAGTGACAGTGACAGTGACACTGACAGAGACAGTGACAGAGACAGAGACAGAGACAGTGACAATGACAGTGACAGAGACAGTGACAGTGACAGAGACAGTGACAGAGACAGTGACAGTGACAGTGTCAGTGACAGAGACAGTGACAGTGACAGAGACAGAGACAGAGACAGTGACAGTGACAGTGACAGAGTGACAGAGACAGTGACAGAGACAGTGACAGAGACAGAGACAGTGACAGTGACAGAGACAGAGACAGTGACAGTGACAGTGACAGTGACAGAGTGACAGAGACAGAGACAGAGACAGTGACAGTGACAGTGACAGAGACAGTGACAGAGACAGAGACAGAGACAGTGACAGTGACAGAGACAGTGACAGAGTGACAGAGACAGAGACAGTGACAGTGACAGAGACAGTGACAGAGACAGAGACAGTGACAGTGACAGTGACAGAGACAGTGACAGAGACAGAGACAGAGACAGAGACAGTGACAGAGACAGTGACAGTGACAGAGACAGAGACAGAGACAGAGACAGTGACAGTGACAGAGACAGAGACAGAGACAGTGACAGAGACAGTGACAGTGACAGAGACAGAGACAGAGACAGAGACAGTGACAGTGACAGAGTGACAGAGACAGAGACAGTGACAGTGACAGAGACAGTGACAGAGACTGAGACAGTGACAGAGACAGAGACAGAGACAGTGACAGTGACAGTGACAGAGACAGTGACAGAGACAGAGACAGAGACTGAGACAGAGACAGTGACAGTGACAGTGACAGAGACAGTGACAGAGTCAGAGACAGTGACAGTGACAGAGACAGAGACAGTGACAGAGACAGTGACAGTGACAGAGACAGAGACAGAGACAGAGTGACAGAGTGACAGAGACAGAGACAGTGACAGTGACAGTGACAGTGGCAGAGACAGTGACAGAGACAGAGACAGTGACAGTGACAGAGACAGAGACAGAGACAGAGACAGTGACAGAGTGACAGAGACAGAGACAGTGACAGTGACAGTGACAGTGACAGAGACAGTGACAGAGACAGAGACAGTGACATTTACTGTGACAGTGACAGTGACAGAGACAGAGACAGAGACAGAGACAGTGACAGTGACAGTGACAGTGACAGAGACAGTGACAGAGACAGAGACAGTGACAGAGACAGTGACAGAGACAGTGACAGTGACAGTGACAGAGACAGAGACAGAGACAGTGACAGAGTGACAGAGACAGAGACAGAGACAGTGTCAGTGACAGAGACAGTGACAGAGACAGTGACAGTGACAGTGACAGAGACAGTGACAGAGACAGAGACAGTGACAGTGACATTGACAGAGACAGTGACAGAGACGGTGACGGTGACGGTGACAGAGACAGTGACAGAGACAGAGACAGTGACAGTGACAGTGACAGTGACAGAGACAGTGACAGTGACAGTGACAGAGACAGATACAGAGACAGAGACAGTGACGGAGACAGTGACAGTGACAGAGACAGTGACAGTGACAGAGACAGAGACAGAGACAGTGACAGAGTGACAGAGACAGAGACAGTGACAGTGACAGAGACAGAGACAGAGACAGTGACAGAGACAGAGACTTTGACAGTGAAAGTGACAGTGACAGAGACAGTGACAGAGACAGAGACAGAGACAGAGACAGAGACAGAGACAGTGACAGTGACAGTGACAGTGACAGTGTGACGGAGACAGAGACAGTGACAGTGACAGAGACAGTGACAGTGACAGTGACAGAGTGACAGAGACAGAGACAGAGACAGAGACAGAGACAGTAACAGAGTGACAGAGACAGAGACAGTGACATTGACAGTGACAGAGACAGTGAAAGAGACAGAGACAGTGACAGTGACAGAGACAGTGACAGAGACAGAGACAGTGACAGTGACAGTGACAGTGACAGAGACAGTGACAGAGACAGAGACAGAGACAGAGACAGTGACAGAGACAGTGACAGTGACAGTGACAGAGACATTGACAGTGACAGTGACAGTGACAGAGACAGAGACAGTGACAGTGACAAAGACAGTGACAGTGACATTGACAGAGACAGAAACAGTGACAGAGACAGAGACAGTGACAGTGACAGTGACAGAGACAGAGACAGTGACAGAGACAGTGACAGAGACAGTCACAGAGACAGAGACAGTGACAGTGACAGTGACAGTGACAGAGACAGAGACAGTGACAGTGACAGTGACAGTGACAGAGTGACAGAGAAAGAGACAGAGACAGTGACAGTGACTGTGACAGAGACAGTGACAGAGACAGAGACAGTGACAGTGACAGAGACAGTGACAGAGACAGAGACAGTGACAGTGACAGAGACAGAGACAGAGACAGAGACAGTGACAGAGACAGTGACAGTGACAGAGACAGAGACAGAGACAGAGACAGAGACAGAGACAGTGACAGAGTGACAGTGACAGAGACAGTGACAGTGACAGAGACAGAGACAGAGACAGTGACAGAGACAGTGACAGTGACAGAGACAGTGACAGTGACAGAGTGACAGAAACAGAGACAGTGACAGTGACAGAGACAGTGACAGAGACAGAGACAGTGACAGAGACAGTGACAGTGACAGAGACAGAGACAGAGACAGTGACAGTGACAGTGACAGAGACAGTGACAGAGACAGAGACAGTGACAGAGACAGTGACAGTGACAGAGACAGAGACAGACACAGTGACAGAGTGACAGAGACAGAGACAGTGACAGTGACAGTGACAGAGACAGTGACAGAGACAGGGACAGTGACAGAGACAGTGACAGAGACAGAGACAGAGACAGTGACAGTGACAGTGACAGAGACAGTGACAGAGACAGAGACAGTGACAGTGACAGTGACAGTGACAGTGACAGAGACAGTGACAGAGACAGAGACAGTGACAGTGACAGAGACAGTGACGGTGACGGTGACAGAGACAGTTACAGAGATAGGGACAGTGACAGAGACAGTGACAGAGACAGAGACAGAGACAGTGACAGTGACAGTGACACTGACAGAGACAGTGACAGAGACAGAGACAGAGACAGTGACAATGACAGTGACAGAGACAGTGACAGTGACAGAGACAGAGACAGAGACAGTGACAGTGACAGTGACAGAGTGACAGAGACAGTGACAGAGACAGTGACAGAGACAGAGACAGTGACAGTGACAGAGACAGAGACAGTGACAGTGACAGTGACAGTGACAGAGTGACAGAGACAGAGACAGAGACAGTGACAGTGACAGTGACAGAGACAGTGACAGAGACAGAGACAGAGACAGTGACAGTGACAGAGACAGTGACAGAGTGACAGAGACAGAGACAGAGACAGTGACAGTGACAGAGACAGTGACAGAGACAGAGACAGTGACAGTGACAGTGACAGAGACAGAGACAGAGACAGAGACAGAGACAGTGACAGAGACAGTGACAGTGACAGAGACAGAGACAGAGACAGAGACAGTGACAGAGTGACAGAGACAGAGACAGTGACAGAGACAGAGACAGAGACAGTGACAGAGACAGTGACAGTGACAGAGACAGAGACAGAGACAGAGACAGAGACAGTGACAGTGACAGAGTGACAGAGACAGAGACAGTGACAGTGACAGAGACAGTGACAGAGACAGAGACAGTGACAGAGACGGAGACAGAGACAGTGACAGTGACAGTGACAGAGACAGTGACAGAGACAGAGACAGTGACAGAGACAGAGACAGAGACAGAGACAGTGACAGTGACTGTGACAGAGACAATGACAGAGTCAGAGACAGTGACAGTGACAGTGACAGAGACAGAGACAGTGACAGAGACAGTGACAGTGACAGTGACAGAGACAGAGACAGAGACAGAGTGACAGAGTGACAGAGACAGAGACAGTGACAGTGACAGTGACAGTGGCAGAGACAGTGACAGAGACAGAGACAGTGACAGTGACAGAGACAGAGACAGAGACAGAGACAGTGACAGAGTGACAGAGACAGAGACAGTGACAGTGACAGTGACAGTGACAGTGACAGAGACAGTGACAGAGACAGAGACAGTGACAGAGACTGTGACAGTGACAGTGACAGAGACAGAGACAGAGACAGTGACAGTGACAGTGACAGAGACAGTGACAGAGACAGAGACAGTGACAGAGACAGTGACAGAGACAGTGACAGTGACAGTGACAGAGACAGAGACAGAGACAGTGACAGAGTGACAGAGACAGAGACAGAGACAGTGACAGTGACAGAGACAGTGACAGAGACAGAGACAGTGACAGTGACAGTGACAGTGACAGAGACAGTGACAGAGACAGAGACAGTGACAGTGACATTGACAGAGACAGTGACAGTGACAGAGACGGTGACGGTGACGGTGACAGAGACAGTGACAGAGACAGAGACAGTGACAGTGACAGTGACAGTGACAGTGACAGAGACAGAGACAGTGACAGAGACAGATACAGAGACAGTGACAGTGACAGTGACAGTGACAGAGACAGTGACAGAGACAGAGACAGTGACGGAGACAGTGACAGTGACAGAGACAGTGACAGTGACAGAGACAGAGACAGAGACAGTGACAGTGACAGAGTGACAGAGACAGAGACAGTGACAGTGACAGAGACAGAGACAGAGACAGTGACAGAGACAGAGACATTGACAGTGAAAGTGACAGTGACAGAGACAGTGACAGAGACACAGACAGAGACAGAGACAGAGACAGAGACAGTGACAGTGACAGTGACAGTGACAGAGTGACGGAGACAGAGACAGTGACAGTGAAAGAGACAGTGACAGTGACAGTGACAGTGACAGAGTGACAGAGACAGAGACAGAGACAGAGACAGAGACAGTGACAGTGACAGAGTGACAGAGACAGAGACAGTGACATTAACAGTGACAGTGACAGAGACAGTGAAAGAGACAGAGACAGTGACAGTGACAGAGACAGTGACAGAGACAGAGACAGTGACAGTGACAGTGACAGTGACAGTGACAGAGACAGTGACAGAGACAGAGACAGAGACAGTGACAGAGACAGTGACAGTGACAGAGACATTGACAGTGACAGTGACAGAGACAGAGACAGTGACAGTGACAGAGACAGTGACAGTGACATTGACAGAGACAGAAACAGTGACAGAGACAGAGACAGTGACAGTGACAGTGACAGAGACAGAGACAGTGACAGAGACAGTGACAGAGACAGTCACAGAGACAGAGACAGTGACAGTGACAGTGACAGTGACAGTGACAGTGACAGAGACAGAGACAGTGACAGTGACAGTGACAGAGTGACAGAGACAGAGACAGAGACAGTGACAGTGACTGTGACAGAGACAGTGACAGAGACAGAGACAGTGACAGTGACAGAGACAGTGACAGAGACAGAGACAGAGACAGTGACAGTGACAGTGACAGAGACAGTGACAGAGACAGAGACAGAGACAGTGACAGTGACAGAGACAGTGACAGAGACAGAGACAGAGACAGAGACAGTGACAGTGACAGTGACAGAGACAGTGACAGAGTCAGAGACAGTGACAGTGACAGTGACAGAGACAGAGACAGTGACAGAGACAGTGACAGTGACAGAGACAGAGACAGAGACAGAGTGACAGAGTGACAGAGACAGAGACAGTGACAGTTTCAGTGACAGTGGCAGAGACAGTGACAGAGACAGAGACAGTGACAGTGACAGAGACAGAGACAGAGACAGTGACAGAGTGACAGAGACAGAGACAGTGACAGTGACAGTGACAGAGACAGTGACAGAGACAGAGACAGTGACAGAGACTGTGACAGTGACAGTGACAGAGACAGAGACAGAGACAGTGACAGTGACAGTGACAGTGACAGAGACAGTGACAGAGACAGAGACAGTGACAGAGACAGTGACAGAGACAGTGACAGTGACATTGACAGAGACAGAGACAGAGACAGTGACAGAGTGACAGAGACAGAGACAGAGACAGTGACATTGACAAAGACAGTGACAGAGACAGAGACAGTGACAGTGACAGTGACAGAGACAGTGACAGAGACAGAGACAGTGACAGTGACATTGACAGAGACAGTGACAGAGACGGTGACGGTGACGGTGACAGAGACAGTGACAGAGACAGAGACAGTGACAGTGACAGTGACAGAGACAGTGACAGTGACAGTGACAGAGACAGATACAGAGACAGTGACAGTGACAGTGACAGTGACAGAGACAGTGACAGAGACAGAGACAGTGACGGAGACAGTGACAGTGACAGAGACAGTGACAGTGACAGAGACAGAGACAGAGACAGAGACAGTGACAGAGTGACAGAGACAGAGACAGTGACAGTGACAGAGACAGAGACAGAGACAGTGACAGTGACAGTGACAGTGACAGAGACAGTGACAGAGACAGTGACAGTGACAGTGACAGAGACAGAGACAGAGACAGTGACAGAGTGACAGAGACAGAGACAGAGACAGTGACAGTGAAAGAGACAGTGACAGAGACAGAGACAGTGACAGTGACAGTGACAGTGACAGAGACAGTGACAGAGACAGAGACAGTGACAGTGACATTGACAGAGACAGTGACAGAGACGGTGACGGTGACGGTGACAGAGACAGTGACAGAGACAGAGACAGTGACAGTGACAGTGACAGTGACAGAGACAGAGACAGTGACAGAGACAGATACAGAGACAGTGACAGTTACAGTGACAGTGACAGAGACAGTGACAGAGACAGAGACAGTGACGGAGACAGTGACAGTGACAGAGACAGTGACAGTGACAGAGACAGAGACAGAGACAGTGACAGTGACAGAGTGACAGAGACAGAGACAGTGACAGTGACAGAGACAGAGACAGAGACAGTGACAGAGACAGAGACATTGACAGTGAAAGTGACAGTGACAGAGACAGTGACAGAGACAGAGACAGAGACAGAGACAGTGACAGTGACAGTGACAGTGACAGAGTGAAGGAGACAGAGACAGTGACAGTGACAGAGACAGTGACAGTGACAGTGACAGTGACAGAGTGACAGAGACAGAGACAGAGACAGAGACAGAAACAGTGACAGTGACAGAGTGACAGAGACAGAGACAGTGACATTGACAGTGACAGTGACAGAGACAGTGAAAGAGACAGAGACAGTGACAGTGACAGAGACAGAGTCAGTGACAGTGACAGTGACAATGACAGAGACAGTGACAGAGACAGAGACAGAGACAGAGACAGTGACAGAGACAGTGACAGTGACAGAGACATTGACAGTGACAGTGACAGTGACAGAGACAGAGACAGTGACAGTGACAGAGACAGTGACAGTGACATTGACAGAGACAGAAACAGTGACAGAGACAGAGACAGTGACAGTGACAGTGACAGAGACAGAGACAGTGACAGAGACAGTGACAGAGACAGTCACAGAGACAGAGACAGTGACAGTGACAGTGACAGTGACAGAGACAGAGACAGTGACAGTGACAGTGACAGTGACAGAGTGACAGAGACAGAGACAGAGACAGTGACAGTGACTGTGACAGAGACAGTGACAGAGACAGAGACAGTGACAGTGACAGAGACAGTGACCGAGACAGAGACAGAGACAGTGACAGTGACAGAGACAGAGACAGAGACAGAGACAGTGACAGAGACAGTGACAATGACAGAGACAGAGACAGAGACAGAGACAGTGACAGAGTGACAGTGACAGAGACAGTGACAGTGACAGAGACAGAGACAGAGACAGTGACAGAGACAGTGACAGTGACAGAGACAGAGACAGAGACTGAGACAGAGACAGTGACAGTGACAGAGTGACAGAGACAGAGACAGTGACAGTGACAGAGACAGAGACAGTGATAGAGACAGTGACAGAGACAGTGACATTGACAGAGACAGAGACAGAGACAGAGACAGTGACAGTGACAGAGTGACAGAGACAGAGACAGTGACAGAGACAGAGACAGAGACAGTGACAGTGACAGTGACAGAGACAGTGACAGAGACAGAGACAGAGACAGAGACAGTGACAGTGACATTGACAGTGACAGTGACAGAGACAGTGAAAGAGACAGAGACAGTGACAGTGACAGAGACAGTGACAGAGACAGAGTCAGTGACAGTGACAGTGACAATGACAGAGACAGTGACAGAGACAGAGACAGAGACAGAGACAGTGACAGAGACAGTGACAGTGACAGAGACATTGACAGTGACAGTGACAGTGACAGAGACAGAGACAGTGACAGTGACAGAGACAGTGACAGTGACATTGACAGAGACAGAAACAGTGACAGAGACAGAGACAGTGACAGTGACAGTGACAGAGACAGAGACAGTGACAGAGACAGTGACAGAGACAGTCACAGAGACAGAGACAGTGACAGTGACAGTGACAGTGACAGAGACAGAGACAGTGACAGTGACAGTGACAGTGACAGAGTGACAGAGACAGAGACAGAGACAGTGACAGTGACTGTGACAGAGACAGTGACAGAGACAGAGACAGTGACAGTGACAGAGACAGTGACCGAGACAGAGACAGAGACAGTGACAGTGACAGAGACAGAGACAGAGACAGAGACAGTGACAGAGACAGTGACAATGACAGAGACAGAGACAGAGACAGAGACAGTGACAGAGTGAGAGTGACAGAGACAGTGACAGTGACAGAGACAGAGACAGAGACAGTGACAGAGACAGTGACAGTGACAGAGACAGAGACAGAGACTGAGACAGAGACAGTGACAGTGACAGAGTGACAGAGACAGAGACAGTGACAGTGACAGAGACAGAGACAGTGATAGAGACAGTGACAGAGACAGTGACAGTGACAGAGACAGAGACAGAGACAGAGACAGTGACAGTGACAGAGTGACAGAGACAGAGACAGTGACAGAGACAGAGACAGAGACAGTGACAGTGACAGTGACAGAGACAGTGACAGAGACAGAGACAGAGACAGTGACAGTGACAGTGACAGAGACAGTGACAGAGTCAGAGACAGTGACAGTGACAGTGACAGAGACAGAGACAGTGACAGAGACAGTGACAGTGACAGTGACAGAGACAGTGACAGAGACAGAGACAGTGACAGAGACAGTGACAGAGACAGTGACAGTGACAGTGACAGAGACAGAGACAGAGACAGTGACAGAGTGACAGAGACAGAGACAGAGACAGTGACAGTGACAGAGACAGTGACAGAGACAGAGACAGTGACAGTGACAGTGACAGAGACAGTGACAGAGACAGAGACAGTGACAGTGACATTGACAGAGACAGTGACAGAGACGGTGACGGTGACAGAGACAGTGACAGAGACAGAGACAGTGACAGTGACAGTGACAGAGACAGAGACAGTGACAGAGACAGATACAGAGACAGTGACAGTTACAGTGACAGTGACAGAGACAGTGACAGAGACAGAGACAGTGACGGAGACAGTGACAGTGACAGAGACAGTGACAGTGACAGAGACAGAGACAGAGACAGTGACAGTGACAGAGTGACAGAGACAGAGACAGTGACAGTGACAGAGACAGAGACAGAGACAGTGACAGAGACAGAGACATTGACAGTGAAAGTGACAGTGACAGAGACAGTGACAGAGACAGAGACAGAGACAGAGACAGAGACAGTGACAGTGACAGTGACAGAGTGACGGAGACAGAGACAGTGACAGTGACAGAGACAGTGACAGTGACAGTGACAGTGACAGAGTGACAGAGACAGAGACAGAGACAGAGACAGAGACAGTGACAGTGACAGAGACAGAGACAGAGACAGAGACAGTGACAGAGTGACAGAGACAGAGACTGTGACAGTGACAGTGACAGTGACAGAGACAGTGACAGAGACAGAGACAGTGACAGAGACTGTGACAGTGACAGAGACAGAGACAGAGACAGAGACAGAGTCAGTGACAGTGACAGTGACAGTGACAGAGACAGTGACAGTGACAGTGACAGAGACAGAGACAGAGACAGTGACAGAGTGACAGAGACAGAGACAGTGACAGTGACAGAGACAGTGACAGAGACAGAGACAGTGACAGTGACAGTGACAGAGACAGTGACAGAGACAGAGACAGTGACAGTGACATTGACAGAGACAGTGACAGAGACGGTGACGGTGACGGTGACAGAGACAGTGACAGTGACAGAGACAGAGACAGTGACAGTGACAGTGACAGTGACAGAGACAGTGACAGTGACAGTGACAGAGACAGATACAGAGACAGTGACAGTGACAGTGACAGTGACAGAGACAGTGACAGAGACAGAGACAGTGACGGAGACAGTGACAGTGACAGAGACAGTGACAGTGACAGAGACAGAGACAGAGACAGTGACAGTGACAGAGTGACAGAGACAGAGACAGTGACAGTGACAGAGACAGAGACAGAGACAGTGACAGAGACAGAGACATTGACAGTGAAAGTGACAGTGACAGAGACAGTGACAGAGACAGAGACAGAGACAGAGACAGAGACAGTGACAGTGACAGTGACAGTGACAGAGTGACGGAGACAGAGACAGTGACAGTGACAGAGACAGTGACAGTGACAGTGACAGAGTGACAGAGACAGAGACAGAGACAGAGACAGAGACAGTGACAGTAACAGAGTGACAGAGACAGAGACAGTGACATTGACAGTGACAGTGACAGAGACAGTGAAAGAGACAGAGACAGTGACAGTGACAGAGACAGTGACAGAGACAGAGACAGTGACAGTGACAGTGACAGTGACAGAGACAGTGACAGAGACAGAGACAGAGACAGAGACAGTGACAGAGACAGTGACAGTGACAGAGACAGAGACAGAGACAGTGACAGTGACAGATTGACAGAGACAGAGACAGTGACAGTGACAGAGACAGAGACAGAGACAGTGACAGAGACAGTGACAGTGACAGTGACAGTGACAGAGACAGAGACAGTGACAGTGACAGAGACAGTGACAGTGACATTGAAAGAGACAGAAACAGTGACAGAGACAGAGACAGTGACAGTGACAGTGACAGAGACAGAGACAGTGACAGAGACAGTGACAGAGACAGTCACAGAGACAGAGACAGTGACAGTGACAGTGACAGAGACAGAGACAGTGACAGTGACAGTGACAGTGACAGAGTGACAGAGACAGAGACAGAGACAGTGACAGTGACTGTGACAGAGACAGTGACAGAGACAGAGACAGTGACAGTGACAGAGACAGTGACAGAGACAGAGACAGAGACAGTGACAGTGACAGAGACAGAGACAGAGACAGAGACAGTGACAGAGACAGTGACAGTGACAGAGACAGAGACAGAGACAGAGACAGTGACAGAGTGACAGTGACAGAGACAGTGACAGTGACAGAGACAGAGACAGAGACAGTGACAGAGACAGTGACAGTGACAGAGACAGTGACAGTGACAGAGTGACAGAGACAGAGACAGTGACAGTGACAGAGACAGTGACAGAGACAAAGACAGTGACAGAGACAGTGACAGTGACAGAGACAGAGACAGAGACAGTGACAGTGACAGTGACAGAGACAGTGACAGAGACAGTGACAGTGACAGAGACAGAGACAGACACAGACACAGTGACAGAGTGACAGAGACAGAGACAGTGACAGTGACAGTGAGAGAGACAGTGACAGAGACAGGGACAGTGACAGAGACAGTGACAGAGACAGAGACAGAGACAGTGACAGAGACAGTGACAGAGACAGAGACAGTGACAGTGACAGTGACAGTGACAGAGACAGTGACAGAGACAGAGACAGTGACAGTGACAGAGACAGTGACGGTGACGGTGACAGAGACAGTTACAGAGACAGAGACAGTGACAGAGACAGTGACAGAGACAGAGACAGAGACAGTGACAGTGACAGTGACACTGACAGAGACAGTGACAGAGACAGAGACAGAGACAGTGACAATGACAGTGACAGAGACAGTGATAGTGACAGAGACAGTGACAGAGACAGTGACAGTGACAGTGTCAGTGACAGAGACAGTGACAGTGACAGAGACAGAGACAGTGACAGTGACAGTGACAGAGTGACAGAGACAGTGACAGAGACAGTGACAGAGACAGAGACAGTGACAGTGACAGAGACAGAGACAGAGACAGTGACAGTGACAGTGACAGTGACAGTGACAGAGTGACAGAGACAGAGACAGAGACAGTGACAGTGACAGTGACAGAGACAGTGACAGAGACAGTGACAGAGTGACAGAGACAGAGACAGAGACAGTGACAGTGACAGAGACAGTGACAGAGACAGAGACAGTGACAGTGACAGAGACAGTGACAGAGACAGAGACAGAGACAGAGACAGTGACAGAGACAGTGACAGTGACAGAGACAGAGACAGAGACAGAGACAGAGACAGATACAGTGACAGAGTGACAGAGACAGAGACAGTGACAGTGACAGAGACAGAGACAGAGACAGTGACAGAGACAGTGACAGTGACAGAGACAGAGACAGAGACAGAGACAGTGACAGTGACAGAGTGACAGAGACAGAGACTGTGACAGTGACAGAGACAGTGACAGAGACAGAGACAGTGACAGAGACAGAGACAGAGACAGTGACAGTGACAGTGACAGAGACAGTGACAGAGACAGTGACAGTGACAGTGACAGAGACAGAGACAGAGACAGAGACAGTGACAGTGACAGTGACAGAGACAATGACAGAGTCAGAGACAGTGACAGTGACAGTGACAGAGACAGAGACAGTGACAGAGACAGTGACAGTGACAGTGACAGTGACAGAGACAGAGACAGAGACAGAGTGACAGAGTGACAGAGACAGAGACAGTGACAGTGACAGTGACAGTGGCAGAGACAGTGACAGAGACAGAGACAGTGACAGTGACAGAGACAGAGACAGAGACAGAGACAGTGACAGAGTGACAGAGACAGAGACAGTGACAGTGACAGTGACAGAGACAGTGACAGAGACAGAGACAGTGACAGAGACTGTGACAGTGACAGTGACAGAGACAGAGACAGAGACAGAGACAGTGACAGTGACAGTGACAGTGACAGAGACAGTGACAGAGACAGAGACAGTGACAGAGACAGTGACAGAGAAAGTGACAGTGACAGTGACAGAGACAGAGACAGAGACAGAGACAGTGACAGAGTGACAGAGACAGAGACAGAGACAGAGACAGAGACAGAGACAGTGACAGTGACAGTGACAGTGACAGAGTGACGGAGACAGAGACAGTGACAGTGACAGAGACAGTGACAGTGACAGTGACAGTGACAGAGTGACAGAGACAGAGACAGAGACAGAGACAGAGACAGTGACAGTGACAGAGTGACAGAGACAGAGACAGTGACATTGACAGTGACAGTGACAGAGACAGTGAAAGAGACAGAGACAGTGACAGTGACAGAGACAGTGACAGAGACAGAGTCAGTGACAGTGACAGTGACAATGACAGAGACAGTGACAGAGACAGAGACAGAGACAGAGACAGTGACAGAGACAGTGACAGTGACAGAGACATTGACAGTGACAGTGACAGTGACAGAGACAGAGACAGTGACAGTGACAGAGACAGTGACAGTGACATTGACAGAGACAGAAACAGTGAAAGAGACAGAGACAGTGACAGTGACAGTGACAGAGACAGAGACAGTGACAGAGACAGTGACAGAGACAGTCACAGAGACAGAGACAGTGACAGTGACAGTGACAGTGACAGAGACAGAGACAGTGACAGTGACAGTGACAGTGACAGAGTGACAGAGACAGAGACAGAGACAGTGACAGTGACTGTGACAGAGACAGTGACAGAGACAGAGACAGTGACAGTGACAGAGACAGTGACCGAGACAGAGACAGAGACAGTGACAGTGACAGAGACAGAGACAGAGACAGAGACAGTGACAGAGACAGTGACAGTGACAGAGACAGAGACAGAGACAGAGACAGAGACAGTGACAGAGTGACAGTGACAGAGACAGTGACAGTGACAGAGACAGAGACAGAGACAGTGACAGAGACAGTGACAGTGACAGAGACAGAGACAGAGACTGAGACAGAGACAGTGACAGTGACAGAGTGACAGAGACAGAGACAGTGACAGTGACAGAGACAGAGACAGTGATAGAGACAGTGACAGAGACAGTGACAGTGACAGAGACAGAGACAGAGACAGAGACAGTGACAGTGACAGAGTGACAGAGACAGAGACAGTGACAGAGACAGAGACAGAGACAGTGACAGTGACAGTGACAGAGACAGTGACAGAGACAGAGACAGAGACAGTGACAGTGACAGTGACAGAGACAGTGACAGAGTCAGAGACAGTGACAGTGACAGTGACAGAGACAGAGACAGTGACAGAGACAGTGACAGTGACAGTGACAGAGACAGTGACAGAGACAGAGACAGTGACAGAGACAGTGACAGAGACAGTGACAGTGACAGTGACAGAGACAGAGACAGAGACAGTGACAGAGTGACAGAGACAGAGACAGAGACAGTGACAGTGGCAGAGACAGTGACAGAGACAGAGACAGTGACAGTGACAGTGACAGAGACAGTGACAGAGACAGAGACAGTGACAGTGACATTGACAGAGACAGTGACAGAGACGGTGACGGTGACGGTGACAGAGACAGTGACAGAGACAGAGACAGTGACAGTGACAGTGACAGAGACAGAGACAGTGACAGAGACAGATACAGAGACAGTGACAGTTACAGTGACAGTGACAGAGACAGTGACAGAGACAGAGACAGTTGCGGAGACAGTAACAGTGACAGAGACAGTGACAGTGACAGAGACAGAGACAGAGACAGTGACAGTGACAGAGTGACAGAGACAGAGACAGTGACAGTGACAGAGACAGAGACAGAGACAGTGACAGAGACAGAGACATTGACAGTGAAAGTGACAGTGACAGAGACAGTGACAGAGACAGAGACAGAGACAGAGACAGAGACAGTGACAGTGACAGTGACAGAGTGACGGAGACAGAGACAGTGACAGTGACAGAGACAGTGACAGTGACAGTGACAGTGACAGAGTGACAGAGACAGAGACAGAGACAGAGACAGAGACAGTGACAGTGACAGAGACAGAGACAGAGACAGAGACAGTGACAGAGTGACAGAGACAGAGACAGTGACAGTGACAGTGACAGTGACAGAGACAGTGACAGAGACAGAGACAGTGACAGAGACTGTGACAGTGACAGAGACAGAGACAGAGACAGAGACAGTGACAGTGACAGTGACAGTGACAGAGACAGTGACAGTGACAGTGACAGAGACAGAGACAGAGACAGTGACAGAGTGACAGAGACAGAGACAGAGACAGTGACAGTGACAGAGACAGTGACAGAGACAGAGACAGTGACAGTGACAGTGACAGAGACAGTGACAGAGACAGAGACAGTGACAGTGACATTGACAGAGACAGTGACAGAGACGGTGACGGTGACGGTGACAGAGACAGTGACAGTGACAGAGACAGAGACAGTGACAGTGACAGTGACAGTGACAGAGACAGTGACAGTGACAGTGACAGAGACAGATACAGAGACAGTGACAGTGACAGTGACAGTGACAGAGACAGTGACAGAGACAGAGACAGTGACGGAGACAGTGACAGTGACAGAGACAGTGACAGTGACAGAGACAGAGACAGAGACAGTGACAGTGACAGAGTGACAGAGACAGAGACAGTGACAGTGACAGAGACAGAGACAGAGACAGTGACAGAGACAGAGACATTGACAGTGAAAGTGACAGTGACAGAGACAGCGACAGAGACAGAGACAGAGACAGAGACAGAGACAGTGACAGTGACAGTGACAGTGACAGAGTGACGGAGACAGAGACAGTGACAGTGACAGAGACAGTGACAGTGACAGTGACAGAGTGACAGAGACAGAGACAGAGGCAGAGACAGTGACAGTAACAGAGTGACAGAGACAGAGACAGTGACATTGACAGTGACAGTGACAGAGACAGTGAAAGAGACAGAGACAGTGACAGTGACAGAGACAGTGACAGAGACAGAGACAGTGACAGTGACAGTGACAGTGACAGAGACAGTGACAGAGACAGAGACAGAGACAGAGACAGTGACAGAGACAGTGACAGTGACAGAGACAGAGACAGAGACAGAGACAGTGACAGAGTGACAGAGACAGAGACAGTGACAGTGACAGAGACAGAGACAGAGACAGTGACAGAGACAGTGACAGTGACAGTGACAGTGACAGTGACAGAGACAGAGACAGTGACAGTGACAGAGACAGTGACAGTGACATTGACAGAGACAGAAACAGTGACAGTGACAGAGACAGTGACAGTGACAGTGACAGAGACAGAGACAGTGACAGAGACAGTGACAGAGACAGTCACAGAGACAGAGACAGTGACAGTGACAGTGACAGTGACAGAGACAGAGACAGTGACAGTGACAGTGACAGTGACAGAGTGACAGAGACAGAGACAGAGACAGTGACAGTGACTGTGACAGAGACAGTGACAGAGACAGAGACAGTGACAGTGACAGAGACAGTGACAGAGACAGAGACAGAGACAGTGACAGTGACAGAGACAGAGACAGAGACAGAGACAGTGACAGAGACAGTGACAGTGACAGAGACAGAGACAGAGACAGAGACAGAGACAGTGACAGAGTGACAGTGACAGAGACAGTGACAGTGACAGAGACAGAGACAGAGACAGTGACAGAGACAGTGACAGTGACAGAGACAGTGACAGTGACAGAGTGACAGAGACAGAGACAGTGACAGTGACAGAGACAGTGACAGTAACAGAGTGACAGAGACAGAGACAGTGACATTGACAGTGACAGTGACAGAGACAGTGAAAGAGACAGAGACAGTGACAGTGACAGAGACAGTGACAGAGACAGAGACAGTGACAGTGACAGTGACAGTGACAGAGACAGTGACAGAGACAGAGACAGAGACAGAGACAGTGACAGAGACAGTGACAGTGACAGAGACAGAGACAGAGACAGAGACAGTGACAAAGTGACAGAGACAGAGACAGTGACAGTGACAGAGACAGAGACAGAGACAGTGACAGAGACAGTGACAGTGACAGTGACAGTGACAGAGACAGAGACAGTGACAGTGACAGAGACAGTGACAGTGACATTGACAGAGACAGAAACAGTGACAGTGACAGAGACAGTGACAGTGACAGTGACAGAGACAGAGACAGTGACAGAGACAGTGACAGAGACAGTCACAGAGACAGAGACAGTGACAGTGACAGTGACAGTGACAGAGACAGAGACAGTGACAGTGACAGTGACAGTGACAGAGTGACAGAGACAGAGACAGAGACAGTGACAGTGACTGTGACAGAGACAGTGACAGAGACAGAGACAGTGACAGTGACAGAGACAGTGACAGAGACAGAGACAGAGACAGTGACAGTGACAGAGACAGAGACAGAGACAGAGACAGTGACAGAGACAGTGACAGTGACAGAGACAGAGACAGAGACAGAGACAGAGACAGTGACAGAGTGACAGTGACAGAGACAGTGACAGTGACAGAGACAGAGACAGAGACAGTGACAGAGACAGTGACAGTGACAGAGACAGTGACAGTGACAGAGTGACAGAGACTGAGACAGTGACAGTGACAGAGACAGTGACAGAGACAAAGACAGTGACAGAGACAGTGACAGTGACAGAGACAGAGACAGAGACAGTGACAGTGACAGTGACAGAGACAGTGACAGAGACAGTGACAGTGACAGAGACAGAGACAGACACAGACACAGTGACAGAGTGACAGAGACAGAGACAGTGACAGTGACAGTGAGAGAGACAGTGACAGAGACAGGGACAGTGACAGAGACAGTGACAGAGACAGAGACAGAGACAGTGACAGAGACAGTGACAGAGACAGAGGCAGTGACAGTGACAGTGACAGTGACAGAGACAGTGACAGAGACAGAGACAGTGACAGTGACAGAGACAGTGACGGTGACGGTGACAGAGACAGTTACAGAGACAGAGACAGTGACAGAGACAGTGACAGAGACAGAGACAGAGACAGTGACAGTGACAGTGACACTGACAGAGACAGTGACAGAGACAGAGACAGAGACAGTGACAATGACAGTGACAGAGACAGTGATAGTGACAGAGACAGTGACAGAGACAGTGACAGTGACAGTGTCAGTGACAGAGACAGTGACAGTGACAGAGACAGAGACAGAGACAGTGACAGTGACAGTGACAGAGTGACAGAGACAGTGACAGAGACAGTGACAGAGACAGAGACAGTGACAGTGACAGAGACAGAGACAGAGACAGTGACAGTGACAGTGACAGTGACAGAGTGACAGAGACAGAGACAGAGACAGTGACAGTGACAGTGACAGTGACAGAGACAGTGACAGAGACAGTGACAGAGTGACAGAGACAGAGACAGAGACAGTGACAGTGACAGAGACAGTGACAGAGACAGAGACAGTGACAGTGACAGAGACAGTGACAGAGACAGAGACAGAGACAGAGACAGTGACAGAGACAGTGACAGTGACAGAGACAGAGACAGAGACAGAGACAGATACTGTGACAGAGTGACAGAGACAGAGACAGTGACAGTGACAGAGACAGAGACAGAGACAGTGACAGAGACAGTGACAGTGACAGAGACAGAGACAGAGACAGAGACAGTGACAGTGACAGAGTGACAGAGACAGAGACAGTGACAGTGACAGAGACAGTGACAGAGACAGAGACAGTGACAGAGACAGAGACAGAGACAGTGACAGTGACAGTGACAGAGACAGTGACAGAGACAGTGACAGTGACAGTGACAGAGACAGAGACAGAGACAGAGACAGTGACAGTGACAGTGACAGAGACAATGACAGAGTCAGAGACAGTGACAGTGACAGTGACAGAGACAGAGACAGTGACAGAGACAGTGACAGTGACAGTGACAGTGACAGAGACAGAGACAGAGACAGAGTGACAGAGTGACAGAGACAGAGACAGTGACAGTGACAGTGACAGTGGCAGAGACAGTGACAGAGACAGAGACAGTGACAGTGACAGAGACAGAGACAGAGACAGAGACAGTGACAGAGTGACAGAGACAGAGACAGTGACAGTGACAGAGACAGTGACAGAGACAGAGACAGTGACAGAGACTGTGACAGTGACAGTGACAGAGACAGTGACAGAGACAGAGACAGTGACAGAGACAGTGACAGAGACAGTGACAGTGACAGTGACAGTGACAGAGACAGAGACAGTGACAGTGACAGAGACAGTGACAGTGACATTGACAGAGACAGAAACAGTGACAGTGACAGAGACAGTGACCGTGACAGTGACAGAGACAGAGACAGTGACAGAGACAGTGACAGAGACAGTCACAGAGACAGAGACAGTGACAGTGACAGTGACAGTGACAGAGACAGAGACAGTGACAGTGACAGTGACAGTGACAGAGTGACAGAGACAGAGACAGAGACAGTGACAGTGACTGTGACAGAGACAGTGACAGAGACAGAGACAGTGACAGTGACAGAGACAGTGACAGAGACAGAGACAGAGACAGTGACAGTGACAGAGACAGAGACAGAGACAGAGACAGTGACAGAGACAGTGACAGTGACAGAGACAGAGACAGAGACAGAGACAGAGACAGTGACAGAGTGACAGTGACAGAGACAGTGACAGTGACAGAGACAGAGACAGAGACAGTGACAGAGACAGTGACAGTGACAGAGACAGTGACAGTGACAGAGTGACAGAGACAGAGACAGTGACAGTGACAGAGACAGTGACAGAGACAAAGACAGTGACAGAGACAGTGACAGTGACAGAGACAGAGACAGAGACAGTGACAGTGACAGTGACAGAGACAGTGACAGAGACAGTGACAGTGACAGAGACAGAGACAGACACAGACACAGTGACAGAGTGACAGAGACAGAGACAGTGACAGTGACAGTGAGAGAGACAGTGACAGAGACAGGGACAGTGACAGAGACAGTGACAGAGACAGAGACAGAGACAGTGACAGAGACAGTGACAGAGACAGAGGCAGTGACAGTGACAGTGACAGTGACAGAGACAGTGACAGAGACAGAGACAGTGACAGTGACAGAGACAGTGACGGTGACGGTGACAGAGACAGTTACAGAGACAGAGACAGTGACAGAGACAGTGACAGAGACAGAGACAGAGACAGTGACAGTGACAGTGACACTGACAGAGACAGTGACAGAGACAGAGACAGAGACAGTGACAATGACAGTGACAGAGACAGTGATAGTGACAGAGACAGTGACAGAGACAGTGACAGTGACAGTGTCAGTGACAGAGACAGTGAAAGTGACAGAGACAGAGACAGAGACAGTGACAGTGACAGTGACAGAGTGACAGAGACAGTGACAGAGACAGTGACAGAGACAGAGACAGTGACAGTGACAGAGACAGAGACAGAGACAGTGACAGTGACAGTGACAGAGTGACAGAGACAGAGACAGAGACAGTGACAGTGACAGTGACAGTGACAGAGACAGTGACAGAGACAGTGACAGAGTGACAGAGACAGAGACAGAGACAGTGACAGTGACAGAGACAGTGACAGAGACAGAGACAGTGACAGTGACAGAGACAGTGACAGAGACAGAGACAGAGACAGAGACAGTGACAGAGACAGTGACAGTGACAGAGACAGAGACAGAGACAGAGACAGATACTGTGACAGAGTGACAGAGACAGAGACAGTGACAGTGACAGAGACAGAGACAGAGACAGTGACAGAGACAGTGACAGTGACAGAGACAGAGACAGAGACAGAGACAGTGACAGTGACAGAGTGACAGAGACAGAGACAGTGACAGTGACAGAGACAGTGACAGAGACAGAGACAGTGACAGAGACAGAGACAGAGACAGTGACAGTGACAGTGACAGAGACAGTGACAGAGACAGTGACAGTGACAGTGACAGAGACAGAGACAGAGACAGAGACAGTGACAGTGACAGTGACAGAGACAATGACAGAGTCAGAGACAGTGACAGTGACAGTGACAGAGACAGAGACAGTGACAGAGACAGTGACAGTGACAGTGACAGTGACAGAGACAGAGACAGAGACAGAGTGACAGAGTGACAGAGACAGAGACAGTGACAGTGACAGTGACAGTGGCAGAGACAGTGACAGAGACAGAGACAGTGACAGTGACAGAGACAGAGACAGAGACAGAGACAGTGACAGAGTGACAGAGACAGAGACAGTGACAGTGACAGTGACAGAGACAGTGACAGAGACAGAGACAGTGACAGAGACTGTGACAGTGACAGTGACAGAGACAGTGACAGAGACAGAGACAGTGACAGAGACAGTGACAGAGACAGTGACAGTGACAGTGACAGAGACAGAGACAGAGACAGAGACAGTGACAGAGTGACAGAGACAGAGACAGAGACAGTGACAGTGACAGAGACAGTGACAGAGACAGAGACAGTGACAGTGACAGTGACAGAGACAGTGACAGAGACAGAGACAGTGACAGTGACATTGACAGAGACAGTGACAGAGACGGTGACGGTGATGGTGACAGAGACAGTGACAGAGACAGAGACAGTGACAGTGACAGTGACAGTGACAGTGACAGAGAGAGAGACAGTGACAGAGCCAGTGACAGAGACAGAGAAAGTGACGGAGACAGTGACAGTGACAGAGACAGTGACAGTGACAGAGACAGAGACAGAGACAGAGACAGTGACAGAGTGACAGAGACAGAGACAGTGACAGTGACAGAGACAGAGACAGAGACAGTGACAGAGACAGAGACATTGACAGTGAAAGTGACAGTGACAGAGACAGTGACAGAGACAGAGACAGAGACAGAGACAGAGACAGTGACAGTGACAGTGATAGTGACAGAGTGACGGAGACAGAGACAGTGACAGTGACAGAGACAGTGACAGTGACAGTGACAGAGTGACAGAGACAGAGACAGAGACAGAGACAGAGACAGTGACAGTGACAGAGTGACAGAGACAGAGACAGTGACATTGACAGTGACAGTGACAGAGACAGTGAAAGAGACAGAGACAGTGACAGTGACAGAGACAGTGACAGAGACAGAGACAGTGACAGTGACAGTGACAGTGACAGAGACAGTGACAGAGACAGAGACAGAGACAGAGACAGTGACAGAGACAGTGACAGTGACAGAGACATTGACACTGACAGAGACAGAGACAGTGACAGTGACAGAGACAGTGACAGTGACATTGACAGAGACAGAAACAGTGACAGAGACAGAGACAGTGACAGTGACAGTGACAGAGACAGAGACAGTGACAGAGACAGTGACAGAGACAGTCACAGAGACAGAGACAGTGACAGTGACAGTGACAGTGACAGTGACAGAGACAGAGACAGTGACAGTGACAGTGACAGAGTGACAGAGACAGAGACAGAGACAGTGACAGAGACTGTGACAGTGACAGTGACAGAGACAGAGACAGAGACAGAGACAGTGACAGTGACAGTGACAGTGACAGAGACAGTGACAGAGACAGTGACAGAGACAGTGACAGTGACAGTGACAGAGACAGAGACAGAGACAGAGACAGTGACAGAGTGACAGAGACAGAGACAGAGACAGTGACAGTGACAGAGACAGTGACAGAGACAGAGACAGTGACAGTGACAGTGACAGAGACAGTGACAGAGACAGAGACAGTGACAGTGACATTGACAGAGACAGTGACAGAGACGGTGACGGTGATGGTGACAGAGACAGTGACAGAGACAGAGACAGTGACAGTGACAGTGACAGTGACAGTGACAGTGACAGAGACAGAGACAGTGACAGAGCCAGTGACAGTGACAGAGACAGTGACAGAGACAGAGAAAGTGACGGAGACAGTGACAGTGACAGAGACAGTGACAGTGACAGAGACAGAGACAGAGACAGAGACAGTGACAGAGTAACAGAGACAGAGACAGTGACAGTGACAGAGACAGAGACAGAGACAGTGACAGAGACAGAGACATTGACAGTGAAAGTGACAGTGACAGAGACAGTGACAGAGACAGAGACAGAGACAGAGACAGAGACAGAGACAGTGACAGTGACAGTGATAGTGACAGAGTGACGGAGACAGAGACAGTGACAGTGACAGAGACAGTGACAGTGACAGTGACAGTGACAGAGTGACAGAGACAGAGACAGAGACAGTGACAGTGACAGAGTGACAGAGACAGAGACAGTGACATTGACAGTGACAGTGACAGAGACAGTGAAAGAGACAGAGACAGTGACAGTGACAGAGACAGTGACAGAGACAGAGACAGTGACAGTGACAGTGACAGTGACAGAGACAGTGACAGAGACAGAGACAGAGACAGAGACAGTGACAGAGACAGTGACAGTGACAGAGACATTGACAGTGACAGTGACAGTGACAGAGACAGAGACAGTGACAGTGACAGAGACAGTGACAGTGACATTGACAGAGACAGAAACAGTGACAGAGACAGAGACAGTGACAGTGACAGTGACAGAGACAGAGACAGTGACAGAGACAGTGACAGAGACAGTCACAGAGACAGAGACAGTGACAGTGACAGTGACAGTGACAGTGACAGAGACAGAGACAGTGACAGTGACAGTGACAGAGTGACAGAGACAGAGACAGAGACAGTGACAGTGACTGTGACAGAGACAGTGACAGAGACAGAGACAGTGACAGTGACAGAGACAGTGACAGAGACAGAGACAGAGACAGTGACAGTGACAGAGACAGAGACAGAGACAGAGACAGTGACAGAGACAGTGACAGTGACAGAGACAGAGACAGAGACAGTGACAGAGTGACAGTGACAGAGACAGTGACAGTGACAGAGACAGAGACAGAGACAGTGACAGAGACAGTGACAGAGTGACAGAGACAGAGACAGTGACAGAGACAGAGACAGAGACAGTGACAGTGACAGAGACAGTGACAGAGACAGTGACAGTGACAGAGACAGAGACAGTGACAGTGACAGTGACAGTGACAGAGAGAGAGACAGAGACAGTGACAGAGACAGTGACAGAGACAGTGACAGTGACAGTGACAGAGACAGAGACAGAGACAGAGACAGTGACAGAGTGACAGAGACAGTGACAGTGACAGTGACAGTGACAGAGACAGTGACAGAGACAGAGACAGTGACAGTGACAGTGACAGAGACAGAGACAGAGACAGAGACAGTGACAGTGACAGAGTGACAGAGACAGTGACAGTGACAGTGACAGTGACAGAGACAGTGACAGAGACAGAGACAGAGACAGTGACAGAGACAGTGACAGAGACAGTGTGAGAGACAGAGACAGAGACAGTGACAGTGACAGTGACAGAGACAGTGACAGAGACAGAGACAGAAACAGAGACAGTGACAGTGACAGAGACAGTGACAGAGACAGAGACAGTGACAGAGACAGTGACAGAGACAGTGACAGTGACAGTGACAGAGACAGAGACAGAGACAGTGACAGTGACAGTGACAGAGTGACAGAGACAGAGACAGTGACAGTGAGAGAGACAGAGACAGTGACAGTGACAGTGACAGAGACAGTGACAGAGACAGAGACAGTGACAGTGACAGTGACAGTGACAGAAACAGAGACAGTGACAGTGACAGAGACAGTGACAGTGACAGTGACAGAGACAGTGAAAGAGACAGAGACAGTGACAGAGTCAGTGACAGTGACAGAGACAGAGACAGAGACAGTGACAGTGACAGTGACAGAGACAGTGACAGAACAGAGACAGTGACAGTGACTGTGACAGAGACAGTGACAGTGACAGTGACAGTGACAGTGACAGTGACAGAGACAGTGACCGTGACAGATACAGAGACAGAGACAGTGACAGAGACAGAGACAGTGACAGTGACAGAGACAGAGACAGTAACAGAGACAGAGACATTGACAGTGAAAGTGACAGTGACAGAGACAGTGACAGAGACAGAGACAGAGACAGTGACAGTGACAGAGTGACAGAGACAGAGACAGTGACAGTGACAGTGACAGAGACAGTGACAGTGACAGTGACAGTGACAGAGTGACAGAGACAGTGACAGTTACAGAGACAGTGACAGTGACAGTGACAGTGACAGAGACAGTGACAGAGACAGAGACAGTGACACAGACAGTAACAGTGACAGTGACAGTGACAGAGACAGAGACAGAGACAGTGACAGTGACAGTGACAGAGACAGTGACAGAGACAGAGACAGAGACAGAGACAGTGACAGTGACAGAGACAGAGACAGTGACAGTGACAGTGACAGTGACAGAGACAGAGACAGTGACAGTGACACAGACAGAGACAGAGACAGAGTGACAGAGACAGAGACAGTGAGAGTGACAGAGTGACAGAGTGACAGAGTGACAGAGTGACAGAGACAGAGACAGAGACAGAGACATAGACAGTGACAGACAGAGACAGAGACAGTAACAGAGGCAGAGACAGAGACAGTGACAGTGACAGAGACAGAGACAGAGACAGTGACAGAGTGACAGAGACAGTGACAGACTGACAGAGACAGTGACAGAGTGACAGAGTGACAGAGAAAGTGACAGAGTGACAGAGACAGAGACAGAGACAGTGACAGTGACACTGACAGAGACAGTGAAAGAGACAGTGACAGTGACAGTGACGGTGACAGAGAGAGAGACAGAGAAAGTGACAGAGACAGTGACAGAGACAGTGACAGTGACAGAGACAGAGACAGAGACAGTGTCAGAGTGACAGACACAGAGACAGTGACAGTGACAGAGACAGAGACAGAGACAGAGACAGAGACAGTGACAGTGACAGTGACAGAGACAGAGACAGTGACAGTGACAGTGACAGTGACAGTGACAGAGTGACAGAGACAGAGACAGAGACAGAGACAGTGACAGAGAGAGTGACAGAGACAGTGACAGAGACAGTGAAAGAGACAGAGACAGTGACAGAGTCAGTGACAGTGACAGAGACAGAGACAGAGACAGTGACAGTGACAGTGACAGTGACAGTGACAGAGACAGTGACAGAACAGAGACAGTGACAGTGACAGTGACAGAGACAGTGACAGTGACAGTGACAGTGACAGAGACAGTGACCGTGACAGATACAGAGACAGAGACAGTGACAGAGACAGAGACAGTGACAGTGACAGAGACAGAGACAGTAACAGAGACAGAGACATTGACAGTGACAGTGACAGTGACAGTGACAGAGACAGTGACAGTGACAGTGACAGTGACAGAGTGACAGAGACAGTGACAGTTACAGAGACAGTGACAGTGACAGTGACAGTGACAGAGACAGTGACAGAGACAGAGACAGTGACACAGACAGTAACAGTGACAGTGACCGTGACAGAGACAGAGACAGAGACAGTGACAGTGACAGTGACAGAGACAGTGACAGAGACAGAGACAGAGACAGTGACAGTGACAGTGACAGAGACAGAGACAGTGACAGTGACAGTGACAGTGACAGAGACAGAGACGGTGACAGTGACACAGACAGAGACAGAGACAGAGTGACAGAGACAGAGACAGTGAGAGTGACAGAGTGACAGAGTGACAGAGTGACAGAGTGACAGAGACAGTGACAGAGTGACAGAGACAGAGACAGAGACAGAGACAGTGACAGACAGAGACAGAGACAGTAACAGAGGCAGAGACAGAGACAGTGACAGTGACAGAGACAGAGACAGAGACAGTGACAGAGTGACAGAGACAGTGACAGACTGACAGAGACAGTGGCAGAGTGACAGAGTGACAGAGACAGTGACAGAGTGACAGAGACAGAGACAGAGACAGTGACAGTGACACTGACAGAGACAGTGAAAGAGACAGTGACAGTGACAGTGACGGTGACAGAGAGAGAGACAGAGAAAGTGACAGAGACAGTGACAGAGACAGTGACAGTGACAGAGACAGAGACAGAGACAGAGACAGTGTCAGAGTGACAGAGACAGAGACAGTGACAGTGACAGAGACAGAGACAGAGACAGAGACAGAGACAGTGACAGTGACAGTGACAGAGACAGAGACAGTGACAGTGACAGTGACTGTGACAGTGACAGAGTGACAGAGACAGAGACAGAGACAGTGACAGTGACAGTGACAGAGAGAGTGACAGAGACAGAGACAGAGACAGTGACAGTGACAGAGACAGTGACAGAGTGACAGACACAGAGACAGAGACAGTGACTGTGACAGAGACAGTGACAGAGTGACAGACACAGAGACAGAGACAGTGACAGTGACAGTGACAGTGACAGAGACAGAGACAGAGACAGAGTGACAGAGTGACAGAGTCAGAGACAGAGACAGTGACAGTGACAGTGACAGAGACAGTGACAGAGACAGAGACAGTGACAGTGACAGTGACAGAGAGAGAGACAGAGACAGAGACAGTGACAGTGACAGAGTGACAGAGACAGAGACAGTGACAGTGACAGAGACAGTGACAGAGACAGAGACAGTGACAGAGACAGTGACAGTGACAGAGACAGAGACAGAGACAGTGACAGTGACAGTGACAGAGACAGTGACAGTGACAGAGACAGTGACAGTGACAGAGACAGAGACAGAGACAGACACAGTGACAGAGACAGAGACAGTGACAGTGACAGTGACAGAGACAGTGACAGAGACAGGGACAGTGACAGAGACAGTGACAGAGACAGAGACAGAGAAAGTGACAGTGACAGTGACAGAGAAAGTGACAGAGACAGAGACAGAGACAGTGACAGTGACAGTGACAGTGACAGAGACAGTGACAGAGACAGAGACAGTGACAGTGACAGAGACAGTGACGGTGATGGTGACAGAGACAGTTACAGAGACAGAGACAGTGACAGAGACAGAGACAGAGACAGTGACAGTGACAGTGACACTGACAGAGACAGTGACAGAGACAGAGACAGAGACAGTGACAGTGACAGTGACAGAGACAGTGACAGTGACAGAGACAGTGACAGAGACAGTGACAGTGACAGTGTCAGTGACAGAGACAGTGACAGTGACAGAGACAGAGACAGAGACAGTGACAGTGACAGTGACAGAGTGACAGAGACAGTGACAGAGACAGTGACAGAGACAGAGACAGTGACAGTGACAGAGACAGAGACAGTGACAGTGACAGTGACAGTGACAGTGACAGAGTGACAGAGACAGAGACAGAGACAGAGACAGTGACAGAGACAGAGACAGAGACAGTGACAGAGACAGAGACAGTGACAGAGTGACATAGACAGAGACAGAGACAGTGACAGTGACAGAGACAGTGACAGAGACAGAGACAGAGACAGTGACAGTGACAGAGACAGAGACAGTGACAGAGACAGAGACAGAGACAGAGGCAGTGACAGAGACAGTGACAGTGACAGAGACAGAGACAGAGACAGAGAGAGAGACAGAGACAGTGACAGTGACAGAGTGACAGAGACAGAGACAGAGTCAGTGACAGTGACAGAGACAGAGACAGAGACAGTGACAGAGACAGTGACAGTGACAGAGACAGAGACAGAGTCAGAGACAGAGACAGTGACAGTGACAGAGTGACAGAGACAGAGACAGTGACAGTGACAGAGACAGTAACAGAGACAGAGACAGTGACAGAGACATAGACAGAGAAAGTGACAGTGACAGTGACAGAGACAGTGACAGAGACAGTGACAGTGACAGTGACAGAGACAGAGACAGAGACAGAGACAGTGACAGTGACAGTGACAGAGACAGTGACAGAGTCAGAGACAGTGACAGTGACAGTGACAGAGACAGAGACAGTGACAGAGACAGTGACAGTGACAGTGACAGTGACAGTGACAGAGACAGAGACAGAGACAGAGTGACAGAGACAGAGACAGTGACAGTGACAGTGGCAGAGACAGTGACAGAGACAGAGACAGTGACAGTGACAGAGACAGAGACAGAGACAGAGACAGTGACAGAGTGACAGAGACAGAGACAGTGACAGTGACAGTGACAGTGACAGAGACAGTGACAGAGACAGAGACAGTGACAGAGACTGTGACAGTGACAGTGACAGAGACAGAGACAGAGACAGAGACAGTGACAGTGACAGTGACAGTGACAGTGACAGAGACAGAGACAGAGACAGTGACAGAGACAGTGACAGTGACAGTGACAGAGACAGAGACAGTGACAGTGACAGTGACAGAGACAGTGACAGAGACAGAGACAGTGACAGTGACATTGACAGAGACAGTGACAGAGACGGTGACGGTGACGGTGACAGAGACAGTGACAGAGACAGAGACAGTGACAGTGACAGTGACAGTGACAGAGACAGTGACAGTGACAGAGACAGAGACAGATACAGAGACAGTGACAGTGACAGTGACAGTGACAGAGACAGTGACAGAGACAGAGACAGTGACGGAGACAGTGACAGTGACAGAGACAGTGACAGTGACAGAGACAGAGACAGTGACAGTGACAGAGTGACAGAGACAGAGACAGTGACAGTGACAGAGACAGAGACAGAGACAGTGACAGAGACAGAGACATTGACAGTGAAAGTGACAGTGACAGAGACAGTGACAGTGACAGTGACAGAGACAGAGACAGAGACAGAGACAGAGACAGTGACAGTGACAGTGACAGTGACACAGTGACGGAGACAGAGACAGTGACAGTGACAGAGACAGTGACAGTGACAGTGACAGTGACAGAGTGACAGAGACAGAGACAGAGACAGAGACAGAGACAGTGACAGTGACAGAGTGACAGAGACAGAGACAGTGACATTGACAGTGACAGTGACAGAGACAGTGAAAGAGACAGAGACAGTGACAGTGACAGAGACAGTGACAGAGACAGAGACAGTGACAGTGACAGTGACAGTGACAGAGACAGTGACAGAGACAGAGACAGAGACAGTGACAGAGACAGTGACAGTGACAGAGACATTGACAGTGACAGTGACAGTGACAGAGACAGAGACAGTGACAGTGACAGAGACAGTGACAGTGACATTGACAGAGACAGAAACAGTGACAGAGACAGAGACAGTGACAGAGACAGTGACAGAGACAGTGACAGAGACAGAGACAGTGACAGTGACAGAGACAGAGACAGAGACAGAGACAGAGACAGTGACAGTGACAGTGACAGTGACAGAGTGACAGTGACAGAGACAGTGACAGAGACAGAGACAGTGACAGTGACAGAGACAGTGACAGAGACAGAGACAGAGACAGTGACAGTGACAGTGACAGTGACAGAGACAGTGACAGAGACAGTGACAGTGACAGAGACAGAGACAGAGACAGAGACAGTGACAGAGTGACAGTGACAGAGACAGTGACAGAGACAGTGACAGAGACAGTGACAGTGACAGAGACAGAGACAGAGACTGAGACAGAGACAGAGACAGTGACAGTGACAGAGTGACAGAGACAGAGACAGTGACAGAGACAGAGACAGTGATAGAGACAGTGACAGAGACAGAGACAGAGACAGTGACAGTGACAGTGACAGAGACAGTGACAGAGACAGAGACAGTGACAGTGACAGAGACAGTGACAGAGACAGAGACAGTGACAGTGACAGTGACAGTGACAGAGAGAGAGACAGTGACATTGACAGAGACTGAGACAGAGACAGTGACAGTGACAGAGTGACAGAGACAGAGACAGTGATTGAGACAGTGACAGAGACAGAGACAGAGACAGTGACAGTGACAGAGACAGTGACAGAGACAGAGACAGAGACAGTGACAGAGACAGTGACAGAGTGACAGAGACAGAGACAGTGACAGTGACAGAGACAGAGACAGAGACAGTGACAGAGACAGAGACATTGACAGTGAAAGTGACAGTGACAGAGTCAGTGACAGTGACAGTGACAGAGACAGAGACAGAGACAGAGACAGTGACAGTGACAGTGACAGTGACAGTGACAGAGTGACGGAGACAGAGACAGTGACAGTGACAGAGACAGTGACAGTGACAGTGACAGTGACAGAGTGACAGAGACAGAGACAGAGACAGAGACAGAGACAGTGACAGTGACAGAGTGACAGAGACAGAGACAGTGACATTGACAGTGACAGTGACAGAGACAGTGAAAGAGACAGAGACAGTGACAGTGACAGAGACAGAGACAGTGACAGTGACAGTGACAGTGACAGAGACAGTGACAGAGACAGAGACAGAGACAGTGACAGAGACAGTGACAGTGACAGAGACATTGACAGTGACAGTGACAGTGACAGAGACAGAGACAGTGACAGTGACAGAGACAGTGACAGTGACATTGACAGAGACAGAAACAGTGACAGAGACAGAGACAGTGACAGTGACAGTGACAGAGACAGAGACAGTGACAGAGACAGTGACAGAGACAGTGACAGAGACAGAGACAGTGACAGTGACAGTGACAGAGACAGAGACAGAGACAGTGACAGTGACAGTGACAGTGACAGAGTGACAGAGACAGAGACAGTGACAGTGACTGTGACAGAGACAGTGACAGAGACAGAGACAGTGACAGTGACAGAGACAGTGACAGAGACAGAGACAGAGACAGTGACAGTGACAGTGACAGAGACAGAGTCATTGACAGAGACAGTGACAGTGACAGAGACAGAGACAGTGACAGAGACAGAGACAGTGACAGAGTGACAGTGACAGAGACAGTGACAGTGACAGAGACAGTGACAGAGACAGTGACAGAGACAGAGACAGAGACTGAGACAGAGACAGTGACAGTGACAGAGTGACAGAGACAGAGACAGTGACAGAGACAGTGATAGAGACAGTGACAGAGACAGAGACAGTGACAGTAACAGTGACAGAGACAGTGACAGAGACAGTGACAGTGACAGAGACAGAGACAGAGACAGAGACAGTGACAGTGACAGAGACAGTGACAGAGACAGAGACAGTGACAGTGACAGTGACAGTGACAGAGAGAGAGACAGAGACAGTGACAGAGACAGGGACAGAGACAGTGACAGTGACAGTGACAGAGACAGAGACAGAGACAGAGACAGTGACAGAGTGACAGAGACAGTGACAGTGACAGTGACAGTGACAGAGACAGAGACAGAGACAGAGACAGTGACAGTGACAGTGACAGTGACAGAGTGACAGAGACAGTGACAGTGACAGTGACAGAGACAGAGACAGAGACAGAGACAGTGACAGTGACAGTGACAGAGACAGTGACAGAGTCAGAGACAGTGACAGTGACAGTGACAGAGACAGAGACAGTGACAGAGACAGTGACAGTGACAGTGACAGTGACAGTGACAGAGACAGAGACAGAGACAGAGTGACAGAGTGACAGAGACAGAGACAGTGACAGTGACAGTGGCAGAGACAGTGACAGAGACAGAGACAGTGACAGTGACAGAGACAGAGACAGAGACAGAGACAGTGACAGAGTGACAGAGACAGAGACAGTGACAGTGACAGTGACAGTGACAGAGACAGTGACAGAGACAGAGACAGTGACAGAGACTGTGACAGTGACAGTGACAGAGACAGAGACAGAGACAGAGACAGTGACAGTGACAGTGACAGTGACAGTGACAGAGACAGAGACAGTGACAGAGACAGTGACAGAGACAGTGACAGTGACAGTGACAGAGACAGAGACAGTGACAGTGACAGAGACAGAGACAGTGACAGAGACAGTGACAGAGACAGTGACAGTGACAGTGACAGAGACAGTGACAGTGACAGTGACAGAGACAGTGACAGAGACAGAGACAGTGACAGTGACATTGACAGAGACAGTGACAGAGACGGTGACGGTGACGGTGACAGAGACAGTGACAGAGACAGAGACAGTGACAGTGACAGTGACAGTGACAGAGACAGTGACAGTGACAGAGACAGAGACAGATACAGAGACAGTGACAGTGACAGTGACAGTGACAGAGACAGTGACAGAGACAGAGACAGTGACGGAGATAGTGACAGTGACAGAGACAGTGACAGTGACAGAGACAGAGACAGTGACAGTGACAGAGTGACAGAGACAGAGACAGTGACAGTGACAGAGACAGAGACAGAGACAGTGACAGAGACAGAGACATTGACAGTGAAAGTGACAGTGACAGAGACAGTGACAGTGACAGTGACAGAGACAGAGACAGAGACAGAGACAGTGACAGTGACAGTGACAGTGACACAGTGACGGAGACAGAGACAGTGACAGTGACAGAGACAGTGACAGTGACAGTGACAGTGACAGAGTGACAGAGACAGAGACAGAGACAGAGACAGAGACAGTGACAGTGACAGAGTGACAGAGACAGAGACAGTGACATTGACAGTGACAGTGACAGAGACAGTGAAAGAGACAGAGACAGTGACAGTGACAGAGACAGTGACAGAGACAGAGACAGTGACAGTGACAGTGACAGTGACAGAGACAGTGACAGAGACAGAGACAGAGACAGTGACAGAGACAGTGACAGTGACAGAGACATTGACAGTGACAGTGACAGTGACAGAGACAGAGACAGTGACAGTGACAGAGACAGTGACAGTGACATTGACAGAGACAGAAACAGTGACAGAGACAGAGACAGTGACAGAGACAGTGACAGAGACAGTGACAGAGACAGAGACAGTGACAGTGACAGAGACAGAGACAGAGACAGTGACAGTGACAGTGACAGTGACAGAGTGACAGAGACAGAGACAGTGACAGTGACTGTGACAGAGACAGTGACAGAGACAGAGACAGTGACAGTGACAGAGACAGTGACAGAGACAGAGACAGAGACAGTGACAGTGACAGTGACAGTGACAGAGACAGAGACAGTGACAGAGACAGTGACAGTGACAGAGACAGAGACAGAGACAGAGACAGTGACAGAGTGACAGTGACAGAGACAGTGACAGAGACAGTGACAGAGACAGTGACAGTGACAGAGACAGAGACAGAGACTGAGTCAGAGACAGTGACAGTGACAGAGTGACAGAGACAGAGACAGTGACAGAGACAGAGACAGTGATAGAGACAGTGACAGAGACAGAGACAGAGACAGTGACAGTGACAGTGACAGAGACAGTGACAGAGACAGAGACAGTGACAGTGACAGAGACAGTGACAGAGACAGAGACAGTGACAGTGACAGTGACAGTGACAGAGAGAGAGACAGTGACATTGACAGAGACTGAGACAGAGACAGTGACAGTGACAGAGTGACAGAGACAGAGACAGTGATTGAGACAGTGACAGAGACAGAGACAGAGACAGTGACAGTGACAGAGACAGTGACAGAGACAGAGACAGAGACAGTGACAGAGACAGTGACAGAGTGACAGAGACAGAGACAGTGACAGTGACAGAGACAGAGACAGAGACAGTGACAGAGACAGAGACATTGACAGTGAAAGTGACAGTGACAGAGTCAGTGACAGTGACAGTGACAGAGACAGAGACAGAGACAGAGACAGTGACAGTGACAGTGACAGTGACAGTGACAGAGTGACGGAGACAGAGACAGTGACAGTGACCGAGACAGTGACAGTGACAGTGACAGTGATAGAGTGACAGAGACAGAGACAGAGACAGAGACAGAGACAGTGACAGTGACAGAGTGACAGAGACAGAGACAGTGACATTGACAGTGACAGTGACAGAGACAGTCAAAGAGACAGAGACAGTGACAGTGACAGAGACAGTGACAGAGACAGAGACAGTGACAGTGACAGTGACAGTGACAGAGACAGTGACAGAGACAGAGACAGAGACAGTGACAGAGACAGTGACAGTGACAGAGACATTGACAGTGACAGTGACAGTGACAGAGACAGAGACAGTGACAGTGACAGAGACAGTGACAGTGACATTGACAGAGACAGAAACAGTGACAGAGACAGAGACAGTGACAGTGACAGTGACAGAGACAGAGACAGTGACAGAGACAGTGACAGAGACAGTGACAGAGACAGAGACAGTGACAGTGACAGTGACAGAGACAGAGACAGAGACAGTGACAGTGACAGTGACAGTGACAGAGTGACAGAGACAGAGACAGTGACAGTGACTGTGACAGAGACAGTGACAGAGACAGAGACAGTGACAGTGACAGAGACAGTGACAGAGACAGAGACAGAGACAGTGACAGTGACAGTGACAGAGACAGAGACATTGACAGAGACAGTGACAGTGACAGAGACAGAGACAGTGACAGAGACAGAGACAGTGACAGAGTGACAGTGACAGAGACAGTGACAGTGACAGAGACAGTGACAGAGACAGTGACAGTGACAGAGACAGAGACAGAGACTGAGACAGAGACAGTGACAGTGACAGAGTGACAGAGACAGAGACAGTGACAGAGACAGTGATAGAGACAGTGACAGAGACAGAGACAGTGACAGTAACAGTGACAGAGACAGTGACAGAGACAGTGACAGTGACAGAGACAGAGACAGAGACAGAGACAGTGACAGTGACAGAGACAGTGACAGAGACAGAGACAGTGACAGTGACAGTGACAGAGAGAGAGACAGAGACAGTGACAGAGACAGGGACAGAGACAGTGACAGTGACAGTGACAGAGACAGAGACAGAGACAGAGACAGTGACAGAGTGACAGAGACAGTGACAGTGACAGTGACAGTGACAGAGACAGAGACAGAGACAGAGACAGTGACAGTGACAGTGACAGTGACAGAGTGACAGAGACAGTGACAGTGACAGTGACAGAGTGACAGAGACAGTGACAGAGACAGAGACAGAGACAGTGACAGAGACAGTGAGAGAGACAGAGACAGAGACAGTGACAGTGACAGTGACAGAGACAGTGACAGGGACAGAGACAGAGACAGCGACAGTGACAGTGACAGAGACAGTGACAGAGACAGAGACAGTGACAGAGACAGTGACAGAGACAGTGACAGTGACAGTGACAGAGAGAGAGACAGAGACAGTGACAGTGACAGAGTGACAGGGACAGAGACAGTGACAGTGACAGTGACAGAGACAGAGACAGAGACAGTGACAGAGACAGTGACAGAGACAGTGACAGTGACAGTGACAGAGACAGTGACAGAGACAGAGACAGTGACAGTGACAGTGACAGTGACAGTGACAGAAACAGCGACAGTGACAGTGACAGAGACAGTGACAGTGACAGAGACAGTGAAAGAGACAGAGACAGTGACAGAGACAGTGACAGAGACAGAGACAGAGACAGTGACAATGACAGAGACAGTGACAGAACAGAGACAGTGACAGTGACAGTGACAGAGACAGTGACAGAGACAGTGACAGTGACAGTGACAGTGACAGAGACAGTGACCGTGACAGATACAGAGACAGAGACAGTGACAGTGACAGAGTGACAGAGGCAGAGACAGTGACAGTGACAGAGACAGAGACAGTGACAGAGACAGAGACATTGACAGTGAAAGTGACAGTGACAGAGACAGTGACAGAGACAGAGACAGAGACAGTGACAGTGACAGAGTGACAGAGACAGAGACAGTGACAGTGACAGTGACAGAGACAGTGACAGTGACAGTGACAGTGACAGAGTGAAAGAGACAGAGACAGTTACAGAGACAGTGACAGTGACAGTGACAGTGACAGAGACAGTGACAGAGACAGAGACAGTGACACAGACTGTAACAGTGACAGTGACAGAGACAGAGACAGAGACAGTGACAGTGACAGTGACAGAGACAGAGACAGAGACAGAGACAGTGACAGTGACAGTGACAGAGACAGTGACAGAGACAGAGACAGTGACAGAGACAGTGACAGAGACAGTGACAGTGACAGTGACAGAGACAGAGACAGAGACAGTGACAGTGACAGAGTGACAGAGACAGAGACAGTGACAGTGACAGTGACAGAGACAGAGACAGAGACAGAGACAGTGACAGAGACAGTGACAGAGACAGTGACAGTGACAGTGACAGAGACAGTGACAGAGACAGAGACAGTGACAGTGACAGTGACAGTGACAGAAACAGAGACAGTGACAGTGACAGAGACAGTGACAGTGACAGTGACAGAGACAGTGAAAGAGACAGAGACAGTGACAGAGACAGTGACAGAGACAGAGACAGAGACAGTGACAGTGACAGTGACAGAGACAGTGACAGAACAGAGACAGTGACAGTGACAGTGACAGAGACAGTGACAGAGACAGTGACAGTGACAGTGACAGTGACAGAGACAGTGACCGTGACAGATACAGAGACAGAGACAGTGACAGTGACAGAGTGACAGAGGCAGAGACAGTGACAGTGACAGAGACAGAGACAGTGACAGAGACAGAGACATTGACAGTGAAAGTGACAGTGACAGAGACAGTGACAGAGACAGAGACAGAGACAGTGACAGTGACAGAGTGACAGAGACAGAGACAGTGACAGTGACAGTGACAGTGACAGAGTGACAGAGACAGAGACAGTTACAGAGACAGTGACAGTGACAGTGACAGTGACAGAGACAGTGACAGAGACAGAGACAGTGACACAGACTGTAACAGTGACAGTGACAGTGACAGAGACAGAGACAGTGACAGTGACAGTGACAGAGACAGTGACAGAGACAGAGACAGAGACAGTGACAGTGACAGTGACAGAGACAGAGACAGTGACAGTGACAGAGACAGAGACAGAGACAGAGTGACAGAGTCAGAGACAGTGAGAGTGACAGAGTGACAGAGTGACAGAGTGACAGAGACAGTGACAGAGTGACAGAGACAGAGACAGAGACAGTGACAGACAGAGACAGAGACAGTGACAGAGACAGAGACAGAGACAGTGACAGTGACAGTGACAGTGACAGAGACAGAGACAGAGACAGTGACAGAGTGACAGAGTGACAGAGACAGTGACAGAGTGACAGAGTGACAGAGTGACAGAGACAGAGACAGTGACAGTGACACTGACAGAGACAGTGACAGAGACAGAGATAGTGACAGTGACAGTGACGGTGACAGAGAGAGAGACAGAGACAGTGACAGAGACAGTGACAGAGACAGTGACAGTGACAGTGACAGAGACAGAGACAGAGACAGAGACAGTGTCAGAGTGACAGAGACAGAGACAGTGACAGTGACAGAGACAGAGACAGTGACAGTGACAGTGACAGAGTGACAGAGACAGAGACAGTGACAGTGACAGTGACAGAGACAGTGACAGAGACAATGACAGAGACAGTGACAGAGACAGTGACAGAGACAGAGACAGAGACAGTGACAGTGACAGTGACAGTGACAGAGACAGTGACAGAGACAGAGACAGAGACAGTGACAGTGACAGTGACAGAGACAGTGACAGAGACAGAGACAGTGACAGAGACAGTGACAGAGACAGTGACAGTGACAGAGACAGAGACAGAGACAGAGACAGTGACAGAGTGACAGAGACAGAGACAGAGACAGTGACAGTGACAGAGACAGTGACAGAGACAGAGACAGTGACAGAGACAGTGACAGAGACAGAGACAGAGACAGTGAAAGTGACAGTGACAGAGACAGTGACAGAGACAGTGACAGTGACAGTGACAGTGACAGAGACAGTGACAGAGACAGAGAAAGTGACAGTGACAGAGACAGTGACAGTGACAGTGACAGTGACAGAGACAGTGACAGAGACAGAGACAGTGACAGAGACAGTGACAGAGACAGAGACAGAGACAGTGACAGTGACAGTGACAGTGACAGAGACAGTGACAGAGACAGAGACAGTGACAGTGACAGTGACAGAGACAGTGACAGAGACAGTGACAGTGACAGTGACAGAGACAGTGACAGTGACAGAGTGACAGAGACAGAGGCAGTGACAGTGACAGAGACAGAGACAGTGACAGTGACAGAGACAGAGACAGTGACAGAGACAGTGACAGTGACAGTGACAGTGACAGTGACAGTGACAGTGACAGTGACAGAGAAAGTGACAGAGACAGAGACAGTGACAGTGACAGTGACAGAGACAGTGACAGTGACAGAGACAGTGACAGAGACAGAGACAGAGACAGTGACAGTGACAGAGACAGTGACAGAGACAGAGACAGTGACAGAGACAGTGACAGTGACAGTGACAGTGACAGAGACAGAGACAGAGACAGAGACAGTGACAGAGTGACAGAGACAGAGACAGAGACAGTGACAGTGACAGAGACAGTGACAGAGACAGAGACAGTGACAGTGACAGTGACAGAGACAGAGACAGAGACAGTGAAAGTGACAGTGATAGAGACAGTGACAGATACAGAGACAGTGACAGTGACAGTGACAGTGACAGAGACAGTGACAGAGACAGAGAAAGTGACAGTGACAGAGACAGTGACAGTGACAGTGACAGTGACAGAGACAGTGACAGAGACAGAGACAGTGACAGAGACAGTGACAGAGACAGAGACAGAGACAGTGACAGTGACAGTGACAGAGACAGTGACAGAGACAGAGACAGTGACAGTGACAGTGACAGAGACAGTGACAGAGACAGTGACAGTGACAGTGACAGAGACAGTGACAGTGACAGAGACAGAGACAGTGAAAGTGACAGAGACAGAGACAGTGACAGAGACAGTGACAGTGACAGTGACAGTGACAGAGACAGTGACAGTGACAGTGACAGTGACAGTGACAGAGACAGAGACAGAGACAGAGTGACAGAGTGACAGAGACAGAGACAGTGACAGTGACAGTGGCAGAGACAGTGACAGAGACAGAGACAGTGACAGTGACAGAGACAGAGACAGAGACAGTGAAAGAGTGACAGAGACAGAGACAGTGAAAGTGACAGTGACAGTGACAGAGACAGTGACAGAGACAGAGACAGTGACAGAGACTGTGACAGTGACAGTGACAGAGACAGAGACAGTGACAGTGACAGTGACAGAGACAGTGACAGAGACAGAGACAGTGACAGAGACAGTGACAGAGACAGTGACAGTGACAGAGACAGAGACAGTGACAGTGACAGAGACAGTGACAGAGACAGAGACAGTGACAGTGACAGTGACAGAGACAGTGACAGAGACAGAGACAATGACAGTGACAGTGATAGGGACAGTGACAGTGACAGTGACAGTGACAGAGACAGTGACAGAGACGGTGACGGTGACGGTGACAGAGACAGTGACAGAGACAGTGACAGTGACAGTGACAGTGATAGGGACAGTGACAGTGACAGTGACAGTGACAGAGACAGTGACAGAGACAGAGACAGTGACGGAGACAGTTACAGTGACAGAGACAGTGACAGTGACAGAGACAGAGACAGAGACAGTGACAGTGACAGAGTGGCAGAGACAGTGACAGAGACAGAGACAGAGACAGAGACAGAGACAGTGACAGTGACAGTGACAGTGACAGTGACAGAGTGACGGAGACAGAGACAGTGACAGTGACAGAGACAGTGACAGTGACAGTGACAGTGACAGAGTGACAGAGACAGAGACAGAGACAGAGACAGAGACAGTGACAGTGACAGAGTGACAGAGACAGAGACAGTGACATTGAGAGTGACAGTGACAGAGACAGTGAAAGAGACAGAGACAGTGACAGTGACAGTGACAGAGACAATGACAGAGACAGTGACAGTGACAGTGACAGAGACAGTCACAGTGACAGAGACAGAGACAGTGACAGTGACAGTGACAGTGACAGAGTGACAGAGACAGAGACAGTGACAGTGACAGAGACAGAGACAGTGACAGTGACAGAGACAGAGACAGTGACAGAGACAGTGACAGTGACAGTGACAGTGACAGTGACAGTGACAGAGACAGTGACAGTGACAGTGACAGTGACAGAGACAGAGACAGAGACAGAGTGACAGAGTGACAGAGACAGAGACAGAGACAGTGACAGTGACAGTGGCAGAGACATTGACAGAGACAGAGACAGTGACAGTGACAGAGACAGAGACAGAGACAGTGACAGAGTGACAGAGACAGAGACAGTGACAGTGACAGTGACAGTGACAGAGACAGTGACAGAGACAGAGACTGTGACAGAGACTGTGACAGTGACAGTGACAGAGACAGAGACAGAGACAGAGACAGTGACAGTGACAGTGACAGTGACAGAGACAGTGACAGAGACAGAGACAGTGACAGAGACAGTGACAGAGACAGTGACAGTGACAGAGACAGAGACAGTGACAGTGACAGAGACAGTGACAGAGACAGAGACAGTGACAGTGACAGTGACAGAGACAGTGACAGAGACAGAGACAGTGACAGTGACATTGACAGAGACAGTGACAGAGACGGTGACGGTGACAGTGACAGAGACAGTGACAGAGACAGAGACAGTGACAGTGACAGTGACAGTGACAGGGACAGTGACAGTGACAGTGACAGTGACAGAGACAGTGACAGAGACAGAGACAGTGACGGAGACAGTTACAGTGACAGAGACAGTGGCAGTGACAGAGACAGAGACAGAGACAGTGACAGTGACAGAGTGACAGAGACAGAGACAGTGACAGTGACAGAGACAGAGACAGAGACAGTGACAGAGACAGAGACATTGACAGTGAAAGTGACAGTGACAGAGACAGTGACAGAGACAGAGACAGAGACAGGGACAGAGACAGTGACAGTGACAGTGACAGTGACAGTGACAGAGTGACGGAGACAGAGACAGTGACAGTGACAGTGACAGTGACAGTGACAGAGTGACAGAGACAGAGACAGAGACAGAGACAGAGACAGTGACATTGACAGAGTGACAGAGACAGAGACAGTGACATTGAGAGTGACAGTGACAGAGACAGTGAAAGAGACAGAGACAGTGACAGTGACAGAGACAGTGACAGAGACAGAGACAGTGACAGTGACAGTGACAGTGACAGAGACAGTGACAGAGACAGAGACAGAGACAGTGACAGAGACAGTGACAGTGACAGAGACATTGACAGTGACAGTGACAGTGACAGAGACAGAGACAGTGACAGAGACAGTGACAGTGACATTGACAGAGACAGAAACAGTGACAGAGACAGAGACAGTGACAGTGACAGAGACAGAGACAGTGACAGAGACAGTGACAGAGACAGTGACAGAGACAGAGACAGTGACAGTGACAGTGACAGAGACAGAGACAGAGACAGTGACAGTGACAGTGACAGAGTGACAGAGACAGAGACAGTGAAAGTGACAGTGACTGTGACAGAGACAGTGACAGAGACAGAGACAGTGACAGTGACAGAGACAGTGACAGAGACAGAGACAGAGACAGTGACAGTGACAGTGACAGTGACAGAGACAGAGACAGTGACAGAGACAGTGACAGTGACAGAGACAGAGACAGAGACAGAGACAGTGACAGAGTGACAGTGACAGAGACAGTGACAGTGACAGAGACAGAGACAGAGACAGTGACAGAGTGACAGTGACAGAGACAGTGACAGTGACAGAGACAGAGACAGAGACAGAGACAGTGACAGTGACAGAGACAGAGACTGAGACAGAGACAGTGACAGTGACAGAGTGACAGAGACAGAGACAGTGACAGAGACAGAGACAGTGATAGAGACAGTGACAGAGACAGAGACAGTGACAGAGACAGTGACAGTGACAGAGACAGAGACAGAGACAGAGACAGTGACAGTGACAGAGACAGTGACAGAGACAGAGACAGTGACAGTGACAGTGACAGTGACAGAGAGAGAGACAGAGACAGTGACAGAGACAGTGACAGAGACAGTGACAGTGACAGTGACAGTGACAGAGACAGAGACAGAGACAGTGACAGAGTGACAGAGACAGTGACAGTGACAGTGACAGTGACAGAGACAGTGACAGAGACAGAGACAGTGACAGTGACAGTGACAGAGACAGAGACAGAGACAGAGACAGTGACAGTGACAGTGACAGAGTGACAGAGACAGTGACAGTGACAGTGACAGTGACAGAGACAGAGACAGAGACAGTGACAGAGACAGTGACAGAGACAGTGAGAGAGACAGAGACAGAGACAGTGACAGTGACAGTGACAGAGACAGAGACAGAGACAGTGACAGTGACAGAGACAGTGACAGAGACAGAGACAGTGACAGAGACAGTGACAGAGACAGTGACAGTGACAGTGACAGAGACAGAGACAGAGACAGTGACAGTGACAGTGACAGAGTGACAGAGACAGTGACAGTGACAGTGACAGAGACAGAGACAGAGACAGTGACAGAGACAGTGACAGTGACAGTGACAGAGACAGTGACAGAGACAGAGACAGTGACAGTGACAGTGACAGTGACAGAAACAGAGACAGTGACAGAGACAGTGACAGTGACAGTGACAGAGACAGTGAAAGAGACAGAGACAGTGACAGAGACAGTGACAGAGACAGAGACAGAGACAGTGACAGTGACAGTGACAGTGACAGAGACAGTGACAGAACAGAGACAGTGACAGTGACAGTTACAGAGACAGTGACAGAGACAGTGACAGTGACAGTGACAGAGACAGTGACCGTGACAGATACAGAGACAGAGACAGTGACAGTGACAGTGACAGAGTGACAGAGACAGAGACAGTGACAGTGACAGAGACAGTGACAGAGACAGAGACATTGACAGTGAAAGTGACAGTGACAGAGACAGTGACAGAGACAGAGACAGAGACAGTGACAGTGACAGAGTGACAGAGACAGAGACAGTGACAGTGACAGTGACAGAGACAATGACAGTGACAGTGACAGTGACAGAGTGACAGAGACAGAGACAGTTACAGAGACAGTGACAGTGACAGTGACAGAGACAGTGATAGAGACAGAGACAGTGCCACAGACAGTAACAGTAACAATGACAGTGACAGAGACAGAGACAGAGACAGTGACAGTGACAGTGACAGAGACAGTGACAGAGACAGAGACAGAGACAGAGACATTGACAGAGACAGAGACAGTGACAGTGACAGTGACAGTGACAGTGACAGAGACAGAGACAGAGACAGAGTGACAGAGACAGAGACAGTGAGAGTGACAGAGTGACAGAGTGACAGAGTGACAGAGTGACAGAGACAGTGACAGAGTGACAGAGACAGAGACAGAGACAGAGACAGAGACAGTGACAGACAGAGACAGAGACAGTGACAGAGACAGAGACAGAGACAGTGACAGTGACAGTGACAGTGACAGAGACAGAGACAGAGACAGTGACAGAGTGACAGAGACAGTGACAGAGTGACAGAGTGACAGAGTGACAGAGACAGAGACAGAGACAGAGACAGTGACAGTGACACTGACAGAGACAGAGACAGAGACAGTGACAGTGACAGTTACGGTGACAGAGAGAGAGACAGAGACAGTGACAGAGACAGTGACAGAGACAGTGACAGTGACAGTGACAGAGACAGAGACAGAGACAGTGTCAGAGTGACAGAGACAGAGACAGTGACAGTGACAGAGACAGAGACAGAGACAGAGACAGTGTCAGTGACAGTGACAGAGTGACAGAGACAGAGACAGTGACAGTGACAGTGACAGAGACAGTGACAGAGACAGAGACAGAGACAGTGACAGAGACAGTGACAGAGACAGAGACAGAGACAGTGACAGTGACAGTGACAGTGACAGTGACAGAGACAGAGACAGAGACAGTGACAGTGACAGTGACAGAGACAGTGACAGAGACAGAGACAGTGACAGTGACAGTGACAGAGTGACAGAGACAGTGACAGTGACAGTGACAGTGACAGAGACAGTGACAGAGACAGAGACAGAGACAGAGACAGTGACAGTGACAGTGACAGTGACAGTGACAGAGTGACAGAGACAGTGACAGTGACAGTGACAGTGACAGAGACAGTGACAGAGACAGAGACAGAGACAGTGACAGAGACAGTGACAGAGACAGTGAGAGAGACAGAGACAGTGACAGTGACAGTGACAGAGACAGAGACAGAGACACTGACAGTGACAGTGACAGAGACAGTGACAGAGAAAGAGACAGTGACAGAGACAGTGACAGAGACAGTGACAGTGACAGTGACAGTGACAGAGACAGACAGAGACAGTGACAGTGACAGTGACAGAGTGACAGAGACAGAGACAGTGACAGTGACAGTGACAGAGACAGAGACAGAGACAGTGACAGAGACAGTGACAGAGACAGTGACAGTGACAGTGACAGTGACAGAGACAGTGACAGAGACAGAGACAGTGACAGTGACAGTGACAGAAACAGAGACAGTAACAGTGACAGAGACAGTGACAGTGACAGTGACAGAGACAGTGAAAGAGACAGAGACAGTGACAGAGACAGTGACAGAGACAGAGACAGAGACAGTGACAGTGACAGTGACAGTGACAGAGACAGTGACAGAACAGAGACAGTAACAGTGACAGTGACAGAGACAGTGACAGTGACAGTGACAGAGACAGTGACCGTGACAGATACAGAGACAGAGACAGTGACAGTGACAGTGACAGAGTGACAGAGACAGAGACAGAGACAGTGACAGTGACAGAGACAGAGACAGTGACAGAGACAGAGACATTGACAGTGAAAGTGACAGTGACAGAGACAGTGACAGAGACAGAGACAGAGACAGTGACAGTGACAGAGTGACAGAGACAAAGACAGTGACAGTGACAGTGACAGAGACAGTGACAGTGACAGTGACAGTGACAGAGTGACAGAGACAGAGACAGTTACAGAGACAGTGACAGTGACAGTGACAGTGACAGAGACAGTGACAGAGACAGAGACAGTGACACAGACAGTAACAGTGACAGTGACAGTGACAGAGACAGAGACAGAGACAGTGACAGTGACAGTGACAGAGACAGTGACAGAGACAGAGACAGAGACAGTGACAGTGACAGAGACAGAGACAGTGACAGTGACAGTGACAGTGACAGTGACAGAGACAGAGACAGAGTGACAGAGACAGAGACAGTGAGAGTGACAGAGTGACAGAGTGACAGAGTGACAGAGACAGTGACAGAGTGACAGAGACAGAGACAGAGACAGAGACAGAGACAGAGACAGTGACAGACAGAGACAGTGACAGACAGAGACAGAGACAGAGACAGAGACAGTGACAGAGTGACAGAGTGACAGAGACAGTGACAGAGTGACAGAGTGACAGAGTGACAGAGACAGAGACAGAGACAGTGACAGTGACACTGACAGAGACAGTGACAGAGACAGAGACAGTGACAGTGACAGTGACGGTGACAGAGAGAGAGACAGAGACAGTGACAGAGACAGTGACAGAGACAGTGACAGTGACAGTGACAGAGACAGAGACAGAGACAGAGACAGTGTCAGAGTGACAGAGACAGAGACAGTGACAGTGACAGAGACAGAGACAGAGACAGAGACAGTGACAGAGACAGTGACAGTGACAGAGACAGAGACAGAGTCAGAGACAGAGACAGTGACAGTGACAGAGTGACAGAGACAGAGACAGTGACAGTGACAGAGACAGTGACAGAGACAGAGACAGTGACAGAGACATAGACAGAGAAAGTGACAGTGACAGTGACAGAGACAGTGACAGAGACAGTGACAGTGACAGTGACAGAGACAGAGACAGAGACAGAGACAGTGACAGTGACAGTGACAGAGACAGTGACAGAGTCAGAGACAGAGACAGTGACAGTGACAGAGACAGAGACAGTGACAGAGACAGTGACAGTGACAGTGACAGTGACAGTGACAGAGACAGAGACAGAGACAGAGTGACAGAGTGACAGAGACAGAGACAGTGACAGTGACAGTGGCAGAGACAGTGACAGAGACAGAGACAGTGACAGTGAAAGAGACAGAGACAGAGACAGAGACAGTGACAGAGTGACAGAGACAGAGACAGTGACAGTGACAGTGACAGTGACAGAGACAGTGACAGAGACAGAGACAGTGACAGAGACTGTGACAGTGACAGTGACAGAGACAGAGACAGAGACAGAGACAGTGACAGTGACAGTGACAGTGACAGTGACAGTGACAGAGACAGAGACAGTGACAGAGACAGTGACAGTGACAGTGACAGAGACAGAGACAGTGACAGTGACAGAGACAGTGACAGAGACAGAGACAGTGACAGTGACAGTGACATTGACAGAGACAGTGACAGAGACGGTGACGGTGAAGGTGACAGAGACAGTGACAGAGACAGAGACAGTGACAGTGACAGTGACAGTGACAGAGACAGTGACAGTGACAGAGACAGAGACAGATACAGAGACAGTGACAGTGACAGTGACAGTGACAGAGACAGTGACAGAGACAGAGACAGTGACGGAGACAGTGACAGTGACAGAGACAGTGACAGTGACAGAGACAGAGACAGAGACAGTGACAGTGACAGAGTGACAGAGACAGAGACAGTGACAGTGACAGAGACAGAGACAGAGACAGTGACAGAGACAGAGACATTGACAGTGAAAGTGACAGTGACAGAGACAGTGACAGTGACAGTGACAGAGACAGAGACAGAGACAGAGACAGAGACAGAGACAGTGACAGTGACAGTGACACAGTGACGGAGACAGAGACAGTGACAGTGACAGAGACAGTGACAGTGACAGTGACAGTGACAGAGTGACAGAGACAGAGACAGAGACAGAGACAGAGACAGTGACAGTGACAGAGTGACAGAGACAGAGACAGTGACATTGACAGTGACAGTGACAGAGACAGTGAAAGAGACAGAGACAGTGACAGTGACAGAGACAGTGACAGAGACAGAGACAGTGACAGTGACAGTGACAGTGACAGAGACAGTGAAAGAGACAGAGACAGAGACAGTGACAGAGACAGTGACAGTGACAGAGACATTGACAGTGACAGTGACAGAGACAGAGACAGTGACAGTGACAGAGACAGTGACAGTGACATTGACAGAGACAGAAACAGTGACAGAGACAGAGACAGTGACAGAGACAGTGACAGAGACAGTGACAGAGACAGAGACAGTGACAGTGACAGAGACAGAGACAGAGACAGTGACAGTGACAGTGACAGTGACAGAGTGACAGAGACAGAGACAGTGACAGTGACTGTGACAGAGACAGTGACAGAGACAGAGACAGTGACAGTGACAGAGACAGTGACAGAGACAGAGACAGAGACAGTGACAGTGACAGTGACAGTGACAGAGACAGAGACAGTGACAGAGACAGTGACAGTGACAGAGACAGAGACAGAGACAGAGACAGTGACAGAGTGACAGTGACAGAGACAGTGACAGAGACAGTGACAGAGACAGTGACAGTGACAGAGACAGAGACAGAGACTGAGACAGAGACAGTGACAGTGACAGAGTGACAGAGACAGAGACAGTGACAGAGACAGAGACAGTGATAGAGACAGTGACAGAGACAGAGACAGAGACAGTGACAGTGACAGTGACAGAGACAGTGACAGAGACAGTGACAGTGACAGAGACAGAGACAGAGACAGAGACAGTGACAGTGACAGAGACAGTGACAGAGACAGAGACAGTGACAGTGACAGTGACAGTGACAGAGAGAGAGACAGTGACATTGACAGAGACTGAGACAGAGACAGTGACAGTGACAGAGTGACAGAGACAGAGACAGTGATAGAGACAGTGACAGAGACAGAGACAGAGACAGTGACAGTGACAGAGACAGTGACAGAGACAGAGACAGAGACAGTGACAGAGACAGTGACAGAGTGACAGAGACAGAGACAGTGACAGTGACAGAGACAGAGACAGAGACAGTGACAGAGACAGAGACATTGACAGTGAAAGTGACAGTGACAGAGACAGTGACAGTGACAGTGACAGAGACAGAGACAGAGACAGAGACAGTGACAGTGACAGTGACAGTGACAGTGACAGAGTGACGGAGACAGAGACAGTGACAGTGACAGAGACAGAGACAGTGACAGTGACAGTGACAGAGTGACAGAGACAGAGACAGAGACAGAGACAGAGACAGTGACAGTGACAGAGTGACAGAGACAGAGACAGTGACATTGACAGTGACAGTGACAGAGACAGTGAAAGAGACAGAGACAGTGACAGTGACAGAGACAGTGACAGAGACAGAGACAGTGACAGTGACAGTGACAGTGACAGAGACAGTGACAGAGACAGAGACAGAGACAGTGACAGAGACAGTGACAGTGACAGAGACATTGACAGTGACAGTGACAGTGACAGAGACAGAGACAGTGACAGTGACAGAGACAGTGACAGTGACATTGACAGAGACAGAAACAGTGACAGAGACAGAGACAGTGACAGTGACAGTGACAGAGACAGAGACAGTGACAGAGACAGTGACAGAGACAGTGACAGAGACAGAGACAGTGACAGTGACAGTGACAGAGACAGAGACAGAGACAGTGACAGTGACAGTGACAGTGACAGAGTGACAGAGACAGAGACAGTGACAGTGACTGTGACAGAGACAGTGACAGAGACAGAGACAGTGACAGTGACAGAGACAGTGACAGAGACAGAGACAGAGACAGTGACAGTGACAGTGACAGAGACAGAGACAGTGACAGAGACAGTGACAGTGACAGAGACAGAGACAGTGACAGAGACAGAGACAGTGACAGAGTGACAGTGACAGAGACAGTGACAGTGACAGAGACAGTGACAGAGACAGTGACAGTGACAGAGACAGAGACAGAGACTGAGACAGAGACAGTGACAGTGACAGAGTGACAGAGACAGAGACAGTGACAGAGACAGAGACAGTGATAGAGACAGTGACAGAGACAGAGACAGTGACAGTGACAGTGACAGAGACAGTGACAGAGACAGTGACAGTGACAGAGACAGAGACAGAGACAGAGACAGTGACAGTGACAGAGACAGTGACAGAGACGGAGACAGTGACAGTGACAGTGACAGTGACAGAGAGAGAGACAGAGACAGTGACAGAGACAGGGACAGAGACAGTGACAGTGACAGAGACAGAGACAGAGACAGAGACAGTGACAGAGTGACAGAGACAGTGACAGTGACAGTGACAGTGACAGAGACAGAGACAGAGACAGAGACAGTGACAGTGACAGTGACAGAGTGACAGAGACAGTGACAGTGACAGTGACAGAGTGACAGAGACAGTGACAGAGACAGAGACAGAGACAGTGACAGAGACAGTGAGAGAGACAGAGACAGAGACAGTGACAGTGACAGTGACAGAGACAGTGACAGAGACAGAGACAGAGACAGCGACAGTGACAGTGACAGAGACAGTGACAGAGACAGAGACAGTGACAGAGACAGTGACAGAGACAGTGACAGTGACAGTGACAGAGAGAGAGACAGAGACAGTGACAGTGACAGAGTGACAGAGACAGAGACAGTGACAGTGACAGTGACAGAGACAGAGACAGAGACAGAGACAGTGACAGAGACAGTGACAGAGACAGTGACAGTGACAGTGACAGAGACAGTGACAGAGACAGTGACAGTGACAGTGACAGTGACAGTGACAGAGACAGTGACAGTGACAGTGACAGAGACAGTGAAAGAGACAGAGACAGAGACAGAGACAGTGACAGAGTGACAGTGACAGAGACAGTGACAGAGACAGTGACAGAGACAGTGACAGTGACAGAGACAGAGACAGAGACTGAGACAGAGACAGTGACAGTGACAGAGTGACAGAGACAGAGACAGTGACAGAGACAGAGACAGTGATAGAGACAGTGACAGAGACAGAGACAGAGACAGTGACAGTGACAGTGACAGAGACAGTGACAGAGACAGTGACAGTGACAGAGACAGAGACAGAGACAGAGACAGTGACAGTGACAGAGACAGTGACAGAGACAGAGACAGTGACAGTGACAGTGACAGTGACAGAGAGAGAGACAGTGACATTGACAGAGACTGAGACAGAGACAGTGACAGTGACAGAGTGACAGAGACAGAGACAGTGATAGAGACAGTGACAGAGACAGAGACAGAGACAGTGACAGTGACAGAGACAGTGACAGAGACAGAGACAGAGACAGTGACAGAGACAGTGACAGAGTGACAGAGACAGAGACAGTGACAGTGACAGAGACAGAGACAGAGACAGTGACAGAGACAGAGACATTGACAGTGAAAGTGACAGTGACAGAGACAGTGACAGTGACAGTGACAGAGACAGAGACAGAGACAGAGACAGTGACAGTGACAGTGACAGTGACAGTGACAGAGTGACGGAGACAGAGACAGTGACAGTGACAGAGACAGAGACAGTGACAGTGACAGTGACAGAGTGACAGAGACAGAGACAGAGACAGAGACAGAGACAGTGACAGTGACAGAGTGACAGAGACAGAGACAGTGACATTGACAGTGACAGTGACAGAGACAGTGAAAGAGACAGAGACAGTGACAGTGACAGAGACAGTGACAGAGACAGAGACAGTGACAGTGACAGTGACAGTGACAGAGACAGTGACAGAGACAGAGACAGAGACAGTGACAGAGACAGTGACAGTGACAGAGACATTGACAGTGACAGTGACAGTGACAGAGACAGAGACAGTGACAGTGACAGAGACAGTGACAGTGACATTGACAGAGACAGAAACAGTGACAGAGACAGAGACAGTGACAGTGACAGTGACAGAGACAGAGACAGTGACAGAGACAGTGACAGAGACAGTGACAGAGACAGAGACAGTGACAGTGACAGTGACAGAGACAGAGACAGAGACAGTGACAGTGACAGTGACAGTGACAGAGTGACAGAGACAGAGACAGTGACAGTGACTGTGACAGAGACAGTGACAGAGACAGAGACAGTGACAGTGACAGAGACAGTGACAGAGACAGAGACAGAGACAGTGACAGTGACAGTGACAGAGACAGAGACAGTGACAGAGACAGTGACAGTGACAGAGACAGAGACAGTGACAGAGACAGAGACAGTGACAGAGTGACAGTGACAGAGACAGTGACAGTGACAGAGACAGTGACAGAGACAGTGACAGTGACAGAGACAGAGACAGAGACTGAGACAGAGACAGTGACAGTGACAGAGTGACAGAGACAGAGACAGTGACAGAGACAGAGACAGTGATAGAGACAGTGACAGAGACAGAGACAGTGACAGTGACAGTGACAGAGACAGTGACAGAGACAGTGACAGTGACAGAGACAGAGACAGAGACAGAGACAGTGACAGTGACAGAGACAGTGACAGAGACGGAGACAGTGACAGTGACAGTGACAGTGACAGAGAGAGAGACAGAGACAGTGACAGAGACAGGGACAGAGACAGTGACAGTGACAGAGACAGAGACAGAGACAGAGACAGTGACAGAGTGACAGAGACAGTGACAGTGACAGTGACAGTGACAGAGACAGAGACAGAGACAGAGACAGTGACAGTGACAGTGACAGAGTGACAGAGACAGTGACAGTGACAGTGACAGAGTGACAGAGACAGTGACAGAGACAGAGACAGAGACAGTGACAGAGACAGTGAGAGAGACAGAGACAGAGACAGTGACAGTGACAGTGACAGAGACAGTGACAGGGACAGAGACAGAGACAGCGACAGTGACAGTGACAGAGACAGCGACAGAGACAGAGACAGTGACAGAGACAGTGACAGAGACAGTGACAGTGACAGTGACAGAGAGAGAGACAGAGACAGTGACAGTGACAGAGTGACAGAGACAGAGACAGTGACAGTGACAGTGACAGAGACAGAGACAGAGACAGAGACAGTGACAGAGACAGTGACAGAGACAGTGACAGTGACAGTGACAGAGACAGTGACAGAGACAGTGACAGTGACAGTGACAGTGACAGTGACAGAGACAGTGACAGTGACAGTGACAGAGACAGTGAAAGAGACAGAGACAGTGACAGAGACAGTGACAGAGACAGAGACAGAGACAGTGACAATGACAGAGACAGTGACAGAACAGAGACAGTGACAGTGACAGTGACAGAGACAGTGACAGAGACAGTGACAGTGACAGTGACAGTGACAGAGACAGTGACCGTGACAGATACAGAGACAGAGACAGTGACAGTGACAGTTACAGAGTGACAGAGGCAGAGACAGTGACAGTGACAGAGACAGAGACAGTGACAGAGACAGAGACATTGACAGTGAAAGTGACAGTGACAGAGACAGTGACAGAGACAGAGACAGAGACAGTGACAGTGACAGAGTGACAGAGACAGAGACAGTGACAGTGACAGTGACAGAGACAGTGACAGTGACAGTGACAGTGACAGAGTGACAGAGACAGAGACAGTTACAGAGACAGTGACAGTGACAGTGACAGTGAAAGAGACAGTGACAGAGACAGAGACTGTGACACAGACTGTAACAGTGACAGTGACAGTGACAGAGACAGAGACAGAGACAGTGACAGTGACAGTGACAGAGACAGAGACAGAGACAGTGACAGTGACAGTGACAGAGACAGTGACAGAGACATAGACAGTGACAGAGACAGTGACAGAGACAGTGACAGTGACAGTGACAGAGACAGAGACAGAGACAGTGACAGTGACAGAGTGACAGAGACAGAGACAGTGACAGTGACAGTGACAGAGACAGAGACAGAGACAGAGACAGTGACAGAGACAGTGACAGAGACAGTGACAGTGACAGTGACAGAGACAGTGACAGAGACAGAGACAGTGACAGTGACAGTGACAGTGACAGAAACAGAGACAGTGACAGTGACAGAGACAGTGACAGTGACAGTGACAGAGACAGTGAAAGAGACAGAGACAGTGACAGAGACAGTGACAGAGACAGAGACAGAGACAGTGACAGTGACAGTGACAGAGACAGTGACAGAACAGAGACAGTGACAGTGACAGTGACAGAGACAGTGACAGAGACAGTGACAGTGACAGTGACAGTGACAGTGACCGTGACAGATACAGAGACAGAGACAGTGACAGTGACAGTGACAGAGTGACAGAGGCAGAGACAGTGACAGTGACAGAGACAGAGACAGTGACAGAGACAGAGACATTGACAGTGAAAGTGACAGTGACAGAGACAGTGACAGAGACAGAGTGACAGAGACAGAGACAGTTACAGAGACAGTGACAGTGACAGTGACAGTGACAGAGACTGTGACAGAGACAGAGACAGTGACACAGACTGTAACAGTGACAGTGACAGTGACAGAGACAGAGACAGTGACAGTGACAGTGACAGAGACAGTGACAGAGACAGAGACAGAGACAGAGACAGTGACAGTGACAGAGACAGAGACAGAGACAGAGTGACAGAGACAGAGACAGTGAGAGTGACAGAGTGACAGAGTGACAGAGTGACAGAGACAGTGACAGAGTGACAGAGACAGAGACAGAGACAGTGACAGACAGAGACAGAGACAGTGACAGAGACAGAGACAGAGACAGTGACAGTGACAGTGACAGTGACAGAGACAGAGACAGAGACAGTGACAGAGTGACAGAGTGACAGAGACAGTGACAGAGTGACAGAGTGACAGAGTGACAGAGACAGAGACAGTGACAGTGACACTGACAGAGACAGTGACAGAGACAGAGATAGTGACAGTGACAGTGACGGTGACAGAGAGAGAGACAGAGACAGTGACAGAGACAGTGACAGAGACAGTGACAGTGACAGTGACAGAGACAGAGACAGAGACAGAGACAGTGTCAGAGTGACAGAGACAGAGACAGTGACAGTGACAGAGACAGAGACAGAGTCAGTGACAGTGACAGTGACAGAGTGACAGAGACAGAGACAGTGACAGTGACAGTGACAGAGACAGTGACAGAGACAGAGACAGAGACAGTGACAGAGACAGTGACAGAGACAGAGACAGAGACAGTGACAGTGACAGTGACAGTGACAGAGACAGTGACAGAGACAGAGACAGAGACAGTGACAGTGACAGTGACAGAGACAGTGACAGAGACAGAGACAGTGACAGAGACAGTGACAGTGACAGTGACAGTGACAGAGACAGAGACAGAGACAGAGACAGTGACAGAGTGACAGAGACAGAGACAGAGACAGTGACAGTGACAGAGACAGTGACAGAGACAGAGACAGTGACAGAGACAGTGACAGAGACAGAGACAGAGACAGTGAAAGTGACAGTGACAGAGACAGTGACAGAGACAGAGACAGTGACAGTGACAGTGACAGTGACAGAGACAGTGACAGAGACAGAGAAAGTGACAGTGACAGAGACAGTGACAGTGACAGTGACAGTGACAGAGACAGTGACAGAGACAGAGACAGTGACAGAGACAGTGACAGAGACAGAGACAGAGACAGTGACAGTGACAGTGACAGTGACAGAGACAGTGACAGAGACAGAGACAGTGACAGTGACAGTGACAGAGACAGTGACAGAGACAGTGACAGTGACAGTGACAGAGACAGTGACAGTGACAGAGACAGAGGCAGTGACAGTGACAGAGACAGAGACAGTGACAGTGACAGAGACAGAGACAGTGACAGAGACAGTGACAGTGACAGTGACAGTGACAGTGACAGAGACAGTGACAGTGACAGAGAAAGTGACAGAGACAGAGACAGAGACAGTGACAGTGACAGTGACAGAGACAGTGACAGTGACAGAGACAGTGACAGAGACAGAGACAGAGACAGTGACAGTGACAGTGACAGAGACAGTGACAGAGACAGAGACAGTGACAGAGACAGTGACAGTGACAGTGACAGAGACAGAGACAGAGACAGTGACAGAGTGACAGAGACAGAGACAGAGACAGAGACAGTGACAGTGACAGAGACAGTGACAGAGACAGAGACAGTGACAGAGACAGTGACAGAGACAGAGACAGAGACAGTGAAAGTGACAGTGATAGAGACAGTGACAGATACAGAGACAGTGACAGTGACAGTGACAGTGACAGAGACAGTGACAGAGACAGAGAAAGTGACAGTGACAGAGACAGTGACAGTGACAGTGACAGTGACAGAGACAGTGACAGAGACAGAGACAGTGACAGAGACAGTGACAGAGACAGAGACAGAGACAGTGACAGTGACAGTGACAGTGACAGAGACAGTGACAGAGACAGAGACAGTGACAGTGACAGTGACAGAGACAGTGACAGTGACAGAGACAGAGACAGTGAAAGTGACAGAGTGACAGAGACAGAGACAGTGACAGTGACAGAGACAGAGACAGTGACAGAGACAGTGACAGTGACAGTGACAGTGACAGAGACAGTGACAGTGACAGTGACAGTGACAGAGACAGAGACAGAGACAGAGTGACAGAGTGACAGAGACAGAGACAGTGACAGTGACAGTGGCAGAGACAGTGACAGAGACCGAGACAGTGACAGTGACAGAGACAGAGACAGAGACAGTGACAGAGTGACAGAGACAGAGACAGTGACAGTGACAGTGACAGTGACAGAGACAGTGACAGAGACAGAGACAGTGACAGAGACTGTGACAGTGACAGTGACAGAGACAGAGACAGAGACAGAGACAGTGACAGTGACAGTGACAGAGACAGTGACAGAGACAGAGACAGTGACAGAGACAGTGACAGAGACAGTGACAGTGACAGAGACAGAGACAGTGACAGTGACAGAGACAGTGACAGAGACAGAGACAGTGACAGTGACAGTGACAGAGACAGTGACAGAGACAGAGACAGTGACAGTGACATTGACAGAGACAGTGACAGAGACGGTGACGGTGACAGAGACAGTGACAGAGACAGTGACAGTGACAGTGACAGGGACAGTGACAGTGACAGTGACAGTGACAGAGACAGTGACAGAGACAGAGACAGTGACGGAGACAGTTACAGTGACAGAGACAGTGACAGTGACAGAGATAGAGACAGAGACAGTGACAGTGACAGAGTGGCAGAGACAGTGACAGAGACAGAGACAGAGACAGAGACAGAGACAGTGACAGTGACAGTGACAGTGACAGTGACAGTGACAGAGTGACGGAGACAGAGACAGTGACAGTGACAGAGACAGTGACAGTGACAGTGACAGTGACAGAGTGACAGAGACAGAGACAGAGACAGAGACAGAGACAGTGACAGTGACAGAGTGACAGAGACAGAGACAGTGACATTGAGAGTGACAGTGACAGAGACAGTGAAAGAGACAGAGACAGTGACAGTGACAGTGACAGAGACAGTGACAGAGACAGTGACAGTGACAGTGACAGAGACAGTGACAGTGACAGAGACAGAGACAGTGACAGTGACAGTGACAGAGACAGTGACAGTGACAGAGAAAGAGACAGTGACAGAGACAGTGACAGTGACAGTGACAGTGACAGTGACAGAGACAGTGACAGTGACAGTGACAGTGACAGTGACAGAGACAGAGACAGAGACAGAGTGACAGAGTGACAGAGACAGAGACAGTGACAGTGACAGTGGCAGAGACATTGACAGAGACAGAGACAGTGACAGTGACAGAGACAGAGACAGAGACAGTGACAGAGAGACAGAGACAGAGACAGTGACAGTGACAGTGACAGTGACAGAGACAGTGACAGAGACAGAGACTGTGACAAAGACTGTGACAGTGACAGTGACAGAGACAGAGACAGAGACAGAGACAGTGACAGTGACAGTGACAGTGACAGAGACAGTGACAGAGACAGAGACAGTGACAGAGACAGTGACAGAGACAGTGACAGTGACAGAGACAGAGACAGTGACAGTGACAGAGACAGTGACAGAGACATAGACAGTGACAGTGACAGTGACAGAGACAGTGACAGAGACAGAGACAGTGACAGTGACAGTGACAGAGACAGTGACAGAGACGGTGACGGTGACAGTGACAGAGACAGTGACAGAGACAGAGACAGTGACAGTGACAGTGACAGTGACAGGGACAGTGACAGTGACAGTGACAGAGACAGTGACAGAGACAGAGACAGTGACGGAGACAGTTACAGTGACAGAGACAGTGACAGTGACAGAGACAGAGACAGAGACAGTGACAGTGACAGAGTGACAGAGACAGAGACAGTGACAGTGACAGAGACAGAGACAGAGACAGTGACAGAGACAGAGACATTGACAGTGAAAGTGACAGTGACAGAGACAGTGACAGAGACAGTGACAGAGACAGAGACAGAGACAGAGACAGTGACAGTGACAGTGACAGTGACAGAGTGACGGAGACAGAGACAGTGACATTGACAGAGAAAGTGACAGTGACAGTGACAGTGACAGAGTGACAGAGACAGAGACAGAGACAGAGACAGAGACAGTGACATTGACAGAGTGACAGAGACAGAGACAGTGACATTGAGAGTGACAGTGACAGAGACAGTGAAAGAGACAGAGACAGTGACAGTGACAGAGACAGTGACAGAGACAGAGACAGTGACAGTGACAGTGACAGTGACAGAGACAGTGACAGAGACAGAGACAGAGACAGTGACAGAGACAGTGACAGTGACAGAGACATTGACAGTGACAGTGACAGTGACAGAGAGAGAGACAGTGACAGTGACAGAGACAGTGACAGTGACATTGACAGAGACAGAAACAGTGACAGAGACAGAGACAGTGACAGTGACAGAGACAGAGACAGTGACAGAGACAGTGACAGAGACAGTGACAGAGACAGAGACAGTGACAGTGACAGTGACTGAGACAGAGACAGAGACAGTGACAGTGACAGTGACAGTGACAGAGTGACAGAGACAGAGACAGAGAAAGTGACAGATACTGTGACAGAGACAGTGACAGAGACAGAGACAGTGACAGTGACAGAGACAGTGACAGAGACAGAGACAGAGACAGTGACAGTGACAGTGACAGTGACAGAGACAGAGACAGTGACAGAGACAGTGACAGTGACAGAGACAGAGACAGAGACAGAGACAGTGACAGAGTGACAGTGACAGAGACAGTGACAGTGACAGAGACAGAGACAGTGACAGAGTGACAGTGACAGAGACAGTGACAGTGACAGAGACAGAGACAGAGACAGTGACAGTGACAGAGACAGAGACAGAGACTGAGACAGAGACAGTGACAGTGACAGAGTGACAGAGACAGAGACAGTGACAGAGACAGAGACAGTGATAGAGACAGTGACAGAGACAGAGACAGTGACAGAGACAGTGACAGTGACAGAGACAGAGACAGAGACAGAGACAGTGACAGTGACAGAGACAGTGACAGAGACAGAGACAGTGACAGTGACAGTGACAGTGACAGAGAGAGAGAGACAGAGACAGTGACAGAGACAGTGACAGAGACAGTGACAGTGACAGTGACAGAGACAGAGACAGAGACAGAGACAGTGACAGAGTGACAGAGACAGTGACAGTGACAGTGACAGTGACAGAGACAGTGACAGAGACAGAGACAGTGACAGTGACAGTGACAGAGACAGAGACAGAGACAGAGACAGTGACAGTGACAGTGACAGAGTGACAGAGACAGTGACAGTGACAGTGACAGTGACAGAGACAGAGACAGAGACAGTGACAGAGACAGTGACAGAGACAGTGAGAGAGACAGAGACAGAGACAGTGACAGTGACAGTGACAGAGACAGAGACAGAGACAGAGACAGTGACAGTGACAGAGACAGTGACAGAGACAGAGACAGTGACAGAGACAGTGACAGAGACAGTGACAGTGACAGTGACAGAGACAGAGACAGAGACAGTGACAGTGACAGTGACAGAGTGACAGAGACAGAGACAGTGACAGTGACAGTGACAGAGACAGAGACAGAGACAGTGACAGAGACAGTGACAGAGACAGAGACAGTGACAGTGACAGTGACAGTGACAGAAACAGAGACAGTGACAGTGACAGAGACAGTGACAGTGACAGTGACAGAGACAGTGAAAGAGACAGAGACAGTGACAGAGACAGTGACAGAGACAGAGACAGAGACAGTGACAGTGACAGTGACAGAGACAGTGACAGAACAGAGACAGTGACAGTGACAGTTACAGAGACAGTGACAGAGACAGTGACAGTGACAGTGACAGAGACAGTGACCGTGACAGATACAGAGACAGAGACAGTGACAGTGACAGTGACAGAGTGACAGAGACAGAGACAGTGACAGTGACAGAGACAGAGACAGTGACAGAGACAGAGACATTGACAGTGAAAGTGACAGTGACAGAGACAGTGACAGAGACAGAGACAGAGACAGTGACAGTGACAGAGTGACAGAGACAGAGACAGTGACAGTGACAGTGACAGAGACAATGACAGTGACAGTGACAGTGACAGAGTGACAGAGACAGAGACAGTTACAGAGACAGTGACAGTGACAGTGACAGTGACAGAGACAGTGACAGAGACAGAGACAGTGCCACAGATAGTAACAGTAACAGTGACAGTGACAGAGACAGAGACAGAGACAGTGACAGTGACAGTGACAGAGACAGTGACAGAGACAGAGACAGAGACAGAGAAATTGACAGAGACAGAGACAGTGACAGTGACAGTGACAGTGACAGTGACAGAGACAGAGACAGTGACAGTGACAGAGACAGAGACAGAGACAGAGTGACAGAGACTGAGACAGTGAGAGTGACAGAGTGACAGAATGACAGAGTGACAGAGACAGTGACAGAGTGACAGAGACAGACACAGAGACAGAGACAGAGACAGAGACAGTGACAGACAGAGACAGAGACAGTGACAGAGACAGAGACAGAGACAGTGACAGTGACAGTGACAGTGACAGAGACAGAGACAGAGACAGAGTGACAGAGTGACAGAGACAGTGACAGAGTGACAGAGTGACAGAGTGACAGAGACAGAGACAGAGACAGTGACAGTGACACTGACAGAGACAGAGACAGAGACAGAGACAGTGACAGTGACAGTTACGGTGACAGAGAGAGAGACAGAGACAGTGACAGAGACAGTGACAGAGACAGTGACAGTGACAGAGACAGAGACAGAGACAGTGTCAGAGTGACAGAGACAGAGACAGTGACAGTGACAGAGACAGAGACAGAGACAGAGACAGTGTCAGTGACAGTGACAGAGTGACAGAGACAGAGACAGTGACAGTGACAGTGACAGAGACAGTGACAGAGACAGAGACAGAGACAGTGACAGAGACAGTGACAGAGACAGAGACAGAGACAGTGACAGTGACAGTGACAGTGACAGTGACAGAGACAGAGACAGAGACAGTGACAGTGACAGTGACAGAGACAGTGACAGAGACAGAGACAGTGACAGTGACAGAGTGACAGAGACAGTGACAGTGACAGTGACAGTGACAGAGACAGTGACAGAGACAGAGACAGAGACAGAGACAGAGACAGTGACAGTGACAGTGACAGAGTGACAGAGACAGTGACAGTGACAGTGACAGTGACAGAGACAGTGACAGAGACAGAGACAGAGACAGAGACAGTGACAGAGACAGTGACAGAGACAGTGAGAGAGACAGAGACAGTGACAGTGACAGTGACAGAGACAGAGACAGAGACACTGACAGTGACAGTGACAGAGACAGTGACAGAGACAGAGACAGTGACAGAGACAGTGACAGAGACAGTGACAGTGACAGTGACAGTGACAGAGACAGAGACAGAGACAGTGACAGTGACAGTGACAGAGTGACAGTGACAGAGACAGAGACAGTGACAGAGACAGTGACAGAGACAGTGACAGTGACAGTGACAGTGACAGAGACAGTGACAGAGACAGAGACAGTGACAGTGACAGTGACAGAAACAGAGACAGTAACAGTGACAGAGACAGTGACAGTGACAGTGACAGAGACAGTGAAAGAGACAGAGACAGTGACAGAGACAGTGACAGAGACAGAGGCAGAGACAGTGACAGTGACAGAGACAGTGACAGAACAGAGACAGTGACAGTGACAGTGACAGAGACAGAGACTGAGACAGAGACAGTGACAGTGACAGAGTGACAGAGACAGAGACAGTGACAGAGACAGAGACAGTGATAGAGACAGTGACAGAGACAGAGACAGTGACAGAGACAGTGACAGTGACAGAGACAGAGACAGAGACAGAGACAGTGACAGTGACAGAGACAGTGACAGAGACAGAGACAGTGACAGTGACAGTGACAGTGACAGAGAGAGAGACAGAGACAGTGACAGAGACAGTGACAGAGACAGTGACAGTGACAGTGACAGAGACAGAGACAGAGACAGAGACAGTGACAGAGTGACAGAGACAGTGACAGTGACAGTGACAGTGACAGAGACAGTGACAGAGACAGAGACAGTGACAGTGACAGTGACAGTGACAGAGTGACAGAGACAGTGACAGTGACAGTGACAGTGACAGAGACAGAGACAGTGACAGAGACAGTGACAGAGACAGTGAGAGAGACAGAGACAGAGACAGTGACAGTGACAGTGACAGAGACAGAGACAGAGACAGAGACAGTGACAGTGACAGAGACAGTGACAGAGACAGTGACAGTGACAGTGACAGAGACAGAGACAGTGACAGTGACAGTGACAGTGACAGAGTGACAGAGACAGAGACAGTGACAGTGACAGTGACAGAGACAGAGACAGAGACAGTGACAGAGACAGTGACAGAGACAGAGACAGTGACAGTGACAGTGACAGTGACAGAAACAGAGACAGTGACAGTGACAGAGACAGTGACAGTGACAGTGACAGAGACAGTGAAAGAGACAGAGCCAGTGACAGAGACAGTGACAGAGACAGAGACAGAGACAGTGACAGTGACAGTGACAGTGACAGAGACAGTGACAGAACAGAGACAGTGACAGTGACAGTTACAGAGACAGTGACAGAGACAGTGACAGTGACAGTGACAGAGACAGTGACCGTGACAGATACAGAGACAGAGACAGTGACAGTGACAGAGTGACAGAGACAGAGACAGTGACAGTGACAGAGACAGAGACAGTGACAGAGACAGAGACATTGACAGTGAAAGTGAAAGTGACAGAGACAGTGACAGAGACAGAGACAGAGTGACAGAGACAGAGACAGTGACAGTGACAGTGACAGAGACAATGACAGTGACAGTGACAGTGACAGAGTGACAGAGACAGAGACAGTTACAGAGACAGTGACAGTGACAGTGACAGTGACAGAGACAGTGACAGAGACAGAGACAGTGCCACAGACAGTAACAGTAACAATGACAGTGACAGAGACAGAGACAGAGACAGTGACAGTGACAGTGACAGAGACAGTGACAGAGACAGAGACAGAGACAGAGACATTGACAGAGACAGAGACAGTGACAGTGACAGTGACAGTGACAGAGACAGAGACAGTGACAGTGACAGAGACAGAGACAGAGACAGAGTGACAGAGACAGAGACAGTGAGAGTGACAGAGTGACAGAGTGACAGAGTGACAGAGTGACAGAGTGACAGAGACAGTGACAGAGTGACAGAGACAGAGACAGAGACAGAGACAGAGACAGAGACAGTGACAGACAGAGACAGAGACAGTGACAGAGACAGAGACAGAGACAGTGACAGTGACAGTGACAGAGACAGAGACAGAGACAGTGACAGAGTGACAGAGTGACAGAGACAGTGACAGAGTGACAGAGTGACAGAGTGACAGAGACAGAGACAGAGACAGTGACAGTGACACTGACAGAGACAGAGACAGAGACAGAGACAGTGACAGTGACAGTTACGGTGACAGAGAGAGAGACAGAGACAGTGACAGAGACAGTGACAGTGACAGTGACAGAGACAGAGACAGAGACAGTGTCAGAGTGACAGAGACAGAGACAGTGACAGTGACAGAGACAGAGACAGAGACAGAGACAGTGTCAGTGACAGTGACAGAGTGACAGAGACAGAGACAGTGACAGTGACAGTGACAGAGACAGTGACAGAGACAGAGACAGAGACAGTGACAGAGACAGTGACAGAGACAGAGACAGAGACAGTGACAGTGACAGTGACAGTGACAGTGACAGAGACAGAGACAGAGACAGTGACAGTGACAGTGACAGAGACAGTGACAGAGACAGAGACAGTGACAGTGACAGTGACAGAGTGACAGAGACAGTGACAGTGACCGTGACAGTGACAGAGACAGTGACAGAGACAGAGACAGAGACAGAGACAGAGACAGTGACAGTGACAGTGACAGTGACAGAGTGACAGAGACAGTGACAGTGACAGTGACAGTGACAGAGACAGTGACAGAGACAGTGACAGAGACAGTGACAGAGACAGTGAGAGAGACAGAGACAGTGACAGTGACAGTGACAGAGACAGAGACAGAGACACTGACAGTGACAGTGACAGAGACAGTGACAGAGACAGAGACAGTGACAGAGACAGTGACAGTGACAGTGACAGTGACAGAGACAGAGACAGAGACAGTGACAGTGACAGTGACAGAGTGACAGAGACAGAGACAGAGACAGTGACAGAGACAGTGACAGAGACAGTGACAGTGACAGTGACAGTGACAGAGACAGTGACAGAGACAGAGACAGTGACAGTGACAGTGACAGAAACAGAGACAGTAACAGTGACAGAGACAGTGACAGTGACAGTGACAGAAACAGTGAAAGAGACAGAGACAGTGACAGAGACAGTGACAGAGACAGAGACAGAGACAGTGACAGTGACAGTGACAGTGACAGAGACAGTGACAGAACAGAGACAGTGACAGTGACAGTGACAGAGACAGTGACAGAGACAGTGACAGTGACAGTGACAGTGACAGAGACAGTGACCGTGACAGATACAGAGACAGAGACAGTGACAGTGACAGTGACAGAGTGACAGAGACAGAGACAGTGACAGTGACAGAGACAGAGACAGTGACAGAGACAGAGACATTGACAGTGAAAGTGACAGTGACAGAGACAGTGACAGAGACAGAGACAGAGACAGTGACAGTGACAGAGTGACAGAGACAGAGACAGTGACAGTGACAGTGACAGAGACAGTGACAGTGACAGTGACAGTGACAGAGTGACAGAGACAGAGACAGTTACAGAGACAGTGACAGTGACAGTGACAGTGACAGAGACAGTGACAGAGACAGAGACAGTGACACAGACAGTAACAGTGACAGTGACAGTGACAGAGACAGAGACAGAGACAGTGACAGTGACAGTGACAGAGACAGTGACAGAGACAGAGACAGAGACAGTGACAGTGACAGAGACAGAGACAGTGACAGTGACAGTGACAGTGACAGTGACAGTGACAGAGACAGAGACAGTGACAGTGACAGAGACAGAGACAGAGACAGAGTGACAGAGACAGAGACAGTGAGATTGACAGAGTGACAGAGTGACAGAGTGACAGAGACAGTGACAGAGTGACAGAGACAGAGACAGAGACAGAGACAGAGACAGTGACAGTGACAGACAGAGACAGAGACAGTGACAGAGACAGAGACAGAGACAGTGACAGTGACAGTGACAGAGACAGAGACAGAGACTGTGACAGAGTGACAGAGTGACAGAGACAGTGACAGAGTGACAGAGTGACAGAGTGACAGAGACAGAGACAGAGACAGTGACAGTGACACTGACAGAGACAGTGACAGAGACAGAGACAGTGACAGTGACAGTGACGGTGACAGAGAGAGAGACAGAGACAGTGACAGAGACAGTGACAGAGACAGTGACAGTGACAGTGACAGAGACAGAGACAGAGACAGTGTCAGAGTGACAGAGACAGAGACAGTGACAGTGACAGAGACAGATACAGAGACAGAGACAGTGTCAGTGACAGTGACAGAGTGACAGAGACAGAGACAGTGACAGTGACAGTGACAGAGACAGTGACAGAGACAGAGACAGAGACAGTGACAGAGACAGTGACAGAGACAGAGACAGAGACAGTGACAGTGACAGTGACAGAGACAGTGACAGAGACAGAGACAGAGACAGTGACAGAGACAGAGACAGTGACAGAGACAGTGACAGTGACAGTGACAGTGACAGAGACAGAGACAGAGACAGAGACAGTGACAGAGTGACAGAGACAGAGACAGAGACAGTGACAGTGACAGAGACAGTGACAGAGACAGTGACAGAGACAGAGACAGTGACAGTGACAGTGACAGAGACAGTGACAGAGACAGAGACAGTGACAGTGACAGTGACAGTGACAGTGACAGAGACAGAGAAAGTGACATTGACAGAGACAGTGACAGTGACAGTGACAGTGACAGAGACAGTGACAGAGACAGAGACATGACAGAGACATTGACAGAGACAGAGACAGAGACAGTGACAGTGACAGTGACAGTGACAGAGACAGTGACAGAGACAGAGACAGAGACAGTGACAGTGACAGTGACAGTGACAGAGTGACAGAGACAGAGACAGTGACAGTGACAGTGACAGAGACAATGACAGTGACAGTGACAGTGACAGAGTGACAGAGACAGAGACAGTTACAGAGACAGTGACAGTGACAGTGACAGTGACAGAGACAGTGACAGAGACAGAGACAGTGCCACAGACAGTAACAGTAACAATGACAGTGACAGAGACAGAGACAGAGACAGTGACAGTGACAGTGACAGAGACAGTGACAGAGACAGAGACAGAGACAGAGACATTGACAGAGACAGAGACAGTGACAGTGACAGTGACAGTGACAGTGACAGAGACAGAGACAGTGACAGTGACAGAGACAGAGACAGAGACAGAGTGACAGAGACAGAGACAGTGAGAGTGACAGAGTGACAGAGTGACAGAGTGACAGAGTGACAGAGACAGAGACAGAGACAGTGACAGTGACACTGACAGAGACAGAGACAGAGACAGAGACAGTGACAGTGACAGTTACGGTGACAGAGAGAGAGACAGAGACAGTGACAGAGACAGTGACAGAGACAGTGACAGTGACAGTGACAGAGACAGAGACAGAGACAGTGTCAGAGTGACAGAGACAGAGACAGTGACAGTGACAGAGACAGAGACAGAGACAGAGACAGTGTCAGTGACAGTGACAGAGTGACAGAGACAGAGACAGTGACAGTGACAGTGACAGAGACAGTGACAGAGACAGAGACAGAGACAGTGACAGAGACAGTGACAGAGACAGAGACAGAGACAGTGACAGTGACAGTGACAGTGACAGTGACAGAGACAGAGACAGAGACAGTGACAGTGACAGTGACAGAGACAGTGACAGAGACAGAGACAGTGACAGTGACAGAGTGACAGAGACAGTGACAGTGACAGTGACAGTGACAGAGACAGTGACAGAGACAGAGACAGAGACAGAGACAGAGACAGTGACAGTGACAGTGACAGAGTGACAGAGACAGTGACAGTGACAGTGACAGTGACAGAGACAGTGACAGAGACAGAGACAGAGACAGAGACAGTGACAGAGACAGTGACAGAGACAGTGAGAGAGACAGAGACAGTGACAGTGACAGTGACAGAGACAGAGACAGAGACACTGACAGTGACAGTGACAGAGACAGTGACAGAGACAGAGACAGTGACAGAGACAGTGACAGAGACAGTGACAGTGACAGTGACAGTGACAGAGACAGAGACAGAGACAGTGACAGTGACAGTGACAGAGTGACAGTGACAGAGACAGAGACAGTGACAGAGACAGTGACAGAGACAGTGACAGTGACAGTGACAGTGACAGAGACAGTGACAGAGACAGAGACAGTGACAGTGACAGTGACAGAAACAGAGACAGTAACAGTGACAGAGACAGTGACAGTGACAGTGACAGAGACAGTGAAAGAGACAGAGACAGTGACAGAGACAGTGACAGAGACAGAGGCAGAGACAGTGACAGTGACAGAGACAGTGACAGAACAGAGACAGTGACAGTGACAGTGACAGAGACAGAGACTGAGACAGAGACAGTGACAGTGACAGAGTGACAGAGACAGAGACAGTGACAGAGACAGAGACAGTGATAGAGACAGTGACAGAGACAGAGACAGTGACAGAGACAGTGACAGTGACAGAGACAGAGACAGAGACAGAGACAGTGACAGTGACAGAGACAGTGACAGAGACAGAGACAGTGACAGTGACAGTGACAGTGACAGAGAGAGAGACAGAGACAGTGACAGAGACAGTGACAGAGACAGTGACAGTGACAGTGACAGAGACAGAGACAGAGACAGAGACAGTGACAGAGTGACAGAGACAGTGACAGTGACAGTGACAGTGACAGAGACAGTGACAGAGACAGAGACAGTGACAGTGACAGTGACAGTGACAGAGTGACAGAGACAGTGACAGTGACAGTGACAGTGACAGAGACAGAGACAGAGACAGTGACAGAGACAGTGACAGAGACAGTGAGAGAGACAGAGACAGAGACAGTGACAGTGACAGTGACAGAGACAGAGACAGAGACAGAGACAGTGACAGTGACAGAGACAGTGACAGAGACAGAGACAGTGACAGAGACAGTGACAGAGACAGTGACAGTGACAGTGACAGAGACAGAGACAGTGACAGTGACAGTGACAGTGACAGAGTGACAGAGACAGAGACAGTGACAGTGACAGTGACAGAGACAGAGACAGAGACAGTGACAGAGACAGTGACAGAGACAGAGACAGTGACAGTGACAGTGACAGTGACAGAAACAGAGACAGTGACAGTGACAGAGACAGTGACAGTGACAGTGACAGAGACAGTGAAAGAGACAGAGCCAGTGACAGAGACAGTGACAGAGACAGAGACAGAGACAGTGACAGTGACAGTGACAGTGACAGAGACAGTGACAGAACAGAGACAGTGACAGTGACAGTTACAGAGACAGTGACAGAGACAGTGACAGTGACAGTGACAGAGACAGTGACCGTGACAGATACAGAGACAGAGACAGTGACAGTGACAGAGTGACAGAGACAGAGACAGTGACAGTGACAGAGACAGAGACAGTGACAGAGACAGAGACATTGACAGTGAAAGTGAAAGTGACAGAGACAGTGACAGAGACAGAGACAGAGTGACAGAGACAGAGACAGTGACAGTGACAGTGACAGAGACAATGACAGTGACAGTGACAGTGACAGAGTGACAGAGACAGAGACAGTTACAGAGACAGTGACAGTGACAGTGACAGTGACAGAGACAGTGACAGAGACAGAGACAGTGCCACAGACAGTAACAGTAACAATGACAGTGACAGAGACAGAGACAGAGACAGTGACAGTGACAGTGACAGAGACAGTGACAGAGACAGAGACAGAGACAGAGACATTGACAGAGACAGAGACAGTGACAGTGACAGTGACAGTGACAGAGACAGAGACAGTGACAGTGACAGAGACAGAGACAGAGACAGAGTGACAGAGACAGAGACAGAGACAGAGACAGAGACAGTGACACTGACAGAGACAGAGACAGAGACAGAGACAGTGACAGTGACAGTTACGGTGACAGAGAGAGAGACAGAGACAGTGACAGAGACAGTGACAGAGACAGTGACAGTGACAGTGACAGAGACAGAGACAGAGACAGTATCAGAGTGACAGAGACAGAGACAGTGACAGTGACAGAGACAGAGACAGAGACAGAGACAGTGTCAGTGACAGTGACAGAGTGACAGAGACAGAGACAGTGACAGTGACAGTGACAGAGACAGTGACAGAGACAGAGACAGAGACAGTGACAGAGACAGTGACAGAGACAGAGACAGAGACAGTGACAGTGACAGTGACAGTGACAGTGACAGAGACAGAGACAGAGACAGTGACAGTGACAGTGACAGAGACAGTGACAGAGACAGAGACAGTGACAGTGACAGTGACAGAGTGACAGAGACAGTGACAGTGACAGTGACAGTGACAGAGACAGTGACAGAGACAGAGACAGAGACAGAGACAGAGACAGTGACAGTGACAGTGACAGTGACAGAGTGACAGAGACAGTGACAGTGACAGTGACAGTGACAGAGACAGTGACAGAGACAGTGACAGAGACAGTGACAGAGACAGTGAGAGAGACAGAGACAGTGACAGTGACAGTGACAGAGACAGAGACAGAGACACTGACAGTGACAGTGACAGAGACAGTGACAGAGACAGAGACAGTGACAGAGACAGTGACAGAGACAGTGACAGTGACAGTGACAGTGACAGAGACAGAGACAGAGACAGTGACAGTGACAGTGACAGAGTGACAGAGACAGAGACAGTGACAGAGACAGTGACAGAGACAGTGACAGTGACAGTGACAGAGACAGTGACAGAGACAGAGACAGTGACAGTGACAGTGACAGAAACAGAGACAGTAACAGTGACAGAGACAGTGACAGTGACAGTGACAGAAACAGTGAAAGAGACAGAGACAGTGACAGAGACAGTGACAGAGACAGAGACAGAGACAGTGACAGTGACAGTGACAGTGACAGAGACAGTGACAGAACAGAGACAGTGACAGTGACAGTGACAGAGACAGTGACAGAGACAGTGACAGTGACAGTGACAGTGACAGAGACAGTGACCGTGACAGATACAGAGACAGAGACAGTGACAGTGACAGTGACAGAGTGACAGAGACAGAGACAGTGACAGTGACAGAGACAGAGACAGTGACAGAGACAGAGACATTGACAGTGAAAGTGACAGTGACAGAGACAGTGACAGAGACAGAGACAGAGACAGTGACAGTGACAGAGTGACAGAGACAGAGACAGTGACAGTGACAGTGACAGAGACAGTGACAGTGACAGTGACAGTGACAGAGTGACAGAGACAGAGACAGTTACAGAGACAGTGACAGTGACAGTGACAGTGACAGAGACAGTGACAGAGACAGAGACAGTGACACAGACAGTAACAGTGACAGTGACAGTGACAGAGACAGAGACAGAGACAGTGACAGTGACAGTGACAGAGACAGTGACAGAGACAGAGACAGAGACAGTGACAGTGACAGAGACAGAGACAGTGACAGTGACAGTGACAGTGACAGTGACAGTGACAGAGACAGAGACAGTGACAGTGACAGAGACAGAGACAGAGACAGAGTGACAGAGACAGAGACAGTGAGAGTGACAGAGTGACAGAGTGACAGAGTGACAGAGACAGTGACAGAGTGACAGAGACAGAGACAGAGACAGAGACAGAGACAGTGACAGTGACAGACAGAGACAGAGACAGTGACAGAGACAGAGACAGAGACAGTGACAGTGACAGTGACAGAGACAGAGACAGAGACAGTGACAGAGTGACAGAGTGACAGAGACAGTGACAGAGTGACAGAGTGACAGAGACAGAGACAGAGACAGTGACAGTGACACTGACAGAGACAGTGACAGAGACAGAGACAGTGACAGTGACAGTGACGGTGACAGAGAGAGAGACAGAGACAGTGACAGAGACAGTGACAGAGACAGTGACAGTGACAGTGACAGAGACAGTGTCAGAGTGACAGAGACAGAGACAGAGACAGTGACAGTGACAGAGACAGATACAGAGACAGAGACAGTGTCAGTGACAGTGACAGAGTGACAGAGACAGAGACAGTGACAGTGACAGTGACAGAGACAGTGACAGAGACAGAGACAGAGACAGTGACAGAGACAGTGACAGAGACAGAGACAGAGACAGTGACAGTGACAGTGACAGAGACAGTGACAGAGACAGAGACAGAGACAGTGACAGAGACAGAGACAGTGACAGAGACAGTGACAGTGACAGTGACAGTGACAGAGACAGAGACAGAGACAGAGACAGTGACAGAGTGACAGAGACAGAGACAGAGACAGTGACAGTGACAGAGACAGTGACAGAGACAGTGACAGAGACAGAGACAGTGACAGTGACAGTGACAGAGACAGTGACAGAGACAGAGACAGTGACAGTGACAGTGACAGTGACAGTGACAGAGACAGAGAAAGTGACAGTGACAGAGACAGTGACAGTGACAGTGACAGTGACAGAGACAGTGACAGAGACAGAGACATGACAGAGACATTGACAGAGACAGAGACAGAGACAGTGACAGTGACAGTGACAGTGACAGAGACAGTGACAGAGACAGAGACAGAGACAGTGACAGGGACAGTGACAGTGACAGAGTGACAGAGACAGAGACAGTGACAGTGACAGTGACAGAGACAATGACAGTGACAGTGACAGTGACAGAGTGACAGAGACAGAGACAGTTACAGAGACAGTGACAGTGACAGTGACAGTGACAGAGACAGTGACAGAGACAGAGACAGTGCCACAGACAGTAACAGTAACAATGACAGTGACAGAGACAGAGACAGAGACAGTGACAGTGACAGTGACAGAGACAGTGACAGAGACAGAGACAGAGACAGAGACATTGACAGAGACAGTGACAGTGACAGTGACAGTGACAGTGACAGAGACAGAGACAGTGACAGTGACAGAGACAGAGACAGAGACAGAGTGACAGAGACAGAGACAGTGAGAGTGACAGAGTGACAGAGTGACAGAGTGACAGAGTGACAGAGACAGTGACAGAGTGACAGAGACAGAGACAGAGACAGAGACAGAGACAGTGACAGACAGAGACAGAGACAGTGACAGAGACAGAGACAGAGACAGTGACAGTGACAGTGACAGAGACAGAGACAGAGACAGTGACAGAGTGACAGAGTGACAGAGACAGTGACAGAGTGACAGAGTGACAGAGTGACAGAGACAGAGACAGAGACAGTGACAGTGACACTGACAGAGACAGAGACAGAGACAGTGACAGTGACAGTTACGGTGACAGAGAGAGAGACAGAGACAGTGACAGAGACAGTGACAGAGACAGTGACAGTGACAGTGACAGAGACAGAGACAGAGACAGTGTCAGAGTGACAGAGACAGAGACAGTGACAGTGACAGAGACAGAGACAGAGACAGTGTCAGTGACAGTGACAGAGTGACAGAGACAGAGACAGTGAAAGTGACAGTGACAGAGACAGTGACAGAGACAGAGACAGAGACAGTGACAGAGACAGAGACAGAGACAGAGACAGTGACAGTGACAGTGACAGTGACAGTGACAGAGACAGAGACAGAGACAGTGACAGTGACAGTGACAGAGACAGTGACAGAGACAGAGACAGTGACAGTGACAGTGACAGAGTGACAGAGACAGTGACAGTGACAGTGACAGAGACAGTGACAGAGACAGAGACAGAGACAGAGACAGAGACAGTGACAGTGACAGTGACAGTGACAGAGTGACAGAGACAGTGACAGTGACAGTGACAGTGACAGAGACAGTGACAGAGACAGAGACAGAGACAGTGACAGAGACAGTGACAGAGACAGTGAGAGAGACAGAGACAGTGACAGTGACAGTGACAGAGACAGAGACAGAGACACTGACAGTGACAGTGACAGAGACAGTGACAGAGATAGAGACAGTGACAGAGACAGTGACAGAGACAGTGACAGTGACAGTGACAGTGACAGAGACAGAGACAGAGACAGTGACAGTGACAGTGACAGAGTGACAGAGACAGAGACAGAGACAGTGACAGAGACAGTGACAGAGACAGTGACAGTGACAGTGACAGTGACAGAGACAGTGACAGAGACAGAGACAGTGACAGTGACAGTGACAGAAACAGAGACAGTAACAGTGACAGAGACAGTGACAGTGACAGTGACAGAGACAGTGAAAGAGACAGAGACAGTGACAGAGACAGTGACAGAGACAGAGACAGAGACAGTGACAGTGACAGTGTCAGTGACAGAGACAGTGACAGAACAGAGACAGTGACAGTGACAGTGACAGAGACAGTGACAGAGACAGTGACAGTGACAGTGACAGTGACAGAGACAGTGACCGTGACAGATACAGAGACAGAGACAGTGACAGTGACAGTGACAGTGACAGAGTGACAGAGACAGAGACAGTGACAGTGACAGAGACAGAGACAGTGACAGAGACAGAGACATTGACAGTGAAAGTGACAGTGACAGAGACAGTGACAGAGACAGAGACAGAGACAGTGACAGTGACAGAGTGACAGAGACAGAGACAGTGACAGTGACAGTGACAGAGACAGTGACAGTGACAGTGACAGAGTGACAGAGACAGAGACAGTTACAGAGACAGTGACAGTGACAGTGACAGTGACAGAGACAGTGACAGAGACAGAGACAGTGACACAGACAGTAACAGTGACAGTGACAGTGACAGAGACAGAGACAGAGACAGTGACAGTGACAGTGACAGAGACAGTGACAGAGACAGAGACAGAGACAGTGACAGTGACAGAGACAGAGACAGTGACAGTGACAGTGACAGTGACAGTGACAGTGACAGAGACAGTGACAGTGACAGAGACAGAGACAGAGACAGAGTGACAGAGACAGAGACAGTGAGAGTGACAGAGTGACAGAGTGACAGAGTGACAGAGACAGTGACAGAGTGACAGAGACAGAGACAGAGACAGAGACAGAGACAGAGACAGTGACAGACAGAGACAGAGACAGTGACAGAGACAGAGACAGAGACAGTGACAGTGACAGTGACAGAGACAGAGACAGAAACAGTGACAGAGTGACAGAGTGACAGAGACAGTGACAGAGTGACAGAGTGACAGAGTGACAGAGACAGAGACAGAGACAGTGACAGTGACACTGACAGAGACAGTGACAGAGACAGAGACAGTGACAGTGACAGTGACGGTGACAGAGAGAGAGACAGAGACAGTGACAGAGACAGTGACAGAGACAGTGACAGTGACAGTGACAGAGACAGAGACAGAGACAGAGACAGTGTCAGAGTGACAGAGACAGAGACAGTGACAGTGACAGAGACAGAGACAGAGACAGAGACAGTGTCAGTGACAGTGACAGAGTGACAGAGACAGAGACAGTGACAGTGACAGTGACAGAGACAGTGACAGAGACAGAGACAGAGACAGTGACAGAGACAGTGACAGTGACAGAGACAGAGACAGTGACATTGACAGTGACAGAGACAGTGACAGAGACAGAGACAGAGACAGTGACAGAGACAGAGACAGTGACAGAGACAGTGACAGTGACAGTGACAGTGACAGAGACAGAGACAGAGACAGAGACAGTGACAGAGTGACAGAGACAGAGACAGAGACAGTGACAGTGACAGAGACAGTGACAGAGACAGTGACAGAGACAGAGACAGTGACAGTGACAGTGACAGAGACAGTGACAGAGACAGAGACAGTGACAGTGACAGTGACAGTGACAGAGACAGTGACAGAGACAGAGAAAGTGACAGTGACAGAGACAGTGACAGTGACAGTGACAGTGACAGAGACAGTGACAGAGACAGAGACATGACAGAGACATTGACAGAGACAGAGACAGAGACAGTGACAGTGACAGTGACAGTGACAGAGACAGTGACAGAGACAGAGACAGAGACAGTGACAGTGACAGTGACAGAGACAGTGACAGAGACAGTGACAGTGACAGTGACAGAGACAGAGACAGTGACAGTGACAGAGTGACAGAGACAGAGACAGTGACAGTGACAGAGACAGAGACAGTGACAGAGACAGAGACATTGACAGAGACAGTGACAGCGACAGAGACAGTGACAGAGACAATGACAGAGACAGAGACAGAGACAGAGACAGTGACAGTGACAGTGACAGTGACAGAGTGACAGAGACAGTGACAGAGACAGTGACAGTGACAGTGACAGTGACAGAGTGACAGAGACAGAGACAGTGACAGAGACAGAGACAGAGACAGTGACAGAGACAGTGACAGTGACAGTGACAGTGACAGAGACAGTGACAGAGACAGTGACAGTGACAGTGACAGAGACAGAGACAGAGACAGTGACAGTGACAGTGACAGAGACAGAGACAGAGACAGTGACAGTGACAGTGACAGAGACAGTGACATTGACAGAGACAGAGACAGAGTGACAGAGTGACAGAGACAGAGATAGTGAGAGTGACAGAGTGACAGAGTGACAGAGACAGAGACAGTGACAGAGTGACAGAGACAGAGACATAGACAGAGACAGAGACAGAGACAGTGACAGACAGAGACAGAGACAGTGACAGAGACAGAGACAGTGACAGTGACAGTGACAGAGTGACAGTGACAGTGACAGAGACAGAGACAGAGACAGAGACAGTGACAGAGTGACAGAGACAGTGACAGAGTGACAGAGTGACAGAGTGACAGAGACAGAGACAGAGACAGAGTGACAGAGTGACAGGGTGACAGAGACAGAGACAGAGACAGAGACAGAGTGACAGAGTGACAGTGACAGAGACAGTGACAGAGACAGAGACAGAGTGACAGAGTGACAGTGACAGAGACAGTGACAGAGACAGAGACAGAGACAGAGACAGTGACAGAGTGACAGAGTGACAGAGACAGAGACAGAGACAGTGACAGTGACAGAGTGACAGTGACAGAGACAGTGACAGTGACAGAGACAGAGACAGAGACAGTGACAGAGTGACAGAGACAGTGACAGAGTGACAGAGTGACAGAGTGACAGAGACAGAGACAGAGACAGAGTGACAGAGTGACCGAGACAGAGACAGAGACAGAGACAGAGACAGAGTGACAGAGACAGAGACAGAGACAGAGTGACAGTGACAGAGACAGAGACAGACACAGAGACAGAGACAGAGACAGTGACAGAGTGACAGAGTGACAGAGACAGAGACAGAGACAGAGTGACAGAGTGACAGTGACAGAGACAGAGACAGTGACAGTGACAGTGACAGAGTGACAGAGTGACAGAGTGACAGAGACAGAGACAGTGACAGTGACAGTGACAGAGACAGAGACAGAGACAGAGACAGTGACAGAGACAGTGACAGAGACAGTGACAGTGACAGTGACAGTGACAGAGACAGTGACAGAGACAGAGACAGTGACAGTGACAGTGACAGTGACAGAAACAGAGACAGTGACAGTGACAGAGACAGTGACAGTGACAGTGACAGAGACAGTGAAAGAGACAGAGACAGTGACAGAGACAGTGACAGAGACAGAGACAGAGACAGTGACAGTGACAGTGACAGTGACAGAGACAGTGACAGAACAGAGACAGTGACAGTGACAGTGACAGAGACAGTGACAGAGACAGTGACAGTGACAGTGACAGTGACAGAGACAGTGACCGTGACAGATACAGAGACAGAGACAGTGACAGTGACAGTGACAGAGTGACAGAGACAGAGACAGTGACAGTGACAGAGACAGAGACAGTGACAGAGACAGAGACATTGACAGTGAAAGTGACAGTGACAGAGACAGTGACAGAGACAGAGACAGAGACAGTGACAGTGACAGAGTGACAGAGACAGAGACAGTGACAGTGACAGTGACAGAGACAGTGACAGTGACAGAGTGACAGAGACAGAGACAGTTACAGAGACAGTGACAGTGACAGTGACAGAGACAGTGACAGAGACAGAGACAGTGACACAGACAGTAACAGTAACAGTGACAGTGACAGAGACAGAGACAGTGACAGTGACAGTGACAGAGACAGTGACAGAGACAGAGACAGAGACAGAGACAGTGACAGTGACAGAGACAGAGACAGTGACAGTGACAGTGACAGTGACAGTGACAGAGACAGAGACAGTGACAGTGACAGAGACAGAGACAGAGACAGAGTGACAGAGACAGAGACAGTGAGAGTGACAGAGTGACAGAGTGACAGAGTGACAGAGTGACAGAGACAGTGACAGAGTGACAGAGACAGAGACAGAGACAGAGACAGAGACAGTGACAGACAGAGACAGAGACAGTGACAGAGACAGAGACAGAGACAGTGACAGTGACAGTGACAGTGACAGAGACAGAGACAGAGACAGTGACAGAGTGACACAGTGACAGAGACAGTGACAGAGTGACAGAGTGACAGAGTGACAGAGACAGAGACAGAGACAGTGACAGTGACACTGACAGAGACAGTGACAGAGACAGAGACAGGGACAGTGACAGTGACGGTGACAGAGAGAGAGACAGAGACAGTGACAGAGACAGTGACAGAGACAGTGACAGTGACAGTGACAGAGACAGAGACAGAGACAGTGACAGTGACAGAGACAGCGACAGAGACAGAGACAGTGTCAGTGACAGTGACAGAGTGACAGAGACAGAGACAGTGACAGTGACAGTGACAGAGACAGTGACAGAGACAGAGACAGAGACAGTGACAGAGACAGTGACAGAGACAGAGACAGAGACAGTGACAGTGACAGTGACAGTGACAGAGACAGTGACAGAGACAGAGACAGAGACAGTGACAGTGACAGTGACAGAGACAGTGACAGAGACAGAGACAGTGACAGAGACAGAGACAGTGACAGTGACAGTGACAGAGTGACAGAGACAGTGACAGTGCCAGTGACAGTGACTGAGACAGTGACAGAGACAGAGACAGAGACAGAGACAGAGACAGTGACAGTGACAGAGTGACAGAGACAGTGACAGTGACAGTGACAGTGACAGTGACAGAGACAGTGACAGAGACAGTGACAGTGACAGAGACAGTGACAGAGACAGTGAGAGAGACAGAGACAGAGACAGTGACAGTGACAGAGACAGAGACAGTGACAGTGACAGAGACAGTGACAGAGACAGAGACAGTGACAGAGACAGTGACAGAGACAGTGACAGTGACAGAGACAGAGACAGAGACATTGACAGTGACAGTGACAGAGTGACAGAGACAGAGACAGTGACAGTGACAGTGACAGTGACAGAGACAGAGACAGAGACAGTGACAGAGACAGTGACAGAGACAGTGACAGTGACAGAGACAGTGACAGAGACAGAGACAGTGACAGTGACAGTGACAGTGACAGAAACAGAGACAGTGACAGTGACAGTGACAGAGACAGTGAAAGAGACAGAGACAGTGACAGAGACAGTGACAGAGACAGAGACAGAGACAGTGACAGTGACAGTGACAGTGACAGAGACAGTGACAGAACAGAGACAGTGACAGTGACAGTGACAGAGACAGTGACAGAGACAGTGACAGTGACAGTGACAGTGACAGAGACAGTGACCGTGACAGATACAGAGACAGAGACAGTGACAGTGACAGTGACAGAGTGACAGAGACAGAGACAGTGACAGTGACAGAGACAGAGACAGTGACAGAGACAGAGACATTGACAGTGAAAGTGACAGTGACAGAGACAGTGACAGAGACAGAGACAGTGTCAGTGACAGTGACAGAGTGACAGAGACAGAGACAGTGACAGTGACAGTGACAGAGACAGTGAAAGAGACAGAGACAGAGACAGTGACAGAGACAGTGACAGAGACAGAGACAGAGACAGTGACAGTGACAGTGACAGTGACAGAGACAGTGACAGAGACAGAGACAGAGACAGTGACAGTGACAGTGACAGAGACAGTGACAGAGACAGAGACAGTGACAGAGACAGAGACAGTGACAGTGACAGTGACAGAGTGACAGAGACAGTGACAGTGACAGTGACAGTGACTGAGACAGTGACAGAGACAGAGACAGAGACAGAGACAGAGACAGTGACAGTGACAGAGTGACAGAGACAGTGACAGTGACAGTGACAGTGACAGTGACAGAGACAGTGACAGAGACAGAGACAGTGACAGTGACAGAGACAGTGACAGAGACAGTGAGAGAGACAGAGACAGAGACAGTGACAGTGACAGAGACAGAGACAGAGACAGTGACAGTGACAGAGACAGTGACAGAGACAGTGACAGTGACAGAGACAGAGACAGAGACATTGACAGTGACAGTGACAGAGTGACAGAGACAGAGACAGTGACAGTGACAGTGACAGTGACAGAGACAGAGACAGAGACAGTGACAGAGACAGTGACAGAGACAGTGACAGTGACAGAGACAGTGACAGAGACAGAGACAGTGACAGTGACAGTGACAGTGACAGAAACAGAGACAGTGACAGTGACAGTGACAGAGACAGTGAAAGAGACAGAGACAGTGACAGAGACAGTGACAGAGACAGAGACAGAGACAGTGACAGTGACAGTGACAGTGACAGAGACAGTGACAGAACAGAGACAGTGACAGTGACAGTGACAGAGACAGTGACAGAGACAGTGACAGTGACAGTGACAGTGACAGAGACAGTGACCGTGACAGATACAGAGACAGAGACAGTGACAGTGACAGTGACAGAGTGACAGAGACAGAGACAGTGACAGTGACAGAGACAGAGACAGTGACAGAGACAGAGACATTGACAGTGAAAGTGACAGTGACAGAGACAGTGACAGAGACAGAGACAGAGACAGTGACAGTGACAGAGTGACAGAGACAGAGACAGTGACAGTGACAGTGACAGTGACAGAGTGACAGAGACAGAGACAGTTACAGAGACAGTGACAGTGACAGTGACAGTGACAGAGACAGTGACAGAGACAGAGACAGTGACAGCGACAGTAACAGTGACAGTGACAGTGACAGAGACAGAGACAGAGACAGTGACAGTGACAGTGACAGAGACAGTGACAGAGACAGAGACAGAGACAGAGACAGTGACAGTGACAGAGACAGAGACAGTGACAGTGACAGTGACAGTGACAGTGACAGAGACAGAGACAGTGACAGTGACAGAGACAGAGACAGAGACAGAGTGACAGAGACAGAGACAGTGAGAGTGACAGAGTGACAGAGTGACAGAGTGACAGAGTGACAGAGACAGTGACAGAGTGACAGAGACAGAGACAGAGACAGAGACAGAGACAGAGACAGTGACAGACAGAGACAGAGACAGTGACAGAGACAGAGACAGTGACAGTGACAGTGACAGAGACAGAGACAGAGACAGTGACAGAGTGACAGAGTGACAGAGTGACAGAGACAGAGACAGAGACAGTGACAGTGACACTGACAGAGACAGTGACAGAAACAGAGACAGTGACAGTGACAGTGACGGTGACAGAGAGAGAGACAGAGACAGTGACAGAGACAGTGACAGAGACAGTGACAGTGACAGTGACAGAGACAGAGACAGAGACAGTGTCAGAGTGACAGAGACAGAGACAGTGACAGTGACAGAGACAGAGACAGAGACAGAGACAGTGTCAGTGACAGTGACAGAGTGACAGAGACAGAGACAGTGACAGTGACAGTGACAGAGACAGTGACAGAGACAGAGACAGAGACAGTGACAGAGACAGTGACAGTGACAGAGACAGAGACAGTGACAGTGACAGTGACAGAGACAGTGACAGAGACAGAGACAGAGACAGTGACAGTGACAGTGACAGAGACAGTGACAGAGACAGAGACAGTGACAGAGACAGTGACAGTGACAGTGACAGAGACAGAGACAGAGACAGTGACAGAGTGACAGAGACAGAGACAGAGACAGTGACAGAGACAGTGACAGAGACAGTGACAGAGACAGAGACAGTGACAGTGACAGTGACAGAGACAGTGACAGAGACAGAGACAGTGACAGTGACAGTGACAGTGACAGAGACAGTGACAGAGACAGAGAAAGTGACAGTGACAGAGACAGTGACAGTGACAGTGACAGTGACAGTGACAGAGACAGAGACAGAGACAGTGACAGTGACAGTGACAGTGACAGAGACAGTGACAGAGACAGAGACAGAGACAGTGACAGTGACAGTGACAGAGACAGTGACAGAGACAGTGACAGTGACAGTGACAGAGACAGAGACAGTGACAGTGACAGAGTGACAGAGACAGAGACAGTGACAGTGACAGAGACAGAGACAGTGACAGAGACAGAGACATTGACAGAGACAGTGACAGCGACAGAGACAGTGACAGAGACAGTGACAGAGACAGAGACAGAGACAGAGACAGTGACAGAGACAGTGACAGTGACAGAGTGACAGAGACAGTGACAGAGACAGTGACAGTGACAGTGACAGAGACAGAGTGACAGAGACAGAGACAGTGACAGAGACAGAGACAGAGACAGTGACAGAGACAGTGACAGTGACAGTGACAGTGACAGAGACAGTGACAGAGACAGTGACAGTGACAGTGACAGAGACAGAGACAGAGACAGTGACAGAGACAGTGACAGAGACAGAGACAGAGACAGTGACAGTGACAGTGACAGGGACAGTGACATTGACAGAGACAGAGACAGAGACAGAGTGACAGAGTGACAGAGACAGAGACAGTGAGAGTGACAGAGTGACAGAGTGACAGAGACAGTGACAGAGACAGTGACAGAGTGACAGAGACAGAGACAGAGACAGAGACGGAGACAGTGACAGACAGAGACAGAGACAGTGACAGAGACAGAGACAGTGACAGTGACAGTGACAGAGTGACAGTGACAGTGACAGAGACAGAAACAGAGACAGAGACAGAGACAGAGACAGTGACAGAGTGACAGAGACAGTGACAGAGTGACAGAGTGACAGAGACAGAGACAGAGACAGAGTGACAGAGTGACAGGGTGACAGAGACAGAGACAGAGACAGAGACAGAGTGACAGAGTGACAGTGACAGAGACAGTGACAGAGACAGAGACAGAGACAGAGACAGTGACAGTGACAGAGTGACAGTGACAGAGACATAGACAGAGACAGAGACAGAGACAGTGACAGAGTGACAGAGACAGTGACAGAGTGACAGAGTGACAGAGTGACAGAGTGACAGAGACAGAGACAGAGACAGAGTGACAGAGTGACCGAGACAGAGACAGAGACAGAGACAGAGACAGAGTGACAGAGACAGAGACAGAGACAGAGACACAGTGACAGAGACAGAGACAGACACAGAGACAGAGACAGAGACAGTGACAGAGTGACAGAGTGACAGAGACAGAGACAGAGACAGAGTGACAGAGTGACAGTGACAGAGACAGAGACAGTGACAGTGACAGTGACAGAGTGACAGAGACAGAGACAGTGACAGAGTGACAGAGAGACAGAGTGACACAGTGACACAGTGACAGAGTGACAGAGTGACAGAGACAGAGACAGAGACAGTGACAGACAGAGACAGAGACAGAGACAGTGACAGTGACAGAGTGACAGAGTGACAGAGACAGAGACAGTGACAGAGTGACAGAGTGACAGAGTGACAGAGACAGTGACAGAGACAAAGACAGAGACAGAGACAGTGACAGAGAGACAGAGACAGAGACAGAGACAGAGACAGTGACAGAGACAGAGACAGTGACAGAGACAGTGACAGTGACAGTGACAGAGACAGAGACAGTGACAGAGACAGAGACAGTGACAGTGACAGAGACAGAGACAGTGACAGAGACAGTGACAGAGACAGAGACAGAGACAGTGACAGTGACAGTGACAGAGACAGTGACAGTAACAGAGACAGAGACAGAGACAGAGTGACAGAGTGACAGAGACAGAGACAGTGAGAGTGACAGAGTGACAGAGTGACAGAGACAGAGACAGTGACAGAGTGACAGAGACAGAGACAGAGACAGAGACAGAGACAGTGACAGACAGAGACAGAGACAGTGATAGAGACAGAGACAGTGACAGTGACAGTGACAGAGTGACAGTGACAGTGACAGAGACAGAGACAGAGACAGAGACAGTGACAGAGTGACAGAGACAGTGACAGAGTGACAGAGTGACAGAGTGACAGAGACAGAGACAGAGTGACAGAGTGACAGGGTGACAGAGACAGAGACAGAGACAGAGTGACAGAGTGACAGTGACAGAGACAGTGACAGAGACAGAGACAGAGACAGAGACAGTGACAGAGTGACAGAGTGACAGAGACAGAGACAGTGACAGTGACAGAGTGACAGTGACAGAGACAGTGACAGAGACAGAGACAGAGACAGAGACAGAGACAGTGACAGAGTGACAGAGACAGTGACAGAGTGACAGAGTGACAGAGTGACAGAGACAGAGACGGAGACAGAGTGACAGAGTGACCGAGACAGAGACAGAGACAGAGACAGAGACAGAGTGACAGAGACAGAGACAGAGACAGAGACAGAGACAGAGTGACAGTGACAGAGACAGAGACAGACACAGAGACAGAGACAGAGACAGTGACAGAGTGACAGAGTGACAGAGACAGAGACAGAGACAGAGTGACAGAGTGACAGAGACAGAGACAGTGACAGTGACAGTGACAGAGTGACAGAGTGACAGAGTGACAGAGACAGAGACAGAAACAGAGACAGAGACAGTGACAGACAGAGACAGAGACAGTGACAGAGACAGAGACAGAGACAGTGACATTGACAGTGACAGAGACAGAGACAGAGACAGTGACAGAGTGACAGAGTGACAGAGACAGTGACAGAGTGACAGAGTGACAGAGTGACAGAGACAGAGACAGTGACAGTGACACTGACAGAGACTGTGACAGAGACAGAGACAGTGACAGTGACAGTGACGGTGACAGAGAGAGAGACAGAGACAGTGACAGAGACAGTGACAGAGACAGTGACAGTGACAGTGACAGAGACAGAGACAGAGACAGAGACAGTGTCAGAGTGACAGAGACAGAGACAGTGACAGTGACAGAGACAGAGACAGAGACAGAGACAGTGTCAGTGTCAGTGACAGTGACAGAGTGACAGAGACAGAGACAGTGACAGTGACAGTGACAGAGACAGTGACAGAGACAGAGACAGAGACAGTGACAGAGACAGTGACAGAGACAGAGACAGAGACAGTGACAGTGACAGTGACAGAGACAGTGACAGAGACAGAGACAGAGACAGTGACAGTGACAGAGACAGTGACAGAGACAGAGACAGTGACAGAGACAGTGACAGTGACAGTGACAGTGACAGAGACAGAGACAGAGACAGTGACAGAGTGACAGAGACAGAGACAGAGACAGTGACAGTGACAGAGACAGTGACAGAGACAGTGACCGAGACAGAGACAGTGACAGTGACAGTGACAGAGACAGTGACAGAGACAGAGACAGTGACAGTGACAGTGACAGAGACAGTGACAGAGACAGAGAAAGTGACAGTGACAGAGACAGTGACAGAGACAGAGACAGAGACAGAGACAGTGACAGTGACAGTGACAGTGACAGAGTGACAGAGACAGTGACAGAGACAGTGACAGTGACAGTGACAGTGACAGAGTGACAGAGACAGAGACAGTGACAGAGACAGAGACAGAGACAGTGACAGAGACAGTGACAGTGACAGTGACAGAGACAGTGACAGAGACAGTGACAGTGACAGTGACAGAGACAGAGACAGAGACAGTGACAGAGACAGTGACAGAGACAGAGACAGAGACAGTGACAGTGACAGTGACCGAGACAGTGACATTGACAGAGACAGAGACTGAGACAGAGTGACAGAGTGACAGAGAAAGAGACAGTGACAGAGTGACAGAGACAGAGACAGAGACAGAGACAGTGACAGACAGAGACAGAGACAGTGACAGAGACAGAGACAGTGACAGTGACAGTGACAGAGTGACAGTGACAGTGACAGAGACAGAGACAGAGACAGAGACAGTGACAGAGTGACAGAGACAGTGACAGAGTGACAGAGTGACAGAGACAGAGACAGAGACAGAGTGACAGAGTGACAGGGTGACAGAGAGAGAGACAGAGACAGAGACAGAGTGACAGAGTGACAGTGACAGAGACAGTGACAGAGACAGAGACAGAGACAGAGACAGAGACAGTGACAGTGACAGAGTGACAGTGACAGAGACAGTGACAGAGACAGAGACAGAGACAGTGACAGAGTGACAGAGACAGTGACAGAGTGACAGAGTGACAGAGACAGAGACAGAGACAGAGTGACAGAGTGACCGAGACAGAGACAGAGACAGAGACAGAGTGACAGAGACAGAGACAGAGACAGAGTGACAGTGACAGAGACAGAGACAGACACAGAGACAGAGACAGAGACAGTGACAGAGTGACAGAGTGACAGAGACAGAGACAGAGACAGAGTGACAGAGTGACAGTGACAGAGACAGAGACAGTGACAGTGACAGTGACAGAGTGACAGAGTGACAGAGTGACAGAGTGACAGAGACAGAGACAGTGACAGAGTGACAGAGAGACAGAGTGACACAGTGACAGAGTGACAGAGTGACAGAGACAGAGACAGAGACAGTGACAGACAGAGACAGAGAAAGTGACAGTGACAGAGTGACAGAGTGACAGAGTGACAGAGACAGAGACAGTGACAGAGTGACAGAGTGACAGAGTGACAGAGTGACAGAGACAAAGACAGAGACAGAGACAGTGACAGAGAGACAGAGACAGAGACAGAGACAGAGACAGTGACAGAGACAGAGACAGTGACAGAGACAGTGACAGTGACAGTGACAGTGACAGAGACAGAGACAGTGACAGAGACAGTGACAGTGACAGTGACAGAGACAGAGACAGAGACAGTGACAGAGACAGTGACAGAGACAGAGACAGAGACAGTGACAGTGACAGTGACAGAGACAGTGACAGTGACAGAGACAGAGACAGAGACAGAGTGACAGAGTGACAGAGACAGAGACAGTGAGAGTGACAGAGTGACAGAGTGACAGAGACAGAGACAGTGACAGAGTGACAGAGACAGAGACAGAGACAGAGACAGTGACAGACAGAGACAGAGACAGTGACAGAGACAGAGACAGTGACAGTGACAGAGTGACAGTGACAGAGACAGAGACAGAGACAGAGACAGAGACAGTGACAGAGTGACAGAGACAGTGACAGAGTGACAGAGTGACAGAGTGACAGAGACAGAGACAGAGACAGAGTGACAGAGTGACAGGGTGACAGAGACAGAGACAGAGACAGACTGACAGAGTGACAGTGACAGAGACAGTGACAGAGACAGAGACAGAGACAGAGACAGTGACAGAGTGACAGAGTGACAGAGTGACAGAGACAGAGACAGAGACAGTGACAGTGACAGAGTGACAGTGACAGAGACAGAGACAGAGACAGAGACAGTGACAGAGTGACAGAGACAGTGACAGAGTGACAGAGTGACAGAGTGACAGAGCCAGAGACAGAGACAGAGTGACAGAGTGACCGAGACAGAGACAGAGACAGAGACAGAGACAGAGTGACAGAGACAGAGACAGAGACAGAGACAGAGACAGAGTGACAGTGACAGAGACAGAGACAGACACAGAGACAGAGACAGAGACAGTGACAGAGTGACAGAGTGACAGAGACAGAGACAGAGACAGAGTGACAGAGTGACAGTGACAGAGAAAGAGACAGTGACAGTGACAGTGACAGAGTGACAGAGTGACAGAGTGACAGAGACAGAGACAGTGACAGAGTGACAGAGAGACAGTGTGACACAGTGACAGAGTGACAGAGTGACAGAGTGACAGAGACAGAGACAGAGACAGTGACAGACAGAGACAGAGACAGAGACAGTGACAGTGACAGAGTGACAGAGTGACAGAGACAGAGACAGTGACAGAGTGACAGAGTGACAGAGTGACAGAGACAGTGACAGAGACAAAGACAGAGACAGAGACAGTGACAGAGAGACAGAGACAGAGACAGAGACAGAGACAGTGACAGAGACAGAGACAGTGACAGAGACAGTGACAGTGACAGTGACAGTGACAGAGACAGAGACAGAGACAGTGACAGTGACAGTGACAGTGACAGAGACAGTGACAGAGACAGAGACAGAGACAGAGACAGTGACAGTGACAGAGACAGAGACAGTGACAGTGACAGTGACAGAGACAGAGACAGAGACAGTGACAGTGACAGAGACAGAGACAGAGTGACAGGGACAGAGACAGTGAGAGTGACAGAGTGACAGAGTGACAGAGTGACAGAGACAGAGTCAGTGACAGAGTGACAGAGACAGAGACAGAGACAGAGACAGTGACAGACAGAGACAGAGACAGTGACAGAGACAGAGACAGAGACAGTGACAGTGACAGTGACAGAGTGACAGTGACAGAGACAGAGCCAGAGACAGTGACAGAGTGACAGAGACAGTGACAGAGTGACAGAGACAGAGACAGAGACAGAGACAGTGACAGTGACAGTGACAGTGACAGAGACAGTGATAGTGACAGAGACAGAGACAGAGACAGAGACAGTGACAGAGTGACAGAGACAGAGACAGTGACAGTGACAGTGACAGAGACAGTGACAGAGACAGAGACAGTGACAGTGACAGTGACAGACACAGAGACAGAGACAGAGACAGTGACAGTGACAGTGACAGAGTGACAGAGACAGAGACAGTGACAGTGACGGAGACAGTGACAGTGACAGAGACAGAGACAGTGACAGAGACAGAGACAGAGACAGAGACAGAGACAGTGACAGTGACAGTGACAGTGACAGAGACAGTGACAGAGACAGAGGCAGTGACAGTGACAGTGACAGTGACAGAGACAGTGACAGAGACAGTGACAGAGACAGTGACAGTGACAGTGACAGTGACAGTGACAGAGACAGAGACAGAGACAGAGACAGTGACAGTGACAGAGTGACAGAGACAGTGACAGTGACAGTGACAGAGACAGTGACAGAGACAGAGACAGAGACAGTGACAGTGACAGTGACAGAGACAGTGACAGAGACAGAGACAGTGACAGAGACAGTGACAGAGACAGTGACAGAGACAGAGACAGAGACAGTGACAGTGACAGTGACAGAGACAGTGACAGAGACAGAGACAGTGACAGTGACAGTGACAGAGACAGTGACAGAGACAGAGACAGTGACAGTGACAGTAACAGAGACAGTGACAGAGACAGAGACAGTGACAGAGACAGTGACAGAGACAGAGACAGTGACAGTGACAGAGACAGTGACAGAGACAGAGACATTGACAGTGACAGTGACAGAGACAGTGACAGAGACAGTGACAGTGACAGAGACAGAGACAGTGACAGTGACAGTGACAGAGTGACAGAGACAGAGACAGTGACAGAGTGACAGAGACAGAGACAGAGACAGAGACAGAGACAGAGACAGTGACAGACAGAGACAGAGACAGTGACAGAGACAGAGACAGTGACAGTGACAGTGACAGAGTGACAGTGACAGAGACAGAGACAGAGACAGAGACAGAGACAGTGACAGAGTGACAGAGACAGTGACAGAGTGACAGAGTGACAGAGTGACAGAGACAGAGACAGAGACAGAGTGACAGAGTGACAGGGTGACAGAGACAGAGACAGAGACAGAGTGACAGAGTGACAGTGACAGAGACAGTGACAGAGACAGAGACAGAGACAGAGACAGTGACAGAGTGACAGAGTGACAGAGACAGAGACAGAGACAGTGACAGTGACAGAGTGACAGTGACAGAGACAGTGACAGAGACAGAGACAGAGACAGTGACAGAGTGACAGAGACAGTGACAGAGTGACAGAGTGACAGAGTGACAGAGACAGAGACAGAGACAGAGTGACAGAGTGACCGAGACAGAGACAGAGACAGAGACAGAGACAGAGTGACAGAGACAGAGACAGAGACAGAGACAGAGACAGAGTGACAGTGACAGAGACAGAGACAGACACAGAGACAGAGACAGAGACAGTGACAGAGTGACAGAGTGACAGAGACAGAGACAGAGACAGAGTGACAGAGTGACAGTGACAGAGACAGAGACAGTGACAGTGACAGTGACAGAGTGACAGAGTGACAGAGTGACAGAGACAGAGACAGTGACAGAGTGACAGAGAGACAGAGTGACACAGTGACACAGTGACAGAGTGACAGAGTGACAGAGACAGAGACAGAGACAGTGACAGACAGAGACAGAGACAGAGACAGTGACAGTGACAGAGTGACAGAGTGACAGAGACAGAGACAGTGACAGAGTGACAGAGTGACAGAGTGACAGAGACAGTGACAGAGACAAAGACAGAGACAGTGACAGAGAGACAGAGACAGAGACAGAGACAGTGACAGAGACAGAGACAGTGACAGAGACAGTGACAGTGACAGTGACAGTGACAGTGACAGTGACAGAGACAGTGAAAGAGACAGAGACAGAGACAGTGACAGTGACAGAGACAGAGACAGTGACAGTGACAGTGACAGTGACAGAGACAGAGACAGTGACAGTGACAGAGACAGAGACAGAGTGACAGGGACAGAGACAGTGAGAGTGACAGAGTGACAGAGTGACAGAGTGACAGAGACAGAGACAGTGACAGAGTGACAGAGACAGAGACAGAGACAGTGACAGACAGAGACAGAGACAGTGACAGAGACAGAGACAGAGACAGTGACAGTGACAGTGACAGAGTGACAGAGACAGAGACAGAGCCAGAGACAGTGACAGAGTGACAGAGACAGTGACAGAGTGACAGAGACAGAGACAGAGACAGAGACAGTGACAGTGACAGTGACAGAGACAGTGATAGTGACAGAGACAGAGACAGAGACAGTGACAGTGACAGAGTGACAGAGACAGAGACAGTGACAGTGACAGAGACAGTGACAGAGACAGAGACAGTGACAGTGACAGTGACAGTGACAGTGACAGAGACAGTGATAGTGACAGAGACAGAGACAGTGACAGTGACAGAGTGACAGAGACAGAGACAGTGACAGTGACAGTGACAGAGACAGTGACAGTGACAGTGACAGAGTGACAGAGTGACAGAGTGACAGAGACAGAGACAGTGACAGAGTGACAGAGAGACAGAGTGACACAGTGACACAGTGACAGAGTGACAGAGTGACAGAGACAGAGACAAAGACAGTGACAGACAGAGACAGAGACAGAGACAGTGACAGTGACAGAGTGACAGAGTGACAGAGACAGAGACAGTGACAGAGTGACAGAGTGACAGAGTGACAGAGAAAGTGACAGAGACAAAGACAGAGACAGAGACAGTGACAGAGAGACAGAGACAGAGACAGAGACAGTGACAGAGACAGAGACAGTGACAGAGACAGTGACAGTGACAGTGACAGTGACAGAGACAGAGACAGAGACAGTGACAGTGACAGTGACAGTGACAGAGACAGTGACAGAGACAGAGACAGAGACAGAGACAGTGACAGTGACAGAGACAGAGACAGTGACAGTGACAGTGACAGAGACAGAGACAGAGACAGTGACAGTGACAGAGACAGAGACAGAGTGACAGGGACAGAGACAGTGAGAGTGACAGAGTGACAGAGTGACAGAGTGACAGAGACAGTGACAGAGTGACAGAGACAGAGACAGAGACAGTGACAGACAGAGACAGAGACAGTGACAGAGACAGAGACAGAGACAGTGACAGTGACAGAGTGACAGTGACAGAGACAGAGCCAGAGACAGTGACAGAGTGACAGAGACAGTGACAGAGTGACAGAGACAGAGACAGAGACAGAGACAGTGACAGTGACAGTGACAGTGACAGAGACAGTGATAGTGACAGAGACAGAGACAGAGACAGAGACAGTGACAGAGTGACAGAGACAGAGACAGTGACAGTGACAGTGACAGAGACAGTGACAGAGACAGAGACAGTGACAGTGACAGTGACAGACACAGAGACAGAGACAGAGACAGTGACAGTGACAGTGACAGAGTGACAGAGACAGAGACAGTGACAGTGACAGTGACGGAGACAGTGACAGTGACAGAGACAGAGACAGTGACAGAGACAGAGACAGAGACAGAGACAGAGACAGTGACAGTGACAGTGACAGTGACAGAGACAGTGACAGAGACAGAGACAGTGACAGTGACAGTGACAGTGACAGAGACAGTGACAGAGACAGAGACAGTGACAGAGACAGTGACAGTGACAGTGACAGAGACAGAGACAGAGACAGAGACAGTGACAGTGACAGAGTGACAGAGACAGTGACAGTGACAGTGACAGAGACAGTGACAGAGACAGAGACAGAGACAGTGACAGTGACAGTGACAGAGACAGAGACAGAGACAGAGACAGTGACAGAGACAGTGACAGAGACAGAGACAGAGACAGTGACAGTGACAGTGACAGAGACAGTGACAGAGACAGAGACAGTGACAGTGACAGTGACAGAGACAGTGACAGAGACAGAGACAGTGACAGTGACAGTGACAGTGACAGAGACAGTGACAGAGACAGAGACAGTGACAGAGACAGTGACAGAGACAGAGACAGAGACAGTGACAGTGACAGAGACAGTGACAGAGACAGAGACAGTGACAGTGACAGTGACAGAGACAGTGACAGAGACAGTGACAGTGACAGTGACAGTGACAGAGACAGTGACAGTGACAGAGACAGAGACAGAGACAGAGACAGAGACAGTGACAGTGACAGTGACAGAGTGACAGAGACAGAGACAGTGACAGAGTGACAGAGACAGAGACAGAGACAGAGACAGTGACAGACAGAGACAGAGACAGTGACAGAGACAGAGACAGTGACAGTGACAGTGACAGAGTGACAGTGACAGTGACAGAGACAGAGACAGAGACAGAGACAGTGACAGAGACAGTGACAGAGTGACAGAGTGACAGAGACAGAGACAGAGACAGAGTGACAGAGTGACAGGGTGACAGAGACAGAGACAGAGACAGAGTGACAGAGTGACAGTGACAGAGGCAGTGACAGAGACAGAGACAGAGACAGAGACAGTGACAGAGTGACAGAGTGACAGAGACAGAGACAGAGACAGTGACAGTGACAGAGTGACAGTGACAGAGACAGTGACAGAGACAGAGACAGAGACAGAGACAGTGACAGAGTGACAGAAACAGTGACAGAGTGACAGAGTGACAGAGACAGAGACAGAGTGACAGAGTGACCGAGACAGAGACAGAGACAGAGACAGAGACAGAGTGACAGAGACAGAGACAGAGACAGAGACAGAGTGACAGTGACAGAGACAGAGACAGACACAGAGACAGAGACAGAGACAGTGACAGAGTGACAGAGTGACAGAGACAGAGACAGAGACAGAGTGACAGAGTGACAGTGACAGAGACAGAGACAGTGACAGTGACAGTGACAGAGTGACAGAGTGACAGAGTGACAGAAACTGAGACAGTGACAGAGTGACAGAGAGACTGAGTGACACAGTGACACAGTGACAGAGTGACAGAGTGACAGAGACAGAGACAGAGACAGTGACAGACAGAGATAGAGACAGAGACAGTGACAGTGACAGAGTGACAGAGTGACAGAGACAGAGACAGTGACAGAGTGACAGAGTGACAGAGTGACAGAGACAGTGACAGAGACAAAGACAGAGACAGAGACAGTGACAGAGAGACAGAGACAGAGACAGAGACAGAGACAGTGACAGAGACAGAGACAGTGACAGAGACAGTGACAGTGACAGTGACAGTGACAGAGACAGAGACAGAGACAGTGACAGTGACAGTGACAGTGACAGAGACAGTGACAGAGACAGAGACAGAGACAGAGACAGTGACAGTGACAGAGACAGAGACTTTGACAGTGACAGTGACAGTGACAGAGACAGAGACAGAGACAGTGACAGTGACAGAGACAGAGACAGAGTGACAGGGACAGAGACAGTGAGAGTGACAGAGTGACAGAGTGACAATGTGACAGAGTGACAGAGACAGAGACAGTGACAGAGTGACAGAGACAGAGACAGAGACAGAGACAGTGACAGACAGAGACAGAGACAGTGACAGAGACAGAGACAGAGACAGTGACAGTGACAGTGACAGAGTGACATTGACAGAGACAGAGCCAGAGACAGTGACAGAGTGACAGAGACAGAGACAGAGACAGAGACAGTGACAGTGACAGTGACAGTGACAGAGACAGTGATAGTGACAGAGACAGAGACAGAGACAGTGACAGTGACAGAGTGACAGAGACAGAGACAGTGACAGTGACAGTGACAGAGACAGTGACAGAGACAGAGACAGTGACAGTGACAGTGACAGACACAGAGACAGAGACAGAGACAGTGACAGTGACAGTGACAGAGTGACAGAGACAGAGACAGTGACAGTGACAGTGACGGAGACAGTGACAGTGACAGAGGCAGAGACAGTGACAGAGACAGAGACAGAGACAGAGACAGTGACAGTGACAGTGACAGTGACAGAGACAGTGACAGAGACAGCGACAGTGACAGTGACAGAGACAGTGACAGAGACAGAGACAGTGACAGAGACAGTGACAGTGACAGTGACAGTGACAGAGACAGAGACAGAGACAGTGACAGTGACAGAGTGACAGAGACAGTGACAGTGACAGTGACAGAGACAGTGACAGAGACAGTGACAGAGACAGAGACAGAGACAGTGACAGTGACAGTGACGGAGACAGTGACAGAGACAGAGACAGTGACAGAGACAGTGACAGAGACAGAGACAGAGACAGTGACAGTGACAGTGACAGAGACAGTGACAGAGACAGAGACAGTGACAGTGACAGTGACAGTGACAGAGACAGTGACAGAGACAGTGACAGTGACAGTGACAGTGACAGAGACAGTGACAGAGACAGAGACAGTGACAGAGACAGTGACAGAGACAGAGACAGAGACAGTGACAGTGACAGAGACAGTGACAGAGACAGAGACAGTGACAGAAACAGTGACAGAGACAGTGACAGAGACAGTGACAGTGACAGTGACAGAGACAGAGACAGAGACAGTGACAGTGACAGTGACAGAGTGACAGAGACAGAGACATTGACAGTGACAGAGACAGAGACATTGACAGAGACAGTGACAGAGACAGAGACAGAGACAGAGACAGAGACAGTGACAGTGACAGTGACAGTGACAGAGTGACAGAGACAGTGACAGTGACAGAGACAGTGACAGTGACAGTGACAGAGACAGAGACAGTGACAGAGACAGTGACAGTGACAGTGACAGAGACAGAGCCAGAGACAGTGACAGTGACAGAGACAGTGACAGTGACAGTGACAGAGACAGAGACAGTGACAGTGACAGAGACATAGACAGAGACAGAGTGACAGAGTGACAGAGTGACAGAGACAGAGACAGTGAGAGTGACAGAGTGACAGAGTGACAGAGACAGAGACAGTGACAGAGTGACAGAGACAGAGACAGAGACAGAGACAGTGACAGACAGAGACAGAGACAGTGACAGAGACAGAGACAGAGACAGTGACAGTGACAGTGACAGAGTGACAGTGACAGAGACAGAGACAGAGACAGAAACAGTTACAGAGTGACAGAGACAGTGACAGAGTGACAGAGACAGTGACGGAGTGACAGAGTGACAGAGTGACAGAAACAGAGACAGAGACAGAGTGACAGAGTGACAGAGTGACAGAGACAGAGACAGAGTGACAGAGGGACAGTGACAGAGACAGTGACAGAGACAGAGACAGAGACAGAGACAGTGACAGAGTGACAGAGTGACAGAGACAGAGACAGAGACAGAGACAGTGACAGTGACAGAGTGACAGTGACAGAGACAGAGACAGTGACAGAGACAGAGACAGAGACAGAGACAGTGACAGAGTGACAGAGTGACAGAGTGACAGTGACAGAGTGACAGAGTGACAGAGACAGAGACAGAGACAGAGTGACAGAGTGACAGAGTGACCGAGACAGAGACAGAGACAGAGACAGAGTGACAGAGACAGAGACAGAGACAGAGTGACAGAGTGACAGTGAGAGAGACAGAGACAGACACAGAGACAGAGACAGAGACAGAGTGACAGAGTGACAGAGACAGAGACAGAGACAGAGTGACAGAGTGACAGTGACAGAGACAGAAACAGTGACAGTGACAGAGTGACAGAGTGACAGAGTGACAGAGACAGAGACAGAGACAGTGACAGACTGACAGAGAGACAGAGTGACAGAGTGACAGAGTGACAGAGTGACAGAGACAGAGACAGAGACAGTGACAGACAGAGACAGAGACAGAGACAAAGACAGTGACAGTGACAGTGACAGAGTGACAGAGTGACAGAGACAGAGACAGTGACAGAGTGACAGAGTGACAGAGACAGTGACAGAGACAAAGACAGAGACAGAGACAGTGACAGAGTGACAGAGAGACAGAGACAGAGACAGAGACAGTGACAGAGTGACAGTGACAGAGTGACAGAGTGACAGAGACAGAGACAGAGACAGAGTGACAAAGTGACAGTGACAGTGACAGAGACAGAGACAGAGACAGAGACAGAGACAGTGACAGTGACAGAGTGACAGTGACAGAGACAGTGACAGAGACAGAGACAGAGACAGTGACAGAGTGACAGAGACAGTGACAGAGTGACAGAGTGACAGAGTGACAGAGACAGAGACAGAGACAGAGTGACAGAGTGACCGAGACAGAGACAGAGACAGAGACAGAGTGACAGAGACAGAGACAGAGACAGAGACAGAGTGACAGTGACAGAGACAGAGACAGACACAGAGACAGAGACAGAGACAGTGACAGAGTGACAGAGTGACAGAGACAGAGACAGAGACAGAGTGACAGAGTGACAGTGACAGAGACAGAGACAGTGACAGTGACAGTGACAGAGTGACAGAGTGACAGAGTGACAGAGTGACAGAGACAGAGACAGTGACAGAGTGACAGAGAGACAGAGTGACACAGTGACAGAGTGACAGAGTGACAGAGACAGAGACAGAGACAGTGACAGACAGAGACAGAGACAGAGACAGTGACAGTGACAGAGTGACAGAGTGACAGAGACAGAGACAGTGACAGAGTGACAGAGTGACAGAGTGACAGAGACAGTGACAGAGACAAAGACAGAGACAGAGACAGTGACAGAGAGACAGAGATAGAGACAGAGACAGTGACAGAGACAGAGACAGTGACAGAGACAGTGACAGTGACAGTGACAGTGACAGAGACAGTGACAGAGACAGTGACAGTGACAGTGACAGAGACAGAGACAGAGACAGTGACAGAGACAGTGACAGAGACAGAGACAGAGACAGTGACAGTGACAGTGACAGAGACAGTGACAGTGACAGAGACAGAGACAGAGACAGAGTGACAGAGTGACAGAGACAGAGACAGTGAGAGTGACAGAGTGACAGAGTGACAGAGACAGAGACAGTGACAGAGTGACAGAGACAGAGACAGAGACAGAGACAGAGACAGTGACAGACAGAGACAGAGACAGTGACAGAGACAGAGACAGTGACAGTGACAGTGACAGAGTGACAGTGACAGAGACAGTGACAGAGTGACAGAGACAGTGACAGAGTGACAGAGTGACAGAGTGACAGAGACAGAGACAGAGACAGAGTGACAGAGTGACAGGGTGACAGAGACAGAGACAGAGACAGAGTGACAGAGTGACAGTGACAGAGACAGTGACAGAGACAGAGACAGAGACAGTGACAGAGTGACAGAGTGACAGAGTGACAGAGACAGAGACAGAGACAGTGACAGTGACAGAGTGACAGTGACAGAGACAGAGACAGAGACAGTGACAGAGTGACAGAGACAGTGACAGAGTGACAGAGTGACAGAGACAGAGACAGAGACAGAGTGACAGAGTGACCGAGACAGAGACAGAGACAGAGACAGAGACAGAGTGACAGAGACAGAGACAGAGACAGAGACAGAGACAGAGTGACAGTGACAGAGACAGAGACAGACACAGAGACAGAGACAGAGACAGTGACAGAGTGACAGAGTGACAGAGACAGAGACAGAGACAGAGTGACAGAGTGACAGTGACAGAGACAGAGACAGTGACAGTGACAGTGACAGAGTGACAGAGTGACAGAGTGACAGAGACAGAGACAGTGACAGAGTGACAGAGAGACAGAGTGACACAGTGACAGAGTGACAGAGTGACAGAGTGACAGAGACAGAGACAGAGACAGTGACAGACAGAGACAGAGACAGAGACAGTGACAGTGACAGAGTGACAGAGTGACAGAGACAGAGACAGTGACAGAGTGACAGAGTGACAGAGTGACAGAGACAGTGACAGAGACAAAGACAGAGACAGAGACAGTGACAGAGAGACAGAGACAGAGACAGAGACAAAGACAGTGACAGAGACAGAGACAGTGACAGAGACAGTGACAGTGACAGTGACAGTGACAGAGACAGAGACAGAGACAGTGACAGTGACAGTGACAGTGACAGAGACAGTGACAGAGACAGAGACAGAGACAGAGACAGTGACAGTGACAGAGACAGAGACAGTGACAGTGACAGTGACAGAGACAGAGACAGAGACAGTGACAGTGACAGAGACAGAGACAGAGTGACAGGGACAGAGACAGTGAGAGTGACAGAGTGACAGAGTGACAGAGTGACAGAGACAGAGACACTGACAGAGTGACAGAGACAGAGACAGAGACAGAGACAGTGACAGACAGAGACAGAGACAGTGACAGAGACAGAGACAGAGACAGTGACAGTGACAGTGACAGAGTGACAGTGACAGAGACAGAGCTAGAGACAGTGACAGAGTGACAGAGACAGTGACAGAGTGACAGAGACAGAGACAGAGACAGAGACAGTGACAGTGACAGTGATAGTGACAGAGACAGTGATAGTGACAGAGACAGAGACAGAGACAGAGACAGTGACAGAGTGACAGAGACAGAGACAGTGACAGTGACAGTGACAGAGACAGTGACAGAGACAGAGACAGTGACAGTGACAGTGACAGACACAGAGACAGAGACAGAGACAGTGACAGTGACAGTGACAGAGTGACAGAGACAGATACAGTGACAGTGACGGAGACAGTGACAGTGACAGAGACAGAGACAGTGACAGAGACAGAGACAGAGACAGAGACAGAGACAGTGACAGTGACAGTGACAGAGACAGTGACAGAGACAGAGACAGTGACAGTGACAGTGACAGAGACAGTGACAGAGACAGTGACAGAGACAGTGACAGTGACAGTGACAGAGACAGAGACAGAGACAGTGACAGTGACAGAGTGACAGAGACAGTGACAGTGACAGTGACAGAGACAGTGACAGAGACAGAGACAGAGACAGTGACAGTGACAGAGACAGTGACAGAGACAGAGACAGTGACAGAGACAGTGACAGAGACAGTGACAGAGACAGAGACAGAGACAGTGACAGTGACAGTGACAGAGACAGTGACAGAGACAGAGACAGTGACAGTGACAGTGACAGTGACAGAGACAGTGACAGAGACAGAGACAGTGACAGTGACAGTGACAGTAACAGAGACAGTGACAGAGACAGAGACAGTGACAGAGACAGTGACAGAGACAGAGACAGTGACAGTGACAGAGACAGTGACAGAGACAGAGACAGTGACAGTGACAGTGACAGAGACAGTGACAGAGACAGTGACAGTGACAGTGACAGTGACAGAGACAGTGACAGTGACAGAGACAGAGACAGTGACAGTGACATTGACAGAGTGACAGAGACAGAGACAGTGACAGAGTGACAGAGACAGAGACAGAGACAGAGACAGAGACAGTGACAGACAGAGACAGAGACAGTGACAGAGACAGAGACAGTGACAGTGACAGTGACAGAGTGACAGAGACAGAGACAGAGACAGAGACAGAGACAGAGACAGTGACAGAGAGACAGAGACAGAGACAGAGACAGAGACAGTGACAGAGACAGAGACAGTGACAGAGACAGTGACAGTGACAGTGACAGTGACAGAGACAGAGACAGTGACAGAGACAGTGACAGTGACAGTGACAGAGACAGAGACAGAGACAGTGACAGAGACAGTGACAGAGACAGAGACAGAGACAGTGACAGTGACAGTGACAGAGACAGTGACAGTGACAGAGACAGAGACAGAGACAGAGTGACAGAGTGACAGAGACAGAGACAGTGAGAGTGACAGAGTGACAGAGTGACAGAGACAGAGACAGTGACAGAGTGACAGAGACAGAGACAGAGACAGAGACAGTGACAGACAGAGACAGAGACAGTGACAGAGACAGAGACAGTGACAGTGACAGTGACAGAGTGACAGTGACAGAGACAGAGACAGAGACAGAGACAGAGACAGTGACAGAGTGACAGAGACAGTGACAGAGTGACAGAGTGACAGAGTGACAGAGACAGAGACAGAGACAGAGTGACAGAGTGACAGGGTGACAGAGACAGAGACAGAGACAGAGTGACAGAGTGACAGTGACAGAGACAGTGACAGAGACAGAGGCAGAGACAGAGACAGTGACAGAGTGACAGAGTGACAGAGTGACAGAGACAGAGACAGAGACAGTGACAGTGACAGAGTGACAGTGACAGAGACAGAGACAGAGACAGAGACAGTGACAGAGTGACAGAGACAGTGACAGAGTGACAGTGACAGTGACAGAGAAAGTGATAGTGACAGAGACAGAGACAGAGACAGTGACAGTGACAGAGTGACAGAGACAGAGACAGTGACAGTGACATTGAAAGAGACAGTGACAGAGACAGAGACAGTGACAGTGACAGTGACAGACACAGAGACAGAGACAGAGACAGTGACAGTGACAGTGACAGAGTGACAGAGACAGAGACAGTGACAGTGACAGTGAGGAGACAGTGACAGTGACAGAGGCAGAGACAGTGACAGAGACAGAGACAGAGACAGAGACAGTGACAGTGACAGTGACAGTGACAGAGACAGTGACAGAGACAGAGACAGTGACAGTGACAGAGACAGTGACAGAGACAGTGACAGTGACAGTGACAGTGACAGTGACAGAGACAGAGACAGTGACAGTGACAGAGTGACAGAGACAGTGACAGTGACAGTGACAGAGACAGTGACAGAGACAGTGACAGAGACAGAGACAGAGACAGTGACAGTGACAGTGACGGAGACAGTGACAGAGACAGAGACAGTGACAGAGACAGTGACAGAGACAGTGACAGAGACAGAGACAGAGACAGTGACAGTGACAGTGACAGAGACAGTGACAGAGACAGAGACAGTGACAGTGACAGTGACAGTGACAGAGACAGTGACAGAGACAGAGACAGTGACAGTGACAGTGACAGTGACAGAGACAGTGACAGAGACAGAGACAGAGACAGTGACAGTGACAGAGACAGTGACAGAGACAGAGACAGTGACAGTGACAGTGACAGAGACAGTGACAGAGACAGTGACAGTGACAGTGACAGTGACAGAGACAGTGACAGAGACAGAGACAGAGACAGTGACAGTGACAGTGACAGAGTGACAGAGACAGAGACATTGACAGTGACAGAGACAGAGACATTGACAGAGACAGTGACAGAGACAGAGACAGAGACAGAGACAGAGACAGTGACAGTGACAGTGACAGTGACAGAGTGACAGAGACAGTGACAGTGACAGAGACAGTGACAGTGACAGTGACAGAGACAGAGACAGTGACAGAGACAGTGACAGTGACAGTGACAGAGACAGAGCCAGAGACAGTGACAGTGACAGAGACAGTGACAGTGACAGTGACAGAGACAGAGACAGTGACAGTGACAGTGACAGTGACAGAGACAGAGACAGTGACAGTGACAGAGACATAGACAGAGACAGAGTGACAGAGTGACAGAGTGACAGAGACAGAGACAGAGACAGTGAGAGTGACAGAGTGACAGAGTGACAGAGACAGTGACAGAGTGACAGAGACAGAGACAGAGACAGAGACAGTGACAGACAGAGACAGAGACAGTGACAGAGACAGAGACAGAGACAGTGACAGTGACAGTGACAGAGTGACAGTGACAGAGACAGAGACAGAGACAGTTACAGAGTGACAGAGACAGTGACAGAGTGACAGAGACAGTGACAGAGTGACAGAGTGACAGAGTGACAGAGACAGAGACAGAGACAGAGTGACAGAGTGACAGAGTGACAGAGACAGAGACAGAGTGACAGAGGGACAGTGACAGAGACAGTGACAGAGACAGAGACAGAGACAGAGACAGAGACAGTGACAGAGTGACAGAGTGACAGAGACAGAGACAGAGACAGAGACAGTGACAGTGACAGAGTGACAGTGACAGAGACAGAGACAGTGACAGAGACAGAGACAGAGACAGAGACAGTGACAGAGTGACAGAGTGACAGAGTGACAGTGACAGAGTGACAGAGTGACAGAGACAGAGACAGAGACAGAGTGACAGAGTGACAGAGTGACCGAGACAGAGACAGAGACAGAGACAGAGTGACAGAGACAGAGACAGAGACAGAGTGACAGAGTGACAGTGACAGAGACAGAGACAGACACAGAGACAGAGACAGAGACAGAGTGACAGAGTGACAGAGACAGAGACAGAGACAGAGTGACAGAGTGACAGTGACAGAGACAGAAACAGTGACAGTGACAGAGTGACAGAGTGACAGAGTGACAGAGACAGAGACAGAGACAGTGACAGACTGACAGAGAGACAGAGTGACAGAGTGACAGAGTGACAGAGTGACAGAGACAGAGACAGTGACAGAGACAGTGACAGAGACAGAGACAGAGACAGTGACAGTGACAGTGACAGAGACAGTGACAGTGACAGAGACAGAGACAGAGACAGAGTGACAGAGTGACAGAGACAGAGACAGTGAGAGTGACAGAGTGACAGAGTGACAGAGACAGAGACAGTGACAGAGTGACAGAGACAGAGACAGAGACAGAGACAGTGACAGACAGAGACAGAGACAGTGACAGAGACAGAGACAGTGACAGTGACAGTGACAGAGTGACAGTGACAGAGACAGAGACAGAGACAGAGACAGAGACAGTGACAGAGTGACAGAGACAGTGACAGAGTGACAGAGTGACAGAGTGACAGAGACAGAGACAGAGACAGAGTGACAGAGTGACAGGGTGACAGAGACAGAGACAGAGACAGAGTGACAGAGTGACAGTGACAGAGACAGTGACAGAGACAGAGGCAGAGACAGAGACAGTGACAGAGTGACAGAGTGACAGAGTGACAGAGACAGAGACAGAGACAGTGACAGTGACAGAGTGACAGTGACAGAGACAGAGACAGAGACAGAGACAGTGACAGAGTGACAGAGACAGTGACAGAGTGACAGTGACAGTGACAGAGAAAGTGATAGTGACAGAGACAGAGACAGAGACAGTGACAGTGACAGAGTGACAGAGACAGAGACAGTGACAGTGACATTGAAAGAGACAGTGACAGAGACAGAGACAGTGACAGTGACAGTGACAGACACAGAGACAGAGACAGAGACAGTGACAGTGACAGTGACAGAGTGACAGAGACAGAGACAGTGACAGTGACAGT